>NC_060123.1:204539608-204870032 GCF_021461395.2 Schistocerca americana | reverse complement strand
CCCTCTCTCCCCCTTCTCTCTCCTCCCCCCCCCTCTCTCTCTCCCCCTCTCTCTCTCTCCCCCCTCTCTCTCTCCCCCCTCTCTCTCCCCCCTCTCTCCCCCCCTCTCTCTCTCCCCCCTCCTCTCTCTCCCCCCTCTCTCTCTCCCCCCCTCTCTCTCTCCCCCCCTCTCTCTCTCCCCCCCTCTCTCTCTCCCCCCCTCTCTCTCTCCCCCCTCTCTCTCTCCCCCCCTCTCTCTCTCCCCCCTCTCTCTCTCCCCCCCTCTCTCTCCCCCCCCTCTCTCTCCCCCCCCTCTCTCTCTCCCCCCCCTCTCTCTCCTCCCCCCTCTCTCTCTCCCCCCTCTCTCTCTCCCCCCCTCTCTCCTCCCCCCCTCTCTCTCCCCCCCCTCTCTCTCTCTCCCTCTCCCCTCTCTCTCTCTCTCTCTCTCTCTCTCCCCTCTCTCTCTCTCTCCTCTCCTCCCCCCCCTCTCTCTCCTCTCTCTCTCTCTGTACCCCACCCCATCTCCCCCACCACCCCGTCTCACCACCCCCCAACCGGCCGTCTTCTGTTATATTCCTTTCCCTCGTTTCAGACCAACATTGGATTTCGTTCCACTGAAAGTCTCAACAACATCTGGTTCCTCCAATTTATCCAGGTTCCATATCTTAATTTCCTACATTTCAGCAGTTTCTTGAGTGTTAATCTGCAGCACATAACCATTAAATTATGGTCAGTCCACATCTGTCCCTGGAAACAACTTACATTTTAATGTCTGGTTTCGAATTCTGCCTTACCCTTAAGGGGATACGGAATCACCTATCCCCGCAATGTTAATATATGCCTGCTATAGGGAACATTTTCTCACAAACTACTGGAGACAGAGAGGTAAAAATTTTACTGTATGTGCATTCATATGTTACAACAATACTGAAACAACAGTTTATTGTCAAAGTATTTTCTTACAGAGATATTGTACATTTATTTTTAAGTAAATTTTTTCCATCGCTTTTTACTAGACTATCACCCCTAAGTCTTTTGTAAATCAAGTAATTAAAAAATCGTTGTTTCAGTATGTAATAGGGACCTATGTCACTACGTCATAAAAATTTCAGACTTCTAGGTTGACCAGTACCTGAGATAATGTTCCTAGATGAAGTAAAAAGTAAACTTACGGGAAACGGAGAAAAAAGATTAAAACATTCCTGATCCGTAGCTAATACCCCCTTCACAGTCTTCATAATCATCTTCAAGTCTTCTTTTGGCACCCCTCTGCACCTGTCTTGCTTTTTTCACTAATGTCTTGATTATATTATCAGCTTGCCTTAGTCTGTGCTGATCTAAAAAGAACATAGCACGTACCGTACGGGAACCAACACACATACCCAACTTTTGAAGGACCTGGCATTTAGTTATATTTCCAAGATTGAAGGTTGCCACAGCATCATACACACCAAAATGTAGTGTATTAATTCCGACAAACACTGTTTTTGGGAGACGATGCCATATCACACTATTCAAGCACTCGTTGGGGTTCTGCGTTTTTCCGTGAAGACATTTCATCAGAAGACTTCTGTCAGCCAGATCTCTGAAAATGGGCTTTATTTCTGCCATGATGGCTGATGGTAGACTGTGGTGGTGAATGTATTTCTCTCCTGTTGTTAGTCCCCTATTGTATTTACACCAGCTGTTTTCACCTTTGGGGCACAAACCATGTTGTGGATGCTCATCCGTGGATGCGGTGTGGAAATATAAAGCCCATATAGCTCTCCTCATTTCTTCAAGATTGCCTGTATTTTGCCTGATTGCAAGGCCATAGCAGTTCTGAATGTGGTCTATTATGGAATCAGTCAATCTTCCTCTGCCATCCAAGGATTTCCCATCATCTAGTTTTTTCCCTTTCATAACTGATTTTAACCTTCTCAGCCTGGCACCCATTCTCTTCTGCACATGTCCTATACATTCAAGTTTGCTTATATTTACACTGTTCCCATATGGTTTGCTTTCCAAAACTTCTTTGAATGCTTTAGAGTCACCATCTCCCAGATATTTGACATAGCGAACATTATACCACTGTGAAGAGCGATGAAAAATTTTCTTCACCCCAGCAACCTCCATGCCACCACTACTACCATAATAATTAGCAATACAGTCATCACTGTGTTCATTTTTCAGCCTGCCTGTGCACCTACAGTATTTAGACATTATTGCAACATCAATAACCTTGCCAGTATCAACACTAGATGCTGTTACAACACCATTGTTGGAGGTGTGGCCCCTTTTCTGCCACGTGCCATCAAACGCCACTGTGAGGTCACGACTGCCGTCATTTTCTTCCACTGCTTCTTCCACAGCAACCTGCATTGACTTCTGTGCTACATCTTCAACTGCAGATCCTAGTACATAATTGTAAGCTTCAAACTTTGAAGGTGCACTTGGAAGATTTAGAACACCACATAGCATATCACCAGCTGCTTTGCCCTTACCAATTGCTCGCAATCCATAAACTAACCTAATATTTACACTATAAAGTTCAGTTTTCTTGTATCCATTATTTACAGTTACTGAAACCGAACTTGGAAACTTACAGCTGTATTTACAAACACTGCATATTAAATTAAACTGGGCAGCCAGGCCAACATGGGATTCTACTTTCAGAGAAACGTTTCCATGACATTTTTTGCAGCACAAACTGTTTTCAAGAGCTTCACACAATATATTCGTATCAATGAGTTCAAAAACTTCATTCCCTCTATCAAGTAAATTATATTTCTCTTCCAAATCTCTTAGTTTTTTATGAGAAGCACTGTTTTCATTTGGTGTAAGTTCGTTCGGCAAATCAGTAATAAGTGGATTCACATTTTCCAACATTGATGATGATGAACTGCTTTGCTTTGCTAATGAATCATTATTTCTTTTCTTTTGCCAGTTCACACGCTTTTTAAATACTTTGCTTTAGCTCTAGGCATTTTCACTGCGAAAAATGAAGCACCAAATACGAAATAACTCAACAACAACTACTTTCTTATATCACACTGTTTACAAAACAGTCCCGCCACAAAGTCAAAGAGTAACTTGAGGAAACCAGAGAGAAACATTTTCGGGCAACTAGTGTATAAATAGTCGCTGGAAACCGGGATATTTGAATTCATGTCACTTTAAAGGTACTGCCAAAAAGTTCATGGTCAGCCACGAGAGACGTGTATAACTAAAGCGCAATACCCGATCTCACAAATATATAAAAATAAAATAGTTATAATTGTAGTAGAGCTATGTATGATACGTCATTTTAAAGAGGAAACATGGCAGAATATAATACGCCAATAAAAAAAAATTCGATTTTTTAACCCAAAAATCCGATTCCGTATCCCCTTAAGTAATCAGTGTATTCACAGGGATGGTTGAACTTCAGTTTTTCTTCGTACATTTTTATTTGCTTTGTCCATAGTTGTTCGAATAATGAACTGAGTTTAATCACATATGATGTAGTAGCTACACGTCGTACTGTTGTTTGTGATTTAAATTTAAATTTGTGTTTTTGTTTCCAGAGCGTGATCCGCCTTTTTAGTACGAGGTTTGTTCGAAATATTATTAGCAGAACTTATTTAGCTACTGATGAAGTTACAGTGATTTTTAATTTCTACTCTCACATGGAATGTTGTAGTTCGCGTACTAGTTTCTAAACCTTCTGTTAATGCCTTTCGTGTAGGTCTTCTATCGTTAGTTTGTGAAGTAGATCATTACTAGTCGTAATTATCAGTAGGTAAGGTCTCATGCTTGTTGGGAGGCGGACTGTTTCATGAAATGTAAAATATAAGCTATTACACGTCAGCGTTGCCACATGTTGTGTAGATGTGGTTCTGAAATGTCTGCACGTGTTGCTTACAGAGCGTGAATGTTATAGTCTGTTCCAGGATCGTTGAATTTAGATTTGTTTTATACACACTTATTTTATTTCGTGTAATCGGTCGTGTAATTTATTTCCTTGTATCTCCCACCCCCCACCACCCTCAGTGTTTCCATAGCTATGTACCAGCTTGTTTTTCGTATGGTGGCCATAGCTATTTAATTATTTTTTCTTGGAACCGTCTCTTGAGTGTCATGCGAAAGCATCTGTCAACATATTATTCTGACCCAAATGAAGAGAATAATAGTTGCAATATTCATAACGGCTAGTTATATGTATAGGCAGACCCTTTTTTTCCCTGCCATTCGTTCCCCCATATAAGTGTTGTTTTTCGTTGCGTGTAGGCCTACGCTTGAATTTTAACTCCTAAATCTTGTCTTTATAGTATTTTCCCGTATTTTTCAATGACGTACGCATAAAGGGTGCTTTGGAAACGGTAAAATGGGCAGAAAAGTCACCGTTGAAATATTCAATCCAGACCCAATCTATTATTATGGGACAACTGTAGGTGTTTCATCCCTTCGCTGTGCCACACACTTTCCGCCCAGAATGTTACTATAACTACAGATTTTTATTTTATTGAGGTAACATGAGCTATCCTCTTCGCTTATTATCGAGTGGCAATGGGAATTAGTACAGCTATGTTGTGCAGAAATAACAAAGCAATCTCTCGAGGCATTGGGATTCCATGTAGTTCTTGAAATTTTCCTTTTTCCTCAGTTTGTTTCATTTCCGTGTATCTTCCTAAAATGTGAAGTTTTACCACTTGATATTCCCATTGGACTGAAGACCACAACAACAACAACAACATCATTCCCATTGGATACAAATTTTGTGTACAGTTTCGTTCTCTGAGGTAGTAAACGCTTTAAAAATAATAAAAAATAAATAAAATACGTGTTATCATAGAGAAATTATTGGTTCAGTTAATAAATATTGATTACCTGAACCGAAGTTTATAGAACATTAACGTACGCAACATGTACGAAAGTTACGCAACAAGAAGACAATTTCACCATCACCGTGGAAATATATTTACCTACCACTTAGCTGCAGACTTACCATTCTTGCCAAATAGGTTCTGCATATCCCTCAAGGGACTAAAGGAAAACTGGAGTCTTGTATTTGTGACCCAACAGCACACGGTGCTACAGGAAATCATTTTAATGTGAAATGAGTTTCAAAGACAGAAATGCTGTTAGGCAGGCAGAAGAATTACCTTACTTAGACCGACGGATGAGAGATTCTTACGGTAACTGGATTTTGGAGAAATGAGTGTTGCTGCCATTCATTGTACAAGAGCGTGAAACTGTGAAACATGTTATAATTTTGCGAATGGGAGCGAATTTGTCATCTGTAGCATAGTGTCATAGTGTATAATTAAACCTTAAATTCAACGCTAAAGGCAGGCAATGAAGCCTTTAAGGACGTAGACACCATCTGCTTGAACGATCTACTCAGACGTGAAAATTTCCGGCACTCTGTCAACATAAGTAGCGAAACTGGGCGTCCATCTATCATGATATTCCCACTGGCGCACCGCCAACCATTCCAGCTGGCAGCCGAATTACATTTTCGGGTGTCCGTCCCTTAAAGATGTGAGAGAGGGGTGGGTGGTAGCCGAGCAGCAATCGTAAATAAGTTTTTGGAAGACTGTCAACATTTTACACCTGTTGATAGCAGGACTTCAGTTTCATTTAAATTTTAGTTAACTTAGTATTGAGACTCCATGTGGGGGGTGTAGCATTCCTCAGCACCAGGAATTACGAATTAAGCACTGTTTTTATGCCTTGTTGCCTGAGAAGGGATGAAACGTATAAATTCGCATGGTAATAAGATGTTCACTTTCATCCTATACTCAAAGCATGTAGAATTCTGGAAGTGATCAATTTTAAGATTTTTTTCAACGTAACTAGACGCTACGCGCGCACCTTCGTCGTCATTTTCCGTATTGTTTCTGTATTACCTAGGCAGTAGACCGCACACTTTGAACAGAAGAGTTGTGCTATCTCGCAACAGGAAGTCTTTTTCAGGTTTTTTGAGAGCAGTCACTACAATAATTATTTAGTTAACCAAAACTGTTCTTTGTATAAACCCAGCAGCTGTGCGTTTTTCCTTCAATCCCCGAAGATCGTCATCTGGAGAACCTTTATTGTAACACCTTTTGTTGGGACGCCGACGAGATCAGTTCGATCACAGCCCCATAGCTGTTACGTATTGCTGTGGCATCGCACTGGTAAAGGAGATGCAGCCTTTCGTACTCTCTGTTGATAAGGAGCTTATTTGAACTCTCCTTTAAATACTGTTGCCTATGCGTGCAAAAAGTAAGTTAGCGATATATATTTTATCTCTGTGTCTAATTAGTGGTCGATGTCTTTGCGGAATGGAAATAAAGTAGATAGTTTTTGATGTCTGGGGAAACCACTGTGTCCCTAATTTCAGCGGCAGACGATTTAAAGTTCCGAGAGCGTACGTTCCTAGAAGAGTCAGCCAATATATTGCTTTCCCCTACATACATCTCATCAAGGCAAAGTTAGAGAGAGCGAGGCTTACCAGCAATCGTTCTTCCCGCCAACCATACACAACTGGAACAGGAAAAGACGGAAGTGACACTGTAGCTGGAGTAACGAACGTTGGCGGTCGAGTTCAGGCTTGTTCTACGCATCTGCGTCACGCATTCTCCGACAATCAGTGAGCGTTCAGTAGTGTTCTCAGCGCTCTGCTGTGAATCTGGTAGACAGTGTGAGCATTAAACATCATCGTAGTTAGTTGCACAGTGCTTTTCATTCCGTTTGTTTCGAGATGTCAGACTGACGGTGGTGGCAAGCGGTAAATTTTGCACAAGAAAGCGGGAGACATAATTTGGAGTGTATACGCTTTCTTCAAGCGCAGAGCACACGGATATGGAACCGGCAACAATACAATCTCCGTCGTGTCTCGGGCTGCGCCAACCGTCGTCGTTCGTGGATCGGACTACAGTACTCAAAGTACCATTTGCGGAATATAGATGTAGCTGTAAAATCATTTGGTAAATTAAACTCCGTTCATTACTATCTGGCAGCCTAATAGTCACCTCACACTAACGATGAGGTTATTGTCAGTATCGTCTTTGTATTTGTTCTAAAGCATGATACAGACTCGTTCGGAGCAGAGAATCTATTGGAAGGTAGTAGCAAGCGTTTTTGCAGGATGCGAAAGTGAAAGGCAAAAAAAAAAAGTGGTAAGTTCTGAAGAAAGTCCTCACAGAACTGCCAGGGTTTGCATGTTCAGGGTTGGTACTTATGATCATCTTCAAGCTGGCTGGCTGGCTGGCTGTAGCTGGTAGCTGGCGGGCGGTACAACGTTGGCAACGGCTTCGCGGTTTTCTCATCACTACACTGAAGTACCGAGCAGATGCTTGCTCCAAGAAAATATGTACTGCAGTGATTTTCATAGCACGAAAACTACTTTTCCACCGGCTGTGTTTAACATTGCGGCTCAGATTGTATAGAGCTGATAGCCAAAACTTCCCAACTACACGTTATCTGAGTAACAGTTTCATGATGCAATACTAAACGAAGCATTGCGAAGCGTTTCGTAATATATGCTCGTTGGTCAGATTTGTTTCCTTAGTAGTTTACCATTAGATGCAATGCTGAATTACACGGAAGTGTTCCTCGCAAACGTGTGAGCTGTAACATAGTCTTGGCTGCTCTGCTACGCAGAGTAGCCCTACATGTTGCTCGTGACAGCCGAATGATCCAGTGTCTACTCGTATCATGTGGCGTGCTTGCGAACGGACACCGCTACGCACTAACTTGTCTTGCGTAGGGCCAAATCGCATTGTCTTTCTTTTTCAGCAGATTTATTTGTTGTATTTTATCTGAAAGGTGACCTTCAAAAATGCCTAGCTCGAAATTAGAAATGTGCTATTCGTCCTGAAAAAAAAAACTGTATGCATTGACACTCGGAAGGACGTCAGTGGAAAAATTAACTTACCAATTCATGACTTAAAGAAAAATAACCCAGTTGTTTTAATACAGAAAAGTTCACAATGAAGAAGTGTTGCTTTTTCGAGTATGTACATGTTTATTAAAATGCTATAGTCAACAGCTATCTATAATGAAACACACATTAAATAAGTTATGTATTTACAGATGCAAGATCTCTGAACCTATTACAGTGGTTTGCATTCAGTGAATTCGATTCCGTGGTTGACATACTCACAACTCTATACATACAACATTTGATGTACGTATTTTTCATAACCACAGTTGTAATATAAGAAAAGAATCGATAATCCACTGTACTTTTATTTGGTTACGCATAATAATTATATTGCCAAAGACCTGCATTCTTCGTGAGTAATTATCTTGCCAAATGCAAATGTTGTCCTTGGTATTTTGTCCCTTCTTTTCACGTAATGTTGGGAGCAGTAGTGCATGCTTGTTTCTTCATCTAATTAGAATTACAAATACGTTGCTATCTAATTTGTAACTATATCTGGAGGTGTCAAATGTACGCGAGCTTGGCTGTTTTCACAGAAAGCTATGCAAATGTCATGTATACAAAACATTTTGCATTTTTTCGCGTATATTTTTATTTTATGGATACAAAATTGAGAAAAGCAAATGATATGCTAGAATTTATATGTGCTTGTGACGATCTATAGGGTACGGCAGATGAAAGTGATACGGAGGACATAGTTCCGTGGTACAAAGAATAATAGCAGAGGAAATGAAATACAGTACTAACCTGACTAACAGAAGTTGAAAGTCACCACCATTCATCTCTTGGCACCGTTGGGCCCTGTTCAGCAAGTTGCTAAGGCGGATCGAAGCTGGACTGCTGAAATTGCTACTGTTTCATCCGAAACGCTCTGCTGCAGCTCTTGAAGACTGAGGGTTGTTGCGATACACCTTAGACTTCAGGACGCTCCACACAAAGTGGGTGGCCAGCTGGGGCCGCGACCAGACTGACCTCTGTTAACAACTCTTTTAGAAGTGAAGATTCTGTAAAAATGTCCTCTAAGTTTCGGCCTGTTGTGTGGATAGTTACTCCATCCTGTTGGAAGTAACTGTAGGTCTTTCCCTCCTCCGTTAATGTTGCTACAAATGGTTTCAAAATGTTGATGTAAGGCACCGAAGTCGGCGTCTGATGAACGGATTCGGGACCAATAGTGCGGCGTGCAGACACTGCACCCAAAGCAACCTTCTGATGATGCAATGATATTTCGTGGAAGTTACGTGAATGCTCGCTGCCCAGAGCCTGTGATTTTGTGGGTTGACATAATCACTCAGATGAAACCAGGCTTCATCAGACATAAAGAACTAATCAGTATCGAAGCCATTCATTGTTAGCTCAGTGAGCAGCCACTCACAAAACTGGAGACGCTGAGAAGCATCTTCTGGTTTCAATGCATGAACAACAGACACTTGGTAAGGATGCATGTGCAGGTCCAGGTGGAGTATTCGTCCGCATTATCTATGCCAGTCTCTTGCGACAGGCGTCGGGTTGATTAGGTAGCACTCTGAAGCATTTTCTGGTGAACGGCAGCCACATTTTCTGGTGTGCGGGCATGTTTCGAAATGTTTTTTACTAGTTCAAAACAGATTCTGTGTGATGCCATTTCCACTCTACGCGTCGCATGGCACTCTTTGCAGGCACTTTCACACCATTAAACTTCTCACCAAACATCTGACTACACCGTTTCCACGACCGTATGGTCACGAAACTTTCCACAACGAACATTCTCTGCCCCACTGTGAGTACCATTGTCCCCTTTGCACTGCTCCACTCACACTGACAACAGCCCGCACTACACTCTGAACCGCTGTGAATCATGTGGCGAGCGTACACATGGTGTGCGCGTCACGGGGTGTGGTTGTAAGCAGGCATTCACGTCCAGTCGTATCCATTCGTTTGGGTCATTTTTATTTGTCCCACTCTGTATATTTTATCACTGTTCCAGTAGAGATCTACCAAAGTTTACTTTAAATCTTGTCGGTGTAATTTATTTCGAGTAACTGTTCTGTCACCTCAGATATACTATACTAGTTCAGTTGCATGCCGCCCTTCTAAAATATGGTATTGTCATTGCTGTGGCACTCAACTACTGTTCATAATTTTTTAAGAGATTAACTTATGACGCCGTTAGCCAGTTGCAACACAGTGAAAATTATAGTCGCCATCTGCTAGAACATATAAGTGCCGAAAAAATATAGTATCGTAGGTCATATTTCTCATAACATGTTGCCCATCCATAGCACCTACAGTATCTTCTAAGACCCAATTTTTCCAAAATATTCTTTTACTGAATTTGGAATCAGTGAACATGTATAAAACGTATTACAAAGTTTTATTTTTTTTTGTTTTGTTTTTCAGGAGGGTGGAACATGAAATGAAATGGTACCTCAGAGTTCGGAAATCGAAGTAGAGGTACTAATACTACTGTTAAAGGAATGATGCTAAGTAGTATCCCGGAAGCGTGACCAGCTCGTTGCAGTAATGGGGTCACTGAGACATCACGCGCCTGTCAGGACTACATGATAAACTATACCAGTGAAGGGCTGTGGTATCCCCGCCTCCAGGGCAACTTTGGTGACAGCCCCTTGTTCTTCCATAACCGATAACGTGCAGTTGAGAAGTGATCGTGATCGGTGCTGTATCAATCATTTGAAGGCATCTGGGAGTGCACAGTCAATAGGCACTACTTGACAGACAACGTAAACACCAGAAAACCAGTTTGATAGCGAACTATAAAAGTTTTTGCTTCAGCTTCTGGGCGGCAGAAGAAGGGAAAATTGTGTTTTCCACCCATCTGTCTCCATCCCTATCCTACAATAGGGCCAATAAAGGAATTAGGCCGCATAATAATCACCATAATGTACTACTTGTACAAACGCGACACAGTTACACTGTATATTAGACACTGACACAGCATACAGACGAACATAAGGGAAGCAGCTACGATGCAACGACAACCACTACGCCGTGTGGGAAATAGGTACTCAAAATAAAATCGCCCAAAACGCTAGTAAAACATCTAATACTAAAAATTAGATGGTCCACAAAGAAAAGAAAATCTAATCTCGTTCGAAGACGACGAAAAAGTAGATACTCCTGGGAAGATGGAAAAAAAAGGAATACACAGTGAATACACATTTCAGCAGAAAGGACATCCCAAAACGAAATTAATATCTCGTAAAAAAAGGACCAGCAGAGAAATTGAGAATAGTTCATTACTCCGAATAAATAGTTCCTCTGGAGGACACAGCACCAAAAGCGTCAACGAACACTGCCGAGCCACAGAAAACAGTGAATGATCAAAATACTTTCGCTTTTTTGAGCGTAATGTATGGTAGAACCTCTTAAAGCAGTCTTTGTATAACGTAAGAGTTAATGCTACGCTAAATACATAAATAAATGACAGCTTAATGGCTATATTCTAGAATAAAATTGTGAAATATCGCTTTGAGAGGAAGGAAAGCTGCACTGAAAGCTTTTTTAGACATTTTCAACAACAAGTTATCAGAAAAATAAATGTTTTCTGTCACAAATGACGGTGGAGTGACGAACACACGCGCAGCTTCAACTCTGCTCAAGTTTGCCAATTCAAACGACATGTGGCCGAGCGGTTGTAGGCGCTACAGTCTGGAACCGCGCGACCGCTGCGGTCGCAGGTTCGAATCCTGCCTCGGGCATGGATGTGTGTGATGTCCTTAGGTTAGTTAGGTTTAAGTAGTTCTAAGTTCTAGGGGACTGATGACCTCAGAAGTTAAGTCCCATAGTGCTCAAAGCCATTTTCAAACGACATGATAGTCAAACCAAGCAACTAGAATAACGCTGTTTTATCACCAGATGACGTGGCGAATGTTCTTGATTACCTCAGAGCCGAAATGCCCCAAGTCTGATTGGATGTGCTTCCTATCCTTACTCTCCTCCTCTTCAGTGGCCGCCATAGTCGCTTGACTTAGCTCCATGTAATTACTTCATATAGGATTCTGACGAAGATTGTGTGTTCCAGCCTCTACTGATAGTTTGGAAGAACTGCAAGGAAGGACAACTAATGCAGCCGCTGTAGCGACCGTGAGGTTTCAAGACGTGTGTGATTCTGAGTTTTACGTTGTATTGACGTTTTCCCTGTCGCAAACACTTCCATACTGAGCTTATATCATCTGAGTTAAAAATCTTGGAGGGATAGTCTACCCACTGATGCGTAGTTTTCCTCTGTCTTGTAGATTTCGTACAGTCGTTTTCTGAAACCCCGTGGGTGCTTACAAATAACTCTGTATAACTACGACCAATGAAGTTACATGATTGCCACAAATTCTCGCTACTTCAGCAGTTTCTTAGAGTGCTTGCCTATTCATAACATCAAAAGTTCTCAAATTTCTTCATTACTGCTATCCGCATCTGAAACACACCATCTTACGCTCTACATAAAACTCGACACAATGTTGCTTTTAAGGAAAACATAACCATGATTTCTCTCCCAATACTTAACATAGTCGACATTTCTCGCTGATAGTCACTGAAGCACATACTCATTTCTTCTTTTAGTTACGTTATACTCATTTCTTCTTTTAGTTACGTTAGATGTCCCCCATTTTTGCTTTTCTCACTTTGCTTTTCTTTCGTTACTTATTTCTTACATCTCCCCACGTTCCTCCTCGTCTCCCTTTCCTATGTGTCACATTGTGCTCCTCGCAAATAAATCTGATATATTTATGCTGCAACTGTTACTGGTTTACTCTTCGTCCTAATTCTAAATGTGAAGTTAAAAGACTTACTTTATCGTGTACTATAATGACTTTAATGACTAAGTACGAAGATCGCCTTCTTACATTTAAGAGGGAACACTATGTCTCTAAACTTCTACAGCCAAATTCGGAACAGTTTAAAACCCACCAAAATAGCAATATACACTCCTGGAAATTGAAATAAGAACACTGTGAATTCATTGTCCCAGGAAGGGGAAACTTTATTGACACATTCCTGGGGTCAGATACATCACATGATCACACTGACAGAACCACAGGCACATAGACACAGGCAACAGAGCATGCACAATGTCGGCACTAGTACAGTGTATATCCACCTTTCGCAGCAATGCAGGCTGCTATTCTCCCATGGATACGATCGTAGAGATGCTGGATGTAGTCCTGTGGAACGGCTTGCCATGCCATTTCCACCAGGCGCCTCAGTTGGACCAGCGTTCGTGCTGGACGTGCAGACCGCGTGAGACGACGCTTCATCCAGTCCCAAACATGCTCAATGGGGGACAGATCCGGAGATCTTGCTGGCCAGGGTAGTTGACTTACACCTTCTAGAGCACGTTGGGTGGCACGGGATACATGCGGACGTGCATTGTCCTGTTTGAACA
Source organism: Schistocerca americana (assembly GCF_021461395.2). NCBI lineage: Eukaryota > Metazoa > Arthropoda > Insecta > Orthoptera > Acrididae > Schistocerca > Schistocerca americana. The sequence goes on along the minus strand of NC_060123.1, from coordinate 204,856,786 downwards.
GCAAGTTCCCTTGCCGGTCTAGGAATGGTAGAACGATGGGTTCGATGACGGTTTGGATGTACCGTGCACTATTCAGTGTCCCCTCGACGATCACCAGTGGTGTACGGCCAGTGTAGGGATCGCTCCCCACACCATGATGCCGGGTGTTGGCCCTGTGTGCCTCGGTCGTATGCAGTCCTGATTGTGGCGCTCACCTGCACGGCGCCAAACACGCATACGACCATCATTGGCACCAAGGCAGAAGCGACTCTCATCGCTGAAGACGACACGTCTCCGTCGCGACACCACTTTAGGCGGGCTACACGATGTTGGGGCGTGAGCGGAAGACGGCCTAACGGTGTGTGGGACCGTAGCCCAGCTTCATGGAGACGGTTGCGAATGGTCCTCGCCGATACCCCAGGAGCAACAGTGTCCCTAATTTGCTGGGAAGTGGCGGTGCGGTCCCCTACGGCACTGCGTAGGATCCTACGGTCTTGGCGTGCATCCGTGCGTCGCTGAGGTCCGGTCCCAGGTCGACGGGCACGTGCACCTTCCGCCGACCACTGGCGACAACATCGATGTACTGTGGAGACCTCACGCCCCACGTGTTGAGCAATTCGGTGGTACGTCCACCCGGCCTCCCGCATGCCCACTATACGCCCTCGCTCAAAGTCCGTCAACTGCACATACGGTTCACGTCCACGCTGTCGCGGCATGCTACCAGTGTTAAAGACTGCGATGGAGCCCTGTATGCCACGGCAAACTGGCTGACACTGACGGCGGCGGTGCACAAATGCTGCGCAGCTAGCGCCATTCGACGGCCAACACCGCGGTTCCTTGTGTGTCCGCTGTGCCGTGCGTGTGATCATTGCTTGTACAGCCCTCTCGCAGTGTCCGGAGCAAGTATGGTGGGTCTGACACACCGGTGTCAATGTGTTCTTTTTTCCATTTCCAGGAGTGTACTTCCAGCACAAGCCGTAGCTAGACCAGAAACTACAGACACCACCAGCGAAAAACTGAGCATGTAGGTCTCTAATGTGACCATTCTTGCTTAAGTAAATTTGTAAACCGCCTTGCCACTACTGAGCGTGAGACACCAGAGGTAATGGCAACAATACAGAACCTTGTAAGTCGTCTCGATACGGATCGATATCACACCAGTTACACAAACAAGTTCTAGAATAACGACGAGAACCGGGGCAAATAAGTTAATAAACTTCCTATGCCGAACTTGTGAAGAGTGGAAACTCGTTTATAGAATCAGCGTGAAACCAGAAACGTGATAAAAAGTTCCTACAGATTAATCCGTAAATCACCTGTAAAGGCAGCGCCGTTCATCACAATACCAAAAAAAGTCTATAGCCCAGAGTCCAGTACACTAAAAGAGCAACGTTTAACCGCAAAATAAGGCGTAGTAGCAGCACTGTATCAGGACCGAATCACACTCGTAAAACGGAAATGAAAATCTGTGGCACTTTTAAAACCAATAATAAATAGCTCTATGAAATGAATATGTTACAGCGTCATGGAAGATTGCCAAATCGATGCCCCTTCGCAAACGAGGAGAGGACCTCGCTATCAATAAAACCTCATTAGTTGTCCACTAACGCCCAGGAGAAATACTAGTGTGTGCTGTTAAGGAGAACGCGGGGCCACCACAAGGAAAATGACACTGACAAACTTGATCTATTTCATGTCAAATAAGAATTGCGTCCAAGTTGAACCACCAAACATAATCTATACCATTTCAATCGCAGTTATTCCATTTCTGGGACCATTTAATGAGGAAATTTTTTCGCCTACATCCTGTGGCTATGACCACCTCTTAAGCCGCCACTATGAGAACAGTTGTAGCCCCATCAGTTCCGAGAGTTCCAGTTGGCTCTCAGAGCTATAAGACCCACACTTGCCCCATAATGGTGGGGCACTTCTCTTCCTGTTGCTCCTGCACCATCTGCCTCGGGAGCACTGTCTGCCCAACCATCAGGGACACCAGTCCCCACTTCTCAGCCGGAGAAGCATAAGTCTTCCTCGGCTCCTCTCGCTAGGAATGGGTCGCTTGGGTCACTCGCTTCCCAGGTATCTGCTAGTGGGAAAGATGACACCTGCCAGTGGCTGAAGTGCCCAAAAGCAGCTGGTTGTAGGGCTTCGTGATCATCCTCAGTCCCGGGGACTGAATCAGTGAATCCCTCCCACCCAGAGAAACCCAAGGATCAGCAAGAGAAATCTAGAAAGAAGACTCCAAATTCAATGGAATTGTAGTGGCACCCACACCACCGCCGCTTACAAGCTCTGCATCTGAAGTGAAGATTCTGGCGACTGCTGAGGACCTAGATCTCGCCGGACCCTCCATCAAAATGGATATAGCCTGTTCAGGAAATAATTCGGTGGCAGCTGGTGACCCTGACGCGTAGACTACCTCATTAAATGTTTCATACCTTTCCAGTCTCACGATGACATCATCCTCCAGTGGAATTTCAGTGGTTTTTTTTTTCCACCACCTGGATGAGCTACAGCAACTGTTAAGCTTTACACCTGCTTTCAGCATTGCCCTCCAGGAAGCCTAGTTCCTGGCTATGCGGACACCTATCCTTCGTGGCTACGGGGGATATTACAAGAACCGTAGCGAATATAATAGTGTGTCAGGTGGAGTTTCCGTTTATGTCCTGAAATCAGTATGTGGTGAACCTGTGCCCCTTTAAACTCCCCTTGAAGCTGTGGCTGTCAGGATACAGACGACACAGGAAATAACAGTCTGCGAAGTATATCTCCCTCCAGATGGTGTGGTGCCCCTGAACGTATTGGCTGCACTGATTGACCAACTCCCTAAACCTTTCCTACTTTTGGGAGATTTTAAAGCCCACAACCCCTTCTGGGGTAGCACCATGCTTAGTGGCTGTGGCAGAGATGTCGAAAATTTACTATCCCAACTCGACCTCAGCCTCTTAAATACTGGGGCCGCCACACATTTCAGTGTGGCTCATGATAGTTGCTCATCATAGATTTATCAATTTGCAGCCCAGTACTCATCCCATCTACCCACTGGATAGCACATGACGACCTGTGTGGTAGTGACCACTTCCCCATATTCCTGTCACTGCCCCGGCATCAGGCCCACGTGCGGCTGCCCAGATGGGCTTTAAACGTGGCAGGCTAGGAAGCTTTCACCTTTGCTGTCACTGTTAAATCTCCCCCACATGGTAACATTGAAGTGGTGGTTGAGCAGGTAACTACAACGATCGTTTCTGCTGCCGAAAACACGATCCCTCGTTCTATAGGGTGCCCCCGGCGAAAGACAGTCCCTTGGTGGTCGCCGGAAGTCGCTGAGGCAATTAAGGAGCGTCGGCGAGCTCTACAGCGGCATAAGCGGCACCCTTCCCTGGAGCACCTCATAGCCTTTAAACGGCCGTGCCCGCGTTCGCCAGCTTATGAAACGACGGAAACAGGAGTGTTGGGAGAGATACGTCTCGACCATTGGGTGCCATACGTCACCTTCCCAAGATCAAACGAGTTTCTGGGTACCAGACCCCAACAGGTGCTCTCGGTGTTACAAAAGGTGTATTATCTACCGGCGCAAACGTGTTTGCCAAGCACGTTGCTGAGTACTAGTCTCGCGCCTCTGCGTTGGAGAATTACCCAGCCTTTCGCACTCTTAAACGGCGGATGGGAAGGAAAGTCCTCTCGTTCAGTACACGCCACAGTGAACCCTGTAATGCTCCATTTACAGAGTGCGAGCTCCTCGGTGCCCTTGCACATTGCCCCGACACAACTCCTGGGCCGGATGGGATCCACAGTCAGATGATTAAACATCTCTAGTCCTACTACAAGCGATATCTCCTCGTCATAGTCAACCAGATCTGGTGCGATGGCATCTTTCCGTCGCAGTGGCAGGAGAATACCATCATTCCGGTGCTCAAACTCGGTAAAAATCCGCTTGATGTGGATGGCTATCGGACCATCAGCCTCACCAACGTTCTCTGTAAGCTGCTGGAACGTATGGTGTGTCAGCGGTTGGTTTGGGTCCTGGAGTCACGTGGCCTTCTGGCTCCATGTCAGGGCGGCTTCCGCCACGGTCGCTCTACCACTGATAACATCTGGTTGCCATCTTTTTTGACTTCAGTAAAGTATATGACACGACCTGGCGACATCATATACTTACCACATTGTATCAGTGGGGTCTCCAGGGCCCGCTCCCGATTTTTATCCAAAACTTTGTAATTCTGTATTTTTTGGTGCCTCCCATAGTTCCTCCGTATTCAGGAGAATGGCGTTCCGCAGGGTTCTGTATTGAGTGTGTGTCTTTTTTTAATGGCTTTCAATGGCCTAGCAGCAGCAGTAGGGCCGTCGGTCTCCCCTTCTCTGTATGTGGATGACTTCTGCACTTCGTATTGCTCCTCCAATACTGTCGTTGCTGAGCGGCGCCTACAGGGAGCCATTCACAAGACACAGTGTTGAGCTCTGGTCCACGGCTTCCAGTTTTCTGCCGCAATGTCATGCACTTCTGTCGCCGTCGTAACGTTCATCCGGAACCTGAACTTTATCTTAATGACGATCTACTCACTGCGGTGGAGACGTATCAATTCTTAGGACTGGTTTTCGACTCCAGATTGACTTGGCTACCTCACGTTCGTCAGCTTAAGCGGGAGTGCTGGCAGCACCTCAGTGCTTTCCACTGCCCGTGCAACACCAACTGCGATGCAGATCGCTCTATGCTGCTGCAGCTCTACAGAGCCCTTGTTCAATCCCGCCTTGGTTTACGGTTTGGCGGCGCCCTCAGCGTTGCTTTTCCTCGCCCCAGTGCACCACTGTGGCGTTCGCCTAGCGACGGGAGCTTTTAGAACGAGCCCAGTGACTAGTGTCCTGGTGGAGGCTGGAGTCCCTCCATTGCGGATCCGACGTGCACAACTGCTCGCCAGCTATGTTGCACACATTCGTAGTTCTCCTGACCGTCCAAACCACCTTCTCCTTTCCCAACCCACGGCAGTTCATCTCCTGCATTAGCTGCCCAGGTCAGGGCACAAGACTGCAGTTCGCGTGCCACCCATTCTGTCCTAACTGGAGTCCTTCCCTTTACCACTTCTACTTGAGGTCGATTTACGTACACCTCCATGGTGTACACCTCAGCTAAAGCTTCGTCTGGGGCTTTTGCATAGCCCTAAGGACTAAATTAACCTCTCCGCTCACTGGTCTCACTTCCCTTCGATTTTTGACGTGTTCCGAGACTCTGAAGCTGTTTACACCGACGGCTCGATGGCTGATGGTAATGTAGGCTTCGCCTATGACCACAGTGTCCATACTGAACAGCATTCTTGCCCGTTGGCTGCAGTGTATTCACTGCAGAGCTTGTGGCCATATCTCGTGCGCTTCAGTACATCGGCTCCTGTTCTGGTGAGTCGTTTCTTCTCTGTTCTGACTCCCTAAGCAGCTTACAAGCTATTGCCCAATGCTACCCTCGCCATCCTTTGGTAGCGAATATCCAGGAGTCCATCTCTGCCCTGGAACGATCAAGTCGTTCAGCGGTGTTTGCACGAACCCCAGGACATGTCGGAATCGCAGGTAACGAACTTGCTGACAAGCTGGCCAAACAGGCTACGCGGAAACCGCTCCTGGAGAGGGGCATCTCTGAAACTGATCTGCATTCTGTCTTATGCCGCAAAGTTTTTCGGCTTTGGGAGACATAGTGGCATAACAGTATGCACAACAAACTGCCTGTCATTAAGGAGACTGTGAATGTGTGGACGTCTTCCCTGCAGGCTTCTGGCAGGGAATCAGTTGTCCTTCGTTGACTCTGAATTGGCCATACGTTACTCTCACATGGTTACCTCCTCCGTCACGAGTACCCACATCAGTGTCACTGTGGCTTCCAGATGGCAATCGTCCACCTCTTGCTGGACTGCCCACTTTTAGCCGCTCTGCGGCGAACTTTTAACTTTCCCAGCACCCTACCTTCGGTGTTGGACAACAACGTCTCAACAGCAGCTTTAGTTTTACGTTTTATTCGTGAGGGTGGGTTTTATCATTTGATCTGAGTTTTAGTTCATGTCCTTTATCCCTTTTTCTCCACCCTAGGGCTTTTAGGGTGGAGGTTTTGTGTGTTGAAGAGTGGCTGGCTTTTTTATTCTCATGGTCAACCAGCCATTGTAATCTGCTTTCATGTTTTTAATCTCCTCTCCGTTTCTTGCGTCTCTCTGTGGTTTTCTTGTCCTGTGTGGTCCATCATAGTGTTTGTTGTCCTTCTGTCGTTGTTCTGGTTCTTCCTTTCTCCTATTATTGTGCCGTACGTCTTATTTGTTTTCTTCTTTCACTTGGGTAATTGTTCCACTGGGAACTAGGTACCGATGACATCGCAGTTTCGTCCCTACCCATCTTTTAAAGCAAAAAAATCCATTGCTGGGGCCAATTCACACATTGAGAATGTTCATGGTAAATTGTAGCGAATCAAGTTTGCACAGACCCCAGAGCGCTTCGTTAAAATCAGAATGTTTTCTATAAGGACGTTTATTTATTAATTGACGAGAAATGGGCTAATATCACAACAGTTGTTATTCCAAAGGGGATGTCGTCTCGCCAATTTTCTTCACCCCATATGAGTAATTTTCCTACAATAGACAAGGTTATCGTAAGCCCCTCAGCTATGCAGAACATACAACCGTCCTAACTGTGGGATGCCGCATATATAAGTGGAATTCAGTTTCAAATACAGTATGTATTCATGGAGACAAATTCACTCAGTCCTACTGACACCAGTACGCTATTGTTTAAAGAGAAGAAATAGGTACACGACTGGATGTACTAGTACAGGAGATCTCGCGGTAGTCGACAACACATCTTTGAAAACAAAGCGAAATATTCTTGCTTTTGAGAGCAAACTTCAACGAACGGAAACAACCAAACCTAAAATTTATCAGGAATCTGCTACTGCATTTCGTTAGTAGCGAACTAAATACAGGTAGCAAAACAAAATTCTAAAACACCACAGAGCAGCTGGAGAAAAACCCACGCTTTGAGAGGGAAAAAACTGTGATGTCTAGGAGACCCTAGATGGCCAGACCTATGGAGAAAAAACTGGAACAATAAAGCCAACCGCAGACGGGGTAATCAGACTGTTAATCAAAATGGACGACGCTTGTAACTCTGTGAAACTACTGTAAAAACGCAAGCACAGGTGACCTCAACGATAGTCGGAAGTAGTTCATTAACAAAATGACGACTGAGCATAGAAAATTAGACTAGAACGTGAAGACCAATCAATGGGTGCAGGTCGCTCTGATTATGTTATGAAATCATCGACGATCACTGGAGAGAAAACAGAAACATGCCTAAGAATTTATTAATTTTTTTCAAAACCATACTATCAGTGTTTTTATACTTAGTGTATGTCCACAGAGTATAACTACTTTCAGCTACTCTCCATCTTGTACACAAACGTAAGTGGGTGGTGAACGACGGTGGGTGAAATAAGACAAGAAATCGTTCCTTGGGGGAGAGGATGAGACGTTGTTTCTGTTTTGAGATTCATGTAAAAGAGTTTCGAATAAACTGACCTGCCATCACCCGTGCGGACACGTCGATTGGATTAGAGCGGTTGTTTCGTAAATGCAGTTCACATGTTCGGCTAATTTTACAGTTGCGGAGGAGGCAGCAACCTAATAAAGTTTTCATAATTTCTTACAATTCATTGAATAAGAGAATCTTGCAAAGAAGCTGCTGAAACCCCAGCAGTTCGGTACACAAGGTCATGCTGAAAAGTAATGCCTACGAATATTTTGTTCTGTCAGTATCGGTTGAGGTGTTAGGATCATGCATGTTACTTGGTCGTCTGTCCCGCGTCGCTGACGCAAGCTCCAAACGTCTGCTGCTAAAGCGCTCTTGAGTTGTAACGTAACCATGTCAGTGCGTAAGAAACAGTAATAACCGCAAAAAAGTGCCCCCCCCCCCCCCCCCCATAGAAATCCGTAGAAGAATAAAAAGATGTTTACTGTGCCGATTGTGTGGACACCATTATTCATGCTTGTAATCAAGGAAACTGTGGTGCTAACGTCAGCGGGTGTAACAGAGCTTGGAGTGTTTCTAAAACTTAACACTTTCCAGCACTTTCGTAGTGATGAAGCGATGCAAGCAGAGATGAGGTTGTGACTCCGTCAACCAAGTGAAACATCCTACAGTGACGTTATCAACAAACTGGTCTCTGGTTGGGAGAACACTGTTCGTCGCCTGGATGACTGTTTTGAGAAATAAATATGTAGACATGAAGAATACAGTCGCAGAATGTTAATAAAGTTTGTTTTATGTAAAAACTTTTTAAGTTTTCACATAAATTCGGAGGCATGACCTACCAGCGCACCCTCGTGTAAATGAATGTTTTTCTTCAAACGATGTTTATAAACGTCCACTTAAAATTTGATGTATTATTATTTCTTAATGATTAATACTTGTAATTGTTTTTAGAAATAAATGGCTTAATCTGTAAATGTTTTATTTTGATTCGTTACTTTAATGCAAACTCTCAGTAATTCAATCATACCACCACAAATCTCAGGCACTGTTTTTGCTTAAGAACATGTTTTGGACATGGGGAAAAGTGGGTGCTCACTCTATTTACTCTTTACGTGATAAATGTTATGTTGGAAATACGGTAATGAACTTTGAAAAAACGTTAACGGTGTGTTCCTCTGTTTGGAATACCAGTGCCTTGGGTTATCGTCTTCTATTCAGAAACACAAGTTTGTCGACCAACACATATGCCTTAAAGGTTTCTTGTTTTTTAGTTTACTTTGAAAATGAATATACATGTAGCTGCCACACGTGCAGTATTTATGGCATTCTGGAGACCACTCTGCAATCATTTCAAGATGAAGCAGTGCTCCACAAGCACGTGGATCCCACATGCACCAACGAACGAATGTGTCGCACATGAACAGGTCCGTTTATCCGATACTTGACCTTACATCATAGTTGCAACGGTCAATTCGGAGTCCATTTTCGTTCTTGTGTAAAACACAGCCAAAGCGTTGTCAAAAAGAATCCTCGAAGTCTTCTTCTTAATGTACTAAAAGTGTGCTAAGGCTTTTGATTGTTTCACTATCGATGAACTTTGAACATGACCGAGGAAGCTGACGAATGGCAAGTGTCAGGATCAGTATTCACTGAAGTCGCCACAAGATACTTTCTAATTTTCGTTCGGCTTTGCTAGCGTCCCGCTGACGGTTATCTCCAACTCGACGCTACACTGAGTACTTGCAACAAAGACCTCAGACCGTAGTTGTTCTTACGAAGCACGCGAACTCGCCAAAAAATTCGTTGGTAGTACACTATGTGATCAAAAGTATGCGGACGCCTGGCTGAAAATTACTTAAAAGTTCGAGGAGCCCACCATCGGTAATGCTGGAATTCAATGTGGTGTTGGCCCACCTTTTGCCTCGATGACAGCTTCCACTTTTGCAGGCATACGTTCAGTCAGGTGCTGGAAGGTTTCTTGGGGAATGGGAGCCCATTCTTCACAGAGCGCTGCACTCAGGAGAGATACCGATGTCGGTCGGTGACGCCTGCACGGCGCCGTTCCAAAACATCCCAGAGGTGTTCTATAGGTTTCAGGTTAGTCCATTATAGGGATGTTATTGCCGTATAACCACTCCGCCACAGGCCGTGCATTATGAATTGGCGCACGATCGTGTTGAAAGATGCAGTCGCCATTCCCGAATTGCTCTTAAACAGTGGGAAGCAAGAAGGTGCTTAAAACGTCAATGTAGGCCTGTGCTGTGAGAGTGTCACGCAAAACAACAAGGGGTGCGAGCCCCTTCCATTAAAAACACGACCACACTATAACACCAGCGCCTCCGAATTTCACTGTTGCCACTACACATGCTGGCAGATGACGTTCACCAGGCATTCGCCATACCCACACCGTGCCATCGGATCGCCACGTTGTGTACAGTGATTCGTCACTCCACACTACTTCTTCCCACTGTTCAATCGTCCAATGTTTACGCTCCTTACTCCAATGAGGCGTCGTTTGGCATTTGCCGGCGTGATGTGTGGCTTATGAGCAGCTGTTCGACCATGAAATCCAAGTTTTCTCACCTCTCGCCTAACTGTCATAGTACTTGCAGTGGATCCTGATGCAGTTCAGTGTGTGGGTCTGGATAGACGTCTGCATATTACATGTTATGACCGCCTTCAACTGTCGGCGGTCTGTCAGTCAATAGACGAGGTCGGCCTGTACGCTTTTGTGCTGTACGTGTCCCTTCACGTTTCCACTCCGCTATCGCAGTGGAAACAGTAGACCTAGTGGTGTTTAGGAGTGTGGAAATCCCGCGTACTAGACGTATGGCACAAGTGACACCCCATCACCTGACCACGTTCCAAGTCCGTGAGTTCCGCGGAGCGCCTATTCCGCTCTCTCACGATGTCGAAAGACTACTGAGGCCGTTGATATTGAGTACCTGGCAGTAGGTAGCAGCACAATGCACCTAATATGAAAAGCATATGTTTTTGGGGGTGTCTAGGTAGTTTTGATACACTAAGCCACTGCCCAAATGTTCCTTTGAAATAGACTAATAATGACAGGGAAGTTAACTGACGAACATCATATAGCCATCTAAGGCTTTCACTACAAAATGGACAAACATGTCGCATTTCCAGTCGGGTTGCCTCGCATAAGACGTGTAGGCTGCGTTTAATGAGAGATGGTAGAAAATAAGTTTATCAAATAGGAGACATCAAATCTAGCAATGCTTAGAAGAAGGTAAATTCATGCAGAAGAGAAGGCCCCATACGGTCCATTTGTTTGAACTACACAGTATTAAAGCAGTTTCAGTTGTTCTGTATGACGGAAATCTTTAAATCTGCGTTTATAAAGACGTAATATTTTTTTCTGGATGAGGTAAGGAAGACGAAATCAGATGTAAAAGATGTCTAAAAATATTGTTTCGAACACCCTCAGTAATATCATGATGCTCTGGCAAGGACAGGTGAGTTTTAATTGGACTCGTTTTGTCATGGTGCCGGCTTCGAATTAGACTCCCTGTGGTGCATGACTTCTTACTGGCTGTTCTTATTGTTAGTTTTGAAGGACTTTGCACTGTTTGTGATGTTACCGTTACTCGGTATCAAGTAACTGTAAAAAGGAAAAAGTCTTGCCCCAAGACGATGGTAGACTTCATGTGATGCGGCTTGATGAATTGTGCATTTTTAAGGTGCTAAGATACTGTCTTATTAACGACATTTTTGGGTGTAAGAAGTTTCAGGCTGTGTCTTGTTGTGAAGACCAGAGATATACATGACAGTGAGCGACGCCTGTAGGTGTTTACGAATAACGGCATTCCACCAGAATAATCGTGTTGCTTGGATGAATCAAATGAGTTCGTGGGGTTTTTGTAGCTAACATGTCAGTGGTGACGGCCACAATAGGAAAACCAGGGTTTCTTTTCAGGCTTTACTTTCCGTGGCTGAGATAGCTCTCTTGCCTTGTGTAGAGTACTTGTCAGCCAGCTTGCGTTCATTGGACTCAAGAATAATTGTACCTCCTAGGTAGCTATGCTGCACTCGCCTCCGCCAAAGTAGAAGTCGTATGTGTTGGCGAAACTGCTGCTGGAGTTGGACAGAATGACGACAGCACACAGGAATCATCTTTAGTCAATGCACCGATACTAAATTTCGTTTTCCTCCTGTAGTGGAAGACCCTTAACAGGTGTTGGGAGCTGCCAGTACGCCTGCGTTCGTTGCATTATGTCGATCTCTTATTATGGTTGACTGTTGCGACCAAATTGTAGGCGCACGCTTCGTTGGTGTGTCTGCGACAAAAAGGTACGAGGGCTATCTAGAGCTGTAGTATTTAGCATGAGCAAAAGTCAGATAGATACGATAGTGGATGAAGGGCTGAGTTTATAATCATAGAAATGAAGACATTAAAAATGAATTTTGCTTCGAATTAAAGATCAATTCCATGAAAGTTAAATCTGTTCGCAAAACGTACATTACCTACAAATGAAAGAGCACAGCATAGATTTTCATGTCTACCTTTACAGTGTCCTCACTGCAAGGTACGTCTGTTATGTATGTATGTATGTATGTATGTATGTAGAACACGAGGGCAACCATAAAATTTGGATTACCGTAATGTTGATGTTGTTTAACGGTTAAGGTGGCCATATCGTGGTTTCAACCCGATCCAATGTTAACACTGAAAGGAAATGTAAGTGATACGATCTATGAAACTGTTTTACATGACCATATTCATTCAGTGACGCAGGAATTGGTGTCCAGTGGGAATTTACCGCCGAGATAATGTTCCAACTCATACTCTGCAAACGCCCAGCTTGATTTAAAACAAATAATAAAAATAATTAGTGACACACGACACTTTTCCAGTATTTCCGAAGAAATCGAAATGTTTTCATAAAAAATGTATATGCATTCTTCCGAGAGGTATTTCTAGCGATGCCATATTTGCGCTTGACCCTATCTGCGTACTACCCATTTGTATGTCCTTCTGAAATACAGTGTGTTACAAAAGTACGAATATTCCGTCTTTTGAAAGGTGGTAGCGTTAACCAAAGAAAGAAAGTAAGTCTGCTGAACATGGGCTCTAAAATCCATATCTATAAGTTCAATGAGCATTTGATCATCTTTGCTATCGCTAAACATCTCTTCTACTGCAAGCTCTTTGCTATTACGAACAACCTACAGAGTAAACAGATTAGAACACATTCGTCCGTTATTGTCTATGGATACAGAGCATGCAGTAAATAACTCTTAGTTTTGTAACTGTAAATCGTATTCATAGTTCTGGATAAGTGCAGCGCGAACGTTAGTTTTAATGAAGACAGTTTCTGTTTTGATGCGTTCGTGAAATGCTTTTTCAGACTAGTTTTGTCTTTGCACTTGCCAGCAAGTTCCCCCGACCTTAATCCCTTATATTTTTGGTTGTGGGGAGATTTGAAATCTTTGGTGTACGGTAGTCCCGTACCTTTAACTGGGGGTGTGGGGTGTTCACAGCACCCCAGATGTAAAAGTTTACTGGGATTTAGTGAAGCACGTTGGTCACACTGTTGAGCGCCTTTTTAGCTTTGTTCAAAGGGATGCACATTGTTGCGGAACTATTGTTCGTGTTTTTAAAACTACTCAACACTGTACACAACAAGTTTGAAATGCTCCCTAATCGTGCGACTTTCTGTGTTGAGCAGTGGACATCATGATGTCACATGAGGGAGAGCAAAAACGTCTTAAAAGTTTTTAATGAAGAGGAAGACTGTGAGATTCCATAGATTGAAAATTTGGATGACAGTGAAGTACAACAGTGCGAATACAGCGATCATGCAACTGCAAGTGATCAATCTGATGACGATGCTAGTGAAGATCCGGCGTCCCCCTTTCCAACAACACTGGATAGGTTTATGCTTGGTAGGGATAAAGTAACTAAATGAATGACTACACCGAAGCCTAATAATATCATAACAAGGAAGCAAAATATAGTAACTCAGGTTCCTGGTACCAAACTAATTGCTAAAGACTGCAATACTGCTGCAGAATGCTTTGATGTAAAATGAGCAAATAATTCGCTCAATAGTATAGTGCACCAACCTTTATATTGATCGCATTGACGCCTTCTACAAGAACAAAAATAGATGCTGGAAAACAGATGTAGTAGAAATACGATCTTTCATTGGACTACTTATAATTGCTGGTTGTTTTACAGCAGCTAAAATGAATTTACAGGATCTGTCTTCTTCACAGGGACTACGAGTAGAAATATTTCACGCTACTACGTCACTGGACAGATTTTTGTTCCTTACGAGGTGTTTGTGATTTGATAATATTCATGATACGGGGCGACGTAAGGAATTGGATAAAATGGCAGCAATACGGGAAGTATTCACCTTCAACGAAAACTGCAGAAATGGATACAGCCTTGGAAGTTATACCAGAATTGATGAACAACTGGTTCCCTTTAGAAGTAAATGCCCCTTTTTGGTGCATATTCCTAGCAGACCTGCTAAACACGGAATGAAAATACAGACATTATGTGATGGAAGGGCTTGGTATACCTTTCAAATGTAAGTGTATACGGGAAAACAGCCTGAAGGGCCTTACCATGTTTGTAATTCAGGCAAAGATGTCATTTTGAGACTTACTGAGGGGATTCAAGGAACTGGACGAAATATAACAACAGATAACTGGTACACTAGTATCTTGCTTGCTGAAGAATTACTGAAAAAGCGGGTAACACTTGCTGGCACAATGATAAAAAAATGTCTCAGCTTCCTACTGAATTGACTGTCATAAAAGTGAGAGAAACTGCAAGTACATATTTTGCTTACAAAGCAGACATCACTTGCCTTTCATACGTACCTAAAAAGGTAAAAATGTTGTTCTGCTGTCAACAATGCATCCAAATTCCAAGTGTATTGACACAACAGGTGACAGAAAGAAACCTGAGATCATTACCTTCTACAACCTTACAAAAGGCAGAGTTGACACTATTGCTTGCAACATACACCGTAGGAAGAACAACAAAACTGTGGGCATTAGCGGTGTTCTTTCGGATGGTAGATATTGGTTGCATTAATGCTCAACTTATAATGAACAGCAACATCCCCAGTTTTGCTGTGGAAAGAAGGCAATTTATAAGACAGGTGGGGCAGGAGATTGTCCATCCTCAGGTTTTAAAAAGAGCTTCAAACTCGGCTCTGCCAAGATCCAACCGGCCGAAGGCAGCTAAGATCTCAAATACGGAAGAGTTTATTTCAGCAGTTCAGAGTAATAAACGCACATCAGGAAGATGCACAGTTTGTCCAAGAAATACCTCTTTGCAAGTGTAACTAGTTTGTGTGTTTATATTACATGAAAAACATCTGCAGTAAATATATCAATTCAGACTCTTCTGCCAGTGATGATGAAAATGTTCAGTGCTGAAATGTGATTTTTCTCTAGACTTTTGACATGAATGATTGTTTTAAGTTGTATTAATATGTCTGTTGTTCGTCTGTTAATATCTCTCTATAATTTTAAAATGGTCAAATCTTTTTTTTATTAATATCTCTCTATAATTTTAAAATGGTTAAAGCTTTTTTTGTTTGATTAATCTGAAAAATAGTATGTATACGAACATTTGAAACAATTTCACGCATGTTTTTGATTTATCAGTTACGGATAATTATTCGAGTACCTTAGTGATTAAAATTGTACTAAAATGAATTAATAAAAGACTAGATGCAATGTTTATTATTTATTTATTTATTTTCGTTACAGCCATCTATGGGCTACGTTTACACAACTTCCCTCACTTTCTAAAGTTTCCTTCCTTCCTCTTTCGCCAGTACTCCTTCATACGTTGGTTCACTCGTGCACGCTCTTCTGCTGAGAATACTCTGTTCTTCTTTGTTTTCTCCTCGAAGAAATCCCTCACCTTCGCAACCTATTTCCTAAAGATCTGCCTGTTCACAATTTCTTCTGCCGCGATCCCTGTGCACTTCTTTCACCCATGGAACTTGGGTCTTCTTGTGCCCCTGGAAGAGAAGAATCTTGTTGGCGATCCTCTCTGATTCCATTCTTTTAATATTTCCATAGAAATACAGCCTTCTTTTCTTCATTGTGGTGGTGATATTTTCAAATCGTTGATGAAGTTCTTGATTTGATCTTAGGCGGAACGTAAATTCATTGGATATTTTTCCGGGCCCAAGAATCTTTCCGAGGAATTTCCTTTCTATCTTTTCCAAGTCTGAAAGTCCGTTCCTGGCTATTGTATCAGATGCATGTAAACATTCAGGTTTGACGACTGTGCTGTAGTGTTGGAATTTGGACTGGTATTTTCATTTTTCTTGCTCGTTCTTCAATTGCTGCAATGTTTATCGTATAATAAATAATTTAAGAAAAAAATCGAAACCTCAGTATAGTATTTATGTAGGGTTCTGTGAACACCCCACGTCCCTAGTTATGAATACGCACCTCCCCAGTTACAGGTTAATGATGCACAAACAGTGCAGGAACACGTCATTAGTATCTACCAACACATCGGTGACCAAACTTGAGTTTTTGAAAGAGTGCGTGATTCCGTAAGACGTGCCGAATCGGGCTGTATGGACATTGTAATGAGTATGTCCTTAACGATAGAGCACAAGTGAAGGTCGTACGTAATAGCAAGCAAATTATTGGGTTCGTGCATAAGTTCGTTGGCGTTTTTCCATAAGTTTAATAAACACAACAGATACATATAACAGAGACTTTAGTCATCAATAATATATTTTCCTTTACTATTTACAAAAGTTCTCCAGCGCTGAGCTAACTTTTCGATTCCGTGACTGTAGAAATCACGTGGGTTTTGAGGCGAAGAACTCGTTGAGACCATGTTCGGAGCGCATTTTCATCCGAAAAGAAGTTCGAAAGAGAGCGGAAAAAGTGAAAATCTGAGGGCGCAGAATCAGATGAATCAGGAGGGCGCGGAATGACTGCCCCACTCAACTCCTATATAGTGTTTCCTGTCAGCAGAGCAGAATGCAGGTGGGTGTTATCGTGGACTAGCTTCACTCCGTGCTGTCTTCCTGATGATGATTGTTCTTGGATTACGTCTGCAAGACGTCTTAGTTGTTGACAATAAACGTCAGCAGTGATGGTTACACCTCGGGGATGCAACTCCTCGTACACTACACTGTCACTATTCCACGAGATACATATCATCTCTTGAGGGTGCGCGCAGGTCTTTGTAAAGGGTGTTGCTGCTGTGTTTGGGCTCAACCATTCCTTTCTTTTCCTGCTTTTTGACCCTTCCCCTCTGCTTGCAAATGTCGGCCGATGGTGGAACGATCACAGTTCATCACGTGTGCCAGTTCTCGAGTACACTGATGTGGATCATTGTGGATTAAAGCGTTTAAACGATCTTCATCAAACCCTGAAGGTCTTCCTGAATGTGGAGTCACTCATATCAAAACGATCCTAGTTAAAACGAGAAACCCGTGCTGGCCTATGGCATCATTCCTATACACGGCGAAAATGTTTCTGGCTGCATCTGCTGCTGTCATCCCTGTATTGAACTCAAATAGAAGATTACGTCCAATTTCTCCACTGGGCACTCCATTTTATAGCGTCCACAGCTCCACTCTACCTCCGAATGACAGTATTTAAACTCAGATAGCGACAGTGGACTACAAATAAAAAGTTAGTCGGTAGAGAAACCCATAACAACCGAAATACCAACATGCGAAACAAAAACGCTACGAACTTATGCACAAACCTGTGATGTTTCACAATAACTCAGTGTTCAGCCATGTTCTATGTATTCCGAAGGTCTTTCGTAATAGCAAAGAGCTTGTAGTAGAAGAGCTGTGTTTGACAGTAGGAAAGATGAGCAAATGCTCTTGGTTCTTAAGGAATGAATTTTTGAGCATATGTTTATATTGGGTCTCTCTGATTTTTGTGGTCCATAATACAGCCTCTCGGAATGTGGGATACTTTTTTCAGCACTTTCAATTTTATCCCATTGACCACTAATCAATAGTTGATGAGAATTTGAAGTTCATGGGAAATGTGGCCGTACAGCACCTTAGGCGGGTTTTCGTATCATTTAATACAAACGAAATACGAAAATATTTGAGAATTTATTGAGTCCTTGGTACGCTTGTGGATATGGCACGTATCGGCAATCATAGACTTTCTAGAATGTCGAATCAAAACACCATTCAGCGGTCTGAATTTCCATTTGTTTTAGTTGAGCAAGCAGTTTCGGCGCTACATTACGCCATCTTTCATGCCCCCTGACCGACGTGTAGGATGATCATTTACCAAAGTTGCTGCCGGCTATTTTCTAATTTTCGTTCGACTTTGCTAAAATGTCACCCACAGTAATCTCAGTCTCGATGGGACATTGAGTACAACATATATATCTGGTCGTAGTTGTTCTTATGAGGCACGCGGACTCAACAAAAATTTCGGTTGAAGTATATTTGACTGCAAGGGACGTGTTCAGCGGAAGCTGTTGCACAGGTGTTTCTCTGAAATACACTCTACATCTACATCCGTACTCCGTAAGCCACCTGACGGTGTGTGGCGGAGGGTACCTTGAGTACCTCTAAGTTCTCCCTTCTATTCCAGTCTCGTATTGTACGTGAAAAGAAGGATTGTCGGTATGCCTCTGTGTGGGCTCTAATCTCTCTGATTTTATCCTCATGGTCTCTGCGCGAGATATACGTAGGAGGGAGAAATATACTGCTTGACTCTTCGGTGAAGGTATGTTCTCGAAACTTCAAAAGCCCGTACCGAGCTACTGAGCGTCTCTCCTGCAGAGTCTTCCACTGGAGTTTATCTATCATCTCCGTAACACTTTCGCGATTACTAAATGATCCTGTAACGAAGCGCGCTGCTCTCCGTTGGATCTTCTCTATCTCTTCTATCAACCCTATCTGGTATGGATCCCATATTGCTGAGCAGTATTCAACCAGCGGGCGAACAAGCGTACTGTAACCTACTTCCTTTGTTTTCGGATT
This sequence comes from Schistocerca americana, assembly GCF_021461395.2. Taxonomy (NCBI): domain Eukaryota; kingdom Metazoa; phylum Arthropoda; class Insecta; order Orthoptera; family Acrididae; genus Schistocerca; species Schistocerca americana. The sequence continues at coordinate 204,838,331 of NC_060123.1, read as the reverse complement.
GCACTTCCTTAGGATTCTTCCAATGAATCTGTCTGGCATCTGCTTTACCGACAATCAACTTTATATGATCATTCCATTTTAAATCACTCCTAATGCGTACTACCAGATAATTTATGGCATTAACTGCTTCCAGTTGCTGACCTATATTGTAGCTAAATGATAAGGGCTCTTTCTTTCTACGTATTCGCAGCACATTACACTTGTCTACATTGAGATTCAATTGCCGTCCCCTGCACCATGCGTCAATTCGCTGCAGATCCTCCTGCATTTCGGTACAATTTTCCATTGTTACAATCTCTCGATATACCACAGCATCATCCGCAGAAAGCCCCAGTGAACTTCCGATGTTATCCACAAGAACATTTATGTATCTTGTGAATAGCAACGGTCCTACGACACTCCCCTGCGGCACACCTGAAGTCACTCTTACTTCGGAAGACTTGTCTCCATTGAGAATGACATGCTGCGTTCTGTTATCTAGGAACTCTTCAATCCAATCACGCAATTGGCCTGATAGTCCATATGCTCTTACTTTGCTCATTAAACGACTGTGGGGAACTGTATCGAACGCCTTGCGGAAGTCAAGAAACACGGCATCTATCTGTGAATCCGTGTCTATGGCCCTCTGAGTCTCGTGGACGAATAGCGCGAGCTGGGTTTAAGAGACCGTCTTTTTCGAAACCCATGCTGATTCCTACAGAGTAGGATGACAGTGAAGATAATTGCCAAACACCATACAGACGCGTATGGATTTCACTACAAAATATGTCGCATGTCCAGTAAGGGATTGCTTCGCATAAGACATTTAGGGTGCGTTTAATGAGATAGACTAGACAAAGCTTAGAGGTGGGAGAGATTGGAGCTAAGAATCCTCCTAGACGTCGGTCAGGGGGCCTAGAGATGGCGTAATGTTGCTCCGAAACTAGTTACTCAAACATAATAACAATTGGAAATTTAGGCGGCTGATAGATGTTTTGATCCGACATTCTATACTGAAAAGCCGAGGTCCTGCAAGCATCTGTATAAAGATGGACATACAGATACTCGTAGACTTTCTGATTACTGTCCAGCCGAGCGCGTTCCTTCTGAAGGGCTCTAGCCACGGCGGCGCGAGCAGCCGGTGCTGCGGGTGGCCGTCGACGGCGGCGTGCGCCTCCTCAGCCGGCGGTTTATCTGCCCTCCGTTGACGGCGGCTGGCCTGCGTGCGTATTGATCGCCAGCGTGGCGCAGGCGCGGCGCCGGCGGCGGGTCCGCGGAGCGCACGTCGCGCTCTGCCGGGAGTGCCGGAGCGGCTTTCTTGTCGGCCGGCGGCCATGGCGACGCTCTCCTCAGACAGGCACCGAGAGGTAAGCGCGCCGTCGTGTCCACAGGTGTGCGCCGCGCCACGCCACACCGCCTCTCGCTCTGCCGTCGCTGCTCCGCCGGGGCAGGAAAACGTGTCCGGGCTGGCTGGGGAACTGAGTGACTCGTCTCGACCGCAACTCAGAGAAGAGACTGTCGTTTTCTCGCAAGCGGGGGGTCTGAAACACCACCGCTGTCGACTTGGATTTTACGCCGAACCTGACCACTTCATGTGGTAGGGAAATGGCCCGTCGTACCATTTCGAGTCTTACCTTCCGAGGCTATTCTGCTGTATCGGGAATGGTACTCTGCAGCGTACCGTGTCGCTGTCAGATTGCTAAGCGGTGTTGTCGCTACTGGCCTCGTCTGCCGATGTATATGGGCGACAAGCCACTCTCTTCCACGGTGCGTCATGATGTCCGAACTGCAACTCTGCATTATCGCGTTGTTGTCGTATGTCGCCAGACTTAAAATCTGCGTCGCGAACGTTGGTGTAGCCCAGATACAACCGTCGCTGATAAGAGGCTGCCAGTTTCGGTACGGTGCCTTCTCACGGGAATGGTGATGGTGGTGGTTGCGGAACTACACATCAGAGAGGGGAAATTTTTCCGGAGATGAAATGGACTCGGTGAGGCGCGACGAGAGGAGCGCTGGAGCGCGCTGGCGGCCTCGGCGGTGCCGGGGGGCCTAGCGTTGCCGCTGGCGGCCTTCCCAACGCGGCCGCTATTGCGCGCCCACGGACACACCACCACACGTCGATACGTCCCGCGCGCGCCGCGCCGAGACGAGCCAAGTGCGCCTCGTGCGCCCTTCTTTCTCACGACTCGGCGGCATCAAACATCCTCTTAGGCCAGATTTGCAAGGTGCACCTGCTGTGTTGTGGGGCGGTCGGTATGGTTGAAAATGAACACACTTCGTACGCAGCGATCGCAGTGCAGACTCTTTCATTGCTGCGAGCTGACCGGTTTCAACAGTCTTGGGCTGCCATCATCTGATCGTATGGAACTTAGTATAAAATTAATATGTTACATTACATGAAGTCAAAGCACAAAAGGCACTCCCACGTATACATGTGTTGAGAAAAACACCGTTGAACAAATACACACAGTTGGTAGAATGTACACAGATAATAGAAAACACATTCTGCCGGCAGCGAATCGTGTACGGACGATACGCGGATTTTAACTGTGTGTTTTTTATCATTTGTGTGCATTTTATCAACTCTGTGTAGTCATCTGGAATTTTAGTAAGACATGTATACGTGTAGAGTGCCTTTATGCTTCGGTTTTATGTCTACTCAGCTATAGCGGCGTACGAAGTGTGTTCATTTTTTTAGACCAGTGGTCGTCAGACTGCGGCCAGAAGTAGTATATGTGCAGTCCGTGATTCTCAGCCGTACTTTATTTTTATAGTAATATTCGTCTAACAATTACGGCCGAATCCAAAAACGCCATATAACGTTAAGAGAGTCTTAAGAGTGTAGCTTCCCTGCTCAGGAAAAAAAAAACCTACAGGAACAGTGACATTCTAAAATATGTTGAATTTTAATTGCCGTTGGATACATTTGAGCGCGAGTTAAGTAAAGTAGACCACTTGGACAGAAGGATAAGTAGAGCTGCCACTGCAGTGTTAGAGGATATGAAAAAGGGAATGTTTTATTGCTTGTCGTCCAGTACCGGCAACTCACAGGTGTGCGCGACGTTTACCGATCAGCTGGTGTAAATTTTGATACAAAAGGAAAGTAAATTCCTGGCGTTACTGAGACGGTCATCTTCAAATGCGGTACTCATTTGTTGCAAATAATATGAAATAAAATTAAGGCTGCTGCAACGCAAGTACAATGAGTAGAAGAAAAGTAACATTCAAAACATGTAGTAAACATTTGTGATCATGTTTCATATTGCATAACGTATTCAAACATTATTATGACTGATCAGTTAATCATCCGCTCTCACAGACAACGCAACAACACTTCTTCAGGCAATTACAGTGTCATAACCTCGGAGTCGCTGAGAGTGACAACAATCAAGAGAATACTCGACACGCGGGCTTCGGAATAATGCCGACGTTCAACGATCAGTACTTGGGGACCAACGGCCAGCATATTGCGCTCTTAGTTACAGCTAGTCTACTGGGACCACGTAACACACTAATTCATGTAGGTTACTAAACCGTAAGATTATCGATACATTTGCGACCCGAGGTACAGCCCCACATTGTCAGTATTGGCTCTGGAGCAAAAACGTGTGACGACCACTGTCTTAGACTGCACACACCCCTGTCATGTTAAGGTTTGAAAGCAACAGCTCAGTCACGTGATTAAGGGCCAAAAGCCGAGTCTCTGTCATTATGCACTATACCAAGTGGGTACCGCATACTCTAAGCCAAAATCATAAAAATCAGAGGGTGACCCAATGTGCATCTATGCTTGCTGTCATCTGGTTCGCGACTAGAGCCGACCGTTCCTAACCGGTACAGTTACTGCTAACGAGGAGTAGTGTCTTTACGCTAGCATAAGGATAAGAAAGGAATAGTTGAGCCATACCAAGCAGCAATTCCACGTACAAACATCTACACACAGCCACAAAATATGTTACGCATGTGATGGAACAGCAATGGTATAATCATCAGTGCCGACATTTGTCAACAGCTGGGATGTCTTGCAGATGCCATCCAAGAACAACGACCAGGAAGACTGTGTAAAGTGATGCTACTCCACGATGAGCCCGCCCCGCATTCTGCTAGACTGACAAAAAGCACTATACACGTGTTGGGTTGTGAAGTCATACCGCACCCACCTTATTTGCCTGATCTTGCGCCAACAGATTTTCACCATTTCCGCTCTCTATCGAGCAGCCCTCAAGGAACTTCCTTTCCGGACGAAAATCCGCTCCGCACATGGCTGGGTGCTTTCTTCGTCTCAAAACAACGTGGTTTCTACTGTCGCCGAATCGAGAAGTTACCCCAGCGTTGCCAGACTGTTGTAAATATGGAAGGAGATTATATTACTGATGACTTGAGTCTCTGTTGTGTGCATGAGTTGTGTTTATTGAACGCTACGAACGTATACACCAACCTCATATATCAAAAAACTTGATTTGTGCTCTAGAAACCTTTGTCATTCGTGGAGTTACAGATCTGTGGACAATCGTATTTTTAGGATACAGATATACACTTTGTGATCAAAAGTATCCGGACATTGGCTGAAAATGACTTAAAAGTTCGTGGCGCCCTCCATTAGTAATGCTGGAATTCAGTATGGTGTTGGCCCACCCTTAGCATTGATGACAACTTCCACTCTCGCAGGCATACGTTCAATCAGGTGCTGGAAACTTTCTTGGGAATGGCAGCCCATTCTTCACGGAGTGCTGCACTGAGGAGAGGTATCGATGTCGGTCGGTGAGGCGTGGCACGAAGTCTGCGTTCAAAAGCATCCCAAAGGTGTTCTATAGGATTCAGGTCAGGACTCTGTACAGCCCAGTCAATTACAGGTGCTCGATCGTGTTGAAAGGTCGAACCGCCATCCCCGGATTGCTCTTCAACAGTGGGAAGCAATAAGGTGCTTAAAACGTCAATGTAGGCATGTGCTGTGATAGTGCCACGCAAAACAAAATGGGGTGCAGCCCCCTCCATGAAAGCCGGCCGCGGTGGTCTCGCGGTTCTAGGCGCGCAGTCCGGAACCGCGCGCCTGCTACGGTCGCAGGTTCGAATCCTGCCTCGGGCATGGATGTGTGTGATGTCCTTAGGTTAGTTAGGTTTAAGTAGTTCTAAGTTCTAGGGGACTGATGACCACAGCTGTTAAGTCCCATAGTGCTCAGAGCCATTTGAGCCATTTTTGAACCCCTCCATGAAAAAAATAACCACACCATAACATCACCGCCTCCGAATTTTACTGTTGGCACTACACACGCTGGCAGAAGACGTTCACTGGCCATTCGCCAAACCCACATCCTGCCTTTGGATCGCCACGTTGTGTACCGTGATTCGTCACTCCACATAACGTTTTTCCACTGTGCAATCGTCCCAATGTTTACGCTTCTTACTCCAAGCGAGGCGTCGTTTGGCAATTACCGGCGTGATGCGTGGCTTATGTTGCAGTTTGGAATTCCTGTATGATGTCTGCCTATTACACATTACGACCCCCTTCAACTGTCGGCGGTCTCTGTCAGTCAGCAGACCAGGTCGGCCTGTATGCCTTTGTGGTGTGTGTGTGTTCCTTCACGTTTCCACTTCACTATTACTTCGGAAACAGTGAACCTATGGATGTTCAGGAGTGTGGAAATCTCGCGTGCAGACGTATGATGCAATTGACAACCAATCACCTGACCACATTCGAAGTCCGTGAGTTCCGCGGAGCGCCCCATTCTGCTCTCTCACGATGTCTAATGACTACTGACGTCGCTGATATGGAGTAGCTGGCAGCACAATGCACCTAATGTGAAAAACATTTGTTTTTGGGGGTGTCCGAATACTTTTGATCACATAGTGTATGACGACCCTAGTCTTAATAGTCAGACACGAAAATACTCTCTCGTAGTAGATCGGTCGCTTCTGCCTGGTAAGGATCTCTCTCTTTAGCTTCAGCCTTTAAATTAATTGATGTGCTCCCAAAAAATGTTTGCAACTTTTTTATTCTTTTTTATAAATTTAAAACAACTGTACCTGTGAAACGAAATTTTACTTCCTTTCACATAGCTTTCTGTACGATCTAACGCTGCATAAGACTTCACCATTGTAATTAAGGATCCTTTACTGAAAGTATTATAGTTAAGACTAACTGAGCGGTATTTCAAAAGCCTCCTGCAGATGCGCGCCGCCTCTAGTCAGGTGATTGAGATGTTTTTTTTCACTGTAATGACGTGCTGCGCGATCTATGTCACCTATGGTCTAAGAGCAGCTCAGCTGGTCGTTTTCTGTGCCTGCTCTATATCCGTAAGAGTGCGAAACTGGAGACAGTCTTCACTGTGTACGTAAAGTAGACTGGAGAAATGTCTCCGTGGGAAAAAAATAAGGCTGCCCCTGGTAAACCGGAAACTGGCAACAAAATTTCGGAGGCTGTCCAGAATGTTTTCTGATTATTTTGTTATAAGGGACCCATGGTCTCCAGCGTCGCGTTACAGAGTACAGTTAGCTATTATCCGGTTAACGCAAACTAAAGATTGTACCGATAACCAAAAACACAGATAACCGAAAATACACACTTTTACCGGAAATGTTATTTTCAGTGTTTACAAGACTTGCCACAAGTTACATTTGAAACTCCACTGTTTTATTTTCGCATTACGCGCCAGAAACTGACAAATTATTTATTGAGTTGTACTTAAAGCAGTATTTCATTTCCTTTCAGTTCACTTTCAAGAAAAAATCTTCCAGTTTTTCTTTTTCTGTCTTTCATTCATTTTTTTGCCTGATGTTTTTCGGGAGAGTCAAAATTTTGTCCTGCATACTCTGGTAACATTTCATTTTATTTCAGTGCCTCGGTTTGCTTCATAAAACGTGAGTTGCATCCATAATAGTGTATTCGAAACGAAAGTGTTGGTTCTAAATATAATAGAAGAGTTGAGACTACGTGTTTTAGCTTTTTAAAATTGGGCAACCATGCGCATGTAATCCGCAGGCCACGCAATTCGTAGGCGGATAATCCGGAGCTAGCTGTTAACATATTTAGTCTGATTTCTCAACCCCATTAATCTCCGTATCCGTACTGCACTGCATATGTGTGCACCACAATGCAAATGGCAACGGCATGCGCTGTGTGTCTTGTTTGGAACAAACTTGTTCCATTCACTTCACGGCACTTGCTGTTTATAACGGTGATGCCACCTTTACTCTTCACACTGACAAGCTTACATCAGTAATGTTCTGTCTGGTTTGTTTCTCCATCAGTGTTAGTTGTACGTTCAAAAATGGCTCTGAGCACTATGGGACTTAACAGCTATGGTCATCAGTCCCCTAGAACTTAGAACTACTTAAACCTAACTAACCTAAGGACAGCACACAACACCCAGCCATCACGAGGCAGAGAAAATCCCTGACCCCGCCGGGAATCGAACTCGGGAACCCGGGCGTGGGAAGCGAGAACTCTACCGCACGACCACGAGATGCGGGCAGTTGTACGTCAATAGATACATATATACAGCATTATTGACTGGTTCACTAATGAACAGTTCTCCGAAATGCAGCTCATGTACGAGTTCACTGAATACAATGGACGAGCGGTACGGCGAAGTTCTGTTGAGCTGTTTCCTTGGCGACGGCGACCACACGTGTTTCATCAGAAGCTAGTAGTTTTTCAGTATGTTGTGTGGCTGTACGTTTTGGTGATTTATTTTTACAGTTTTTTGAATGTATTTTCTCTGAAACAAAGGTAATTGGGTTAAAATACCGAATAAATCATATTGTTCTGTCACCAGCTCTCAAAGGTCTAACGGTCTTTTACACCAAAAGTCGGAAAATACACCTGAAAAGCCTCTAAAGGGATCTTGTGTGACAGCAACAATGACTAGGTTGACAAATAGCTGAATGTGGCCTCCCTCTTTCGCATAACTGAAGCGAGCGCAAGAGCAAGAAATGTAGGCCTACCTCTACATATGCCACTGTATGACGACGAATGGATTCCTCTCCGCAAGATGATCACCCAGTTGCGATGCTAATGGCGGACTGATTTCTATAATCCAAATCTTGACAGGAAGTGTTTTGTATCATAGTTACCAGCCGATCAACCCTTTATTTTAGGTGTCGATGGGATGAATATGAAACGTATTGTGTTACATTCTGACAACATAAGGTCGAATATTTTAATGTTTCTTTAGGATTTCATGCTTATCTTTTCTCTCTATTATTAGTCAGCAAGAGTTGCCAATAAACTTCAACTGCACATTGTCATTTTACTTGTATTTTAGCAGCTACAGTACGAATCCAGTAGAAATTGCGAGAGTGTAGAATCATGCAACAATCTTAAAGTCAGGAAGAAAAGTTGGAGAACAGATTATTTTTTTTAGTTGAGCATACAGGCTACGGCGATGTCATTGTGAAGGGGACATTTCTATGTCGGATAAGGATAGAAGGAATACTCCTGCTGAAGTAACTGCTTTGGCTGATGTGCAGAAACAACGGGAAACCTAAATTAGGACATCCTGATCAACGTTGTCATACAACTTCTCCCGACATGCCCCGCCGTTAAATCACTGTGCAGGACGCCTTTGTTTGCATCATTGATTCCGAAGTAGAATGTAGCATAGGAAAAAGAACGTTGTCCAACAGAAGAATAATCTGTTGTTCTAGTCAGTTTTCTGTACGTGTGAAAGCGGCTCGCAGCATAATATGTTAGGAGTAGTCGGTGGAGAATGCGACTCGACATTCGAGTAGTTATTCTTTGCTTTACAAGCAGAAAATGTCAGTGAACTCATTCACTTTAATCGGATTAGTATTTAGTGTGAAAGAATTTTTTCCTCATTGTGGAAAAATCCATAACCCCGGAAATAATACGATTGCCAACTGTAAACAAGCAGATTGTTTTTTGTACGTGGGAACCCCAATATTTCGAACACTTGACCTTAGTTCGGTTTTGCCTAAGCAATTACTGCCCACAGCGTGAAAATGTTTAGTATCCTTCATAAGCAAATACAAACACCTAATTATGCAATCGTTCATGGGGTGGGGGGTCCATTTACGTCTATATATGTACTGCATTAACATTTTATCCTTTAGGATTGCATTGATCGCTAAAAGATGATTAAAATAGTTTGTGAAGTGTACATGTTTTAAGAAATCTTGTAACAATAATACTTGCAGTATTATCCCGAAGGCTCTGCAATTGAAAAACTAAAGCTTTATGTTGTGATATCTGATGTATGCACGAACAAAATCAAGATTTAGGATCAATTTCACTCTGTTCATTTCCAGCACTTCAGGAAATATTCTCAGATTGAATTACTTGCCACAAATTAATTGTAGTGGTTAGTTCAGCTGCGAGAACAGTTTTCTAGCATCAGGAACAAGAAGTTATGACGTCAGCAGCAGTTACAAATTTGAAGAATAAGCGAGTTAAAGCACCCTGTGAGGGCTCTCCTTTCATTCTGAGACTTCCTAAGTGGCACTTGTGTTCCTCTTGCATTGTCAGCGTGTCGCCTCCGCGACATTTTGTTCCTCTCTGTGACAGTCTGTCTTCCTGCTTATACATTTCTCACGAGCAGTACATGGCGCAGTCGTTGTGTGTAGTACGTACAGCCCATTCTAAGTTCATCACTGGAAAAAAAATCTTGTACCATAACTGATATGTTAGTTACGGCTGTCTTCGTAACTAAACTCGTTAGTATGCTGATGTTCAGTGGCTTCGTGCCGTACGGAGGCATTGTTCCAGAGCAAAACATGATGTAGAATATTTACAACTTCACAAGAATTGACTATTTCGTCCTTAATGGGCGGCATTATGAGGGCTGCAGCTATTCATAAACACAAGTAAAACAGTTTCTGCCGGCCAGTGTGGCGAGCAGTGCTAGGCGCTTCAGTCTGGAACCGCGCGACCGCTGCGGTCGCAGGTTTGAATCCTGCCTCGGGCATGGATGTGTGTGATGTCCTTAGGTTAGTTAGGTTTAAGTAGTTCTAAGTTCTAGGGGACTGATGACCATAGATGTTAAGTCCCATAGTGCTCAGAGCCATTTGAACCATTTTTTGGAAACAGTTCCTGCGTCAGTTACTTGTTTATTTTGCCACTACGCATTTCGCTGGTTACACCCTGATCTTCAGTTGGAGATTTGTTTATTCACCTGGTCGATGTTGGTGAAGAGTACAGATGTTTTTTCACACTGCCAGACCAACGATAGTGTATGTTATTCAGCATCTTTTGCTAATGATAAAAATTGTTTATACAGGAAAGGCACTTAAAAAAGTTAAAATGAATTTCTGACGGGGGGGGAGGGTAATGACAGTGACATGTCAGCATATCATCTAGCGGAACGAATTTCTACCAATACTGACACACGTGTCACTTGTCATCCGGAGAAGTTCCCTTTGACAGTAAGACACCCGTAGCACCCATGGCACTTCGGAAGATATTTCAACTAAATTTGGTGTTATACATGACTCATTATTTGTATCAGAGTATTGTGTGAATGAGGTACCCTTACAACCACTTGGGCTGGAGGTATTGATGGGAAGAGGTGACATTTACAAACGTCCGAAAACGACTTGTTGGTATTTCTTTCTGTAAGTAGTTGATTCGGAATACTTTAAATGTATGAAGCGCAATCTGTCTGTCTGTTTTTGCTTGGTTCACTGCATCAACCACATCGTGAGAATGAGCAGCGCTGCGAGCCAGTAATTTTGGCAACGTGTTTCGGGGCCGAAGACCATGCGTCACGGGTTGAGTACCACAGATAGATTGAACGCCCTCCCTAGAGTAGCGTGGTGTGAAACTGCGGAGAACCCGTCAGTTGCCAGCGACAGCACCTTCCATCGTAACGACGAATCAGTCACGGGGGGGATTAAAAGTTTCCTCAGAATTCAGATAAATGAGTAGGCCGAAATACGCCAGAGATACGAATGAAAAATGTGTATAGGTATGTGTGAAATTTGTCAGATGTTTGTCTCATCACCATCTACGTCGCTTCGGTGGTTTTTAATGCTCATTAAGAACCACCCTGTGTATGTATAGGATGACTTGTTGATCCTACCCTCGCCGTTATGGGGCAGAATTACGCATCTAGCCGCGCGGTCTTGGACGTCTTGTCACGGTACACGCGGCTCCCCCCCCCCCCCCCCCTCCACACCCGTTGGAGGTTCGAGTCCTCCCTCGGGCATGGGTGTGTGTGTTGTCCATAGCGTAAGTTAGTTTAAGTTAGATTAAGTAGTCTGTAAGCTTGGGGACCGATGACCTAAGCAGTTTGGTCCCATAAGACCTTACTACAAATTTACAATTTACTTATCGGTTCGCTGGGCTACTCTGGTTACACTAGCCGATACGATATGGTAGTGCTCACGAATAGCTACAAAGTAGAAATCATTTCACATGTTGCACCTTGTCCCATAATTAACCTTGATATCAGAACACAGTCTGTCGACCACTGAGTTACCTTCTCTCAGTACACTTTTTGCATTCAGTGTTTACTTACGCGCAGGGTCCACGTCTCACGCATTAGACGATCCACAGTAGAAAACGATACGTGAGAAGGTAAAACATGCTGTGGGAAACGTTTTGCGTAAATATGTCGTGCTGATAGCGCATTGGAATTAGCAGCTTCATAACAGAGATGCATGTCTGCAATCTCGTTAAATATAAGCCGAAAATCCTAGTCTCGTATTATTACTACCGCGAGCACTACCATATATCACACGGGATAATACAAGAACGAAAACAGAGTAGCCTAGTGGAGAGATGTACATCAGTGCCCATACCGGCGAGGGCAGGATCGACAGGCCCAGTTACTGCACTTGTGGCGAAGTACATCATGTGGTGACGTCACATGTCCAACATTATATTAAATTACTTGCCTCAGGGTCATCTACGACGCTTCGGGGTTTCTCAGACATCAGTAAGAACCTCCACCCTGTATTGTGTGTGTGTGTGTGTGTGTGTGTGTGTGTGTGTGTGTAATTCTACGGCATTGACCTCTTACCTCGCTTGCATTAATCATGCAGCTCTCGCCCAGCAAAAAGTACCAAGCGACTGGAAAAAGTGCAGGTGACTCCACTGTAGAACGGACACGCAAAATTACAGACCAATATCCCTAACTTCTCTTTGCTGCAGAATCCTTGAGCATATTCTCACTTCGAATACAATAAACTTTCATGAGACTAAGAAGCTTTTGTCCACACATCAGCATGGTTTTAAAAAGCATCGCTCATGCGAAACTCAGCCTTCCCTTTTTTCACCTGATATAATGAGAACTGTGGATGAAGGGCAACAGGCAGATTCCATACTTTTAGATTTCCGGAAATCATTTGACATGGTGTCCCATTGCAAGCCGCTAACGAAAGTACGAGCATATGGAATAAGTTCACTGATATGTGAGTCGCTCGACGACTACTTATATAATAGAACCCAGTACGTTGTCCTCGACGGCGAGTGTTCACCAGGGACAAGAGTATCGTCAGGTGTGCCCCAGAGAAGTGTGATAGGACAACTGTTGTTCTCTATATAAGTAAATGATTTGGCGGACAGAGTGGGCAGCAATTTTCGGCTGTTTGCTGATGATGCCGTGGTGTGCTGTAAGATGTCGAAGTTCAGTGATTGTAGAAAGATACAAGACTACTCAGACAAAATTACCAGTTGGTGTGATGAATTGCAGCTGGCGCTAAAAGTGGAAAAATGTAAGTTAATGCGGATAAGTAGAACGAACAAACCTGTAATGTTTGTATTAGTTGAAAACAGTCTTGGTTGCAACTTTAGTTTTTTTATGTATCGACTACGCGTTTCGACTTATTTAGGCATCTTCAAGAAGAATTTCTGTAATGTTTGGATACAGTTTTACTCGTGTCCTGCTTGACACAGTCAAGTCGTTTAAACATCAAGGCGTAACGTTACAAAGCAGTAAGAGGTGCAACGAGCATGTGAAAACTGTGGTAGGGAAGGCAAGTTGTCGATTTCGGTTTATTAGTAGAGTTTTAGGAAAGAGTGGTTCACGTGTAAAGGAGACCGGATATGGGATACTGGTGCGACCTATTCTTGAGTACTGCTAGACTGTTTGGCATCCGTACCAGGTCGGATTGAAGGAATACATCGAAGCAATTCAGAGATAGGCGGCTAGACTTTTTACCAGTAAGTTGAAACAACGCGTTAAGTGTTGCGGAGACGCTTTGGGAACTGAGATGGGAATCCCTGGACGGAAAGTGATGTTCTTTTCGAGAAACACTGTTGAGAAAATTTAGAGAACCGGCATTTTGGCGGCCGGTGTGGCCTTGCGGTTCTAGGCGCTTCAGTCTAGAACCGCGTGACCGCTACGGTCGCAGGTTTGAATCCTGCCTCGGGCATGGATGTGTGTGATGTCCTTAGGTTAGTTAGGTTTAAGTAGCTCTAAGTTCTGGGGGACTGATGACCACAGATGTTAAGTCCCATAGTGCTCAGAGCCATTTGAACCATATTGAACCGGCATTTGAAGCTGACTGCTGAACGATTCTAGTGCCATCACATACATCGCGCTTAAGGACCACCAAGGTTAGATATGAGAAATTAGGGCTCATACGGAGGCTTACAGACAATCGTTTTTTCCCTCACTCCATTTGCGTGTGGAACAGGAGGGGAAATGACAAGTAGTGGTACAGGGTGCCCTCCGCCACGCATGTACAGTGGCTTGCGGAGTATCTATGTATATGTAGATGACACAATTTGCACGTGGCCAGAGCCACAGGTGAAAAGCTTGTCTCTGATAAAAACCTGTGTAAAGGCCCGAAAGAGGCTCCATGTTCCGAAGCCTATTGCGTCTGACGTACTACAGTTCGCCTCTCCAATACATCTCAGACGTGCCGTACAGGACTCAGTTTCGGAGCCCTCGCTGACCATTCTATTCAGTGGATATCTTCACTTGCTAATACTCATCCAATTGATCAACTTGTACCTAATGGATATTGTTGTCTATGAAGAGAGAACCTGGACCGAGTACACATGTAAAAAGTCGCACATGTAGCTCCAGTGCCTTATCTCTGTACATCTGGAGTCAACAAGATTCCTGACATATCCAACGAAGAGGCGAAGATCCGAAAGCCCATTCAATATGATACCTCCCCACACCAGGACACGCACTAAAAGTTCTCTAGGCCATTTTCCTGTTATCGTCTCACCTACAACATTCTCTTCAAACGAATTTACGGCGAGAATAATTCTGCGGACTGAAGGGGGATCCATCTGTGAAGAGGCCATTCGTTCATGCTGCAGTCACGATACTTCTGTTCACACAATTAACCGACTCGTCTGTGCGCTGTCGTGCGTGTTACAAACACTTAGGTACGTTACAGATTTTTAAGTAATGATACTTTTGACACATGTGACAATATCGATACGCTTATCATATGGTTTCACAGTATCGTAAGGAACATCGTACCAGTTCTGTCGCAAGTATCAATTGACGTTGGGGTAATTAATAAACTTTCAGAACGACATTAATAGAATAAAGTTGAATGCAGTTCTATGTAGTACACAGGAAACCCAAGCGCGGTAGCAGAAACTTCATTGCATGGCCCTTCTCCAATTAACGTAGCAGATTTCACTAACGGATACTATCTTGGAAAAGTGGATAGAAAATTGTATACTCGACTTGGTTTATGCAAACACAGCATAATTGTATGCAAACACAGCATACTTGCTCGTATTTTGCAGACTCTGTGCTTTTGTCCTGAAAAGGCACGTTCCAAACGATTACTTTCTTCTTAAAGGAAAGCTTGTAACTGTGACCTGTAATAATGACATGCATGGGAACTATCAAATTTATCTCAATGCCTATATTTTCTTGCGGTTGTAACATTTGTCGTTTACTCCTAACGTTTATATTTCGTTTTGTACTCAAGCTGATTCTTGCAAACTGAGCATAATTTATATACTTCGCTTTGTGTCCTAAATAATTATTTTCAAGAAAAGCGTATATCAACGTAAGCAATCAATTCCTTGTAGTACTGTCCATATCGATACTTTCGGTCGAATTTATCGTATCGATTCAGGTATTGAATCTTCCCTACACACATACTTAACTCTGGGATACAGGCCAACTGCTCTGAGGCTCCGACAAACAGTTTTCTGGTAAACTGCAGCTCCTGAGGTTCCTGTAATCTCTGCAGACACTTCTCTTGTAAACATCGCTGGGTAGACAGTTCAGTTAAAGCCAGCTATTAGGCTTGTTATGTAGTAGCTTCTCGTGGTCGATCCTTAAGTGTCTTACGAAGAACATTTCCTATGTCTCGTAATAATCGTGAAAGACTTCACTGACACTTCGAGGCATATTTCATAGTCTGTCACTGATCTGATTCAGGCCATCCGAAGATCCTACGCTGCATGACAGATTGCAAATGGTGATGTGGCATTGTTTTGTTCTACCCTCCGTCCACAAGAAGTACACACATGACTGAGACACTGGTTCGTACGCTCTACTTTTCATTGTCTTTCGACTATACGCGTAATCGAAGCAGGGTACACTCTTTCCCTATACGTGTAGCAAAAAATTAAAAACAAGGCGTTAAAATTAGATTGCCGACATTTCCACTCCTGAATTTTCAGGAAAACCGAAAATCGTGTTACATGAAAACTTCAAAATGGCTCTGAGCACTATGGGACTTAACATCTGTGGTCATTAGTCCCCGGGAACTTAGAACTACTTAAACCTAACTAACCTAAGGACATCACACACATCCATGCCCGAGGCAGGATTCGAACCTGCGACCGTAGCAGTCGCGCGGTTCCGGGCTGAGCGCCTAGAACCGCTAGACCACCGCGGCCGGCCCATGAAAACTTCATTCTCTGTACTATCGATGCTTTTTTCGCATGGTCTCACTATGTTCAGCTGCGCAATCTGATATCCGGTAGGCAAGAAACAACAGTTTGAAAAATAAAAAACTTATAATTTGAAAAAGGCTGTATTTGCTGCCGATTTAACTGATGTACCCTAGAGCGTATTCCAGTAATTCGACTTGATACGCTGGTTAAATTTAATTATTTGGAAGCTTAATCCAAAACAAACATGAGAGAGGTGTTTTAAATGCACCGGCAAAAGTGAAGAATATTCTGCAGATTGAATAACGTGTATTAAATCACTCAAAATGGACTACAGACAATTTTTAAACATCAAATACTCAACACTTGACATTCTTCTTTGGTTTCGAGAGATATTCAGCATCTTCCTCCCTGTAATCACGTTCTGCAACTGCCGTAACGATCCAACGATAACACTCGAAATCATGATATTCTTTCAGACCGACAACGTAATGTTTTTAAGCAATACGTCAAGGTCAGAAATCTTCGCCTTTTTGAAAGGTTTACAGAAAGGCAAAACACCCGATGATAGATAGCATTGCAGTCTATCCTTTTCTGAGCCAACATCAGAATGTCAGTAAGGTTCACATCTTATCTTCACGCTTTCCCCCCTTAATGAGTGATCATCAATTGTCAAAATTATAGTACCACTGTCCTGTACGATAAGATGTTTATCTTGTCATTTTCTGGGGTGAATAGTGAAGTCCGTCCAAGTTTTTTTTACTGTCCCAAATTCCTTGTTATTTTCTGTGTACATGTTCAAATTGGTTATCATCGTCTCGTTTTTATGAGTTTTTCAGTATTCCAGAAAACATGATCTTATGCCACGACCAGCAACAGGAAAAATTAATTCAAGCCACTTAGTGTGCTGTAGAGCATGTTAGAACCAAATAAACCACATGATTACCATAGTGGTGTTTTCATTTTGTCCTCTGCTGGCGTCTGTTATGAGCTTATTTCTTTATCTGTAAGAAAGTTAGACAGCAATAGCTTATGATATCTCATTAGACGGTTTCGGACATTAATGTTATGTTTGTGTGTGAACAAAAGTATTTACAGTTCGCAAGGTGGGCCTAGAATGTCGTTGAACGAGCTTAAAATTGAAAATGCACAGCTGTCGTAAGTAATAACCAGCTTGGTGTGACGGCTGCATTTGGGGAACCGCGGAAGTGCAGTGACATAGTACAATAATATTTGTGTGAAAATATAAGGTGTAACAAACAAACCTAGCTGCAAATTACGTAACAGTACTTTTAACTCAACACTTTTCGTGGCAGCTTCATCTCTGATTCTTTCTCCCCTACTTGGAGCAGCTGGACTTACTGTAATATCCATTGAACATTTTCTACGCAAAAATACGGATGTAAAATAGCGGGTCTTGGAGATTCAGACTGAACACATGGGAAACTATAGCGGAAAGGGATTGTGGAAATGTTGGAAAACGTACGTGTTCCAACCTCACAAGCCAAAGGAATTTTCAGGATTTGTGGTGTCTGTGGGTATATAGCCCACCAACGTAACAGTAAAGCGTCACGGGTTGCATACATACGAGAGCGCAGGGGCCACGACAACGCGCGCCCATACGGCAGCAACAGTAATATCGGGCGTGTTGTTGAGGATAATTGAGGACACCCTCAATGTAACTCAGAATGCTCACTCACCAGTAAGTGGCAGTGACATCGCTCCTATGAGGCGCACCTAGCATGGACCGATTTGCTTCCGCCACATCACGTGGCCGTAAATAGTCTGCGAGCAATTCACCCGCCTCACGCCGACCAAATCCTGCAGTTAAAGCCAGCTCACAAACCAGGGAACGCAGCTAGCGTAGCTACCAGCAGTCTTCTTCCTTGCTACGCTACGGCTTGATCTTATGATGCTCACTCTCCTTGACTTCGGTATCTCGGCTTGTTCTTGTGATAGTGCTCTGAGACTATCGTCTCACCTTGTTTTCTGTAAGACACCGCCTCCGTCAGATAGTTAGTAAACCAGACATTTTAGGCAAATTGTCGCGTCTTTGCTTATCCTACCGGAAGTGTTAAACTGGGTCAGCTATTTTTAGTACTAAACTGTTGTGTGTTCTTGTTCATTAAAGCTCCAGAACGGAGAAGAATGACATTATGTTTTTGTTAATAAACCTATTGCTTGTTGCCTGCCTGAGTGTAAGTTCTTCCGCGCCGAGCCCGATGTGGGCCACTTCACATTGCATTTAAACAGCGATTTTTCATAAAACAAATTGACGACTAACTTTCGGCATTTCGGCATATGATCGTTATTCGAATACCTAGACAGATTTTTTATGTGAAGACCACAGAAAACCATTAAATTGGCTTTCGGTGAAACATGGAAATGTCGAGATCTGAATTTGAAAGCTTAATGTCATTTATAATAAAACTTAAGTCAGTTGAGATAATTTCTCTCTTTTTGCCGATAGCGATGGTGTCATGATACATTCTGCGACACTCAACACTCTATCGTTGGACGCCTTTTACAGCATAGCAGTGTTACGGATCTTGGAACTGTTCATTGTGTCCATCCTTTTCACGTCCATAGTAACTGTATGAAAGGCTGAAAATAGATCCATAGGTGTTCGTTCGTGTGTTTCCATTGCCATTCTGAGTCTCTGTGGGAAAGGCTGCAAACGCTGTAAGCTGGAATTAAATCAATGTGAGGCCATGAGTAACATTTTTCTCTCAGAATGAATAGGATTAAATTGTTGACTGGTCAGTCTCACATGTAAAAAGATAAGTCCTGTCACATACTTCTACGTACATACTACTCAAGCGACCATACGGTGCATGGCTGAGGGTACCGTGTAGTACTACTACTACTACTACTAGCCCATCCCTTTCCTGTTGCACTCTCGAATGGAGCGTCGGAAAAACGGCTGCGTTTACACCTCCGTAGAAGCCCTAAATTCTTATTAGTTCTTCGCGGTCCTTGCACGAGACGTACATTGGCATTTGGATCGTTCTTCAGTGAGCCACGAATGCTGCTTCTGCAAACTTTCTCAATAGTGATTCGCAAAAAGGACGTCGTCTTATCTCCAGAAACTCCCATTTCAGTTCACGAAACATCTCCTTAACGTTTATATTTTGATCAAAACTTCCGGTAACAAATGCAGCACCACATCTGAATTTCTTTAATGACTTCCTTTAATCCAACGTAGTAAGGATAAATATTCGAGCAGTATTAAAGAACTGATTGCACTAGTGTTCTATTCAATCTCATTTTTATACAAGCTACAGTCTCCTAGTCCTTAGACATCGGGGTCATTAGAAATCGGAAAATTTCAAGTATGGGGAAGGAAATCGGCTGTCCCCCAGAAGAAGCCATGCCAGCCTAGAGCGATTTAGGGAAATTACAGAAAATCTGAATCTGTATGGCTGGGTGTAGATTTAAATTGTCGACCTCCTTAAGCGAAGTCAGTGTGCTATCCATATTCTACATCTAGAATGAGATGCCAGTCATCACACAAAACAGAAATTTGGTCTAAGTCATCCTGTATCCTCTTACTGTGACTAATATACACCCAACGTTCCAGGGATACCACCCCCCCCCCCCCCCCCTCCCGACCCAGTTTTAATTCTATTTTAATCACAATGAAAGCAGCATGGGGTGTTACGTCCCAGGGTCATGGTCTGCTTTCAGTTCTATTTTTATCACATGGGCTACTGTCTCGAGATCCGGGAAATTATAAAAATTGGTGGGAAATTCAAAATAGTCGTCCCAACCACTCCTAACTGACATGGACTATCATAATTAGTAGGCAGCATCTAGGGAGGGTTTTACATCTGCAAATAAACCCACCAGCTCTTCTCACCATCTGGTTGGTTTTCAAAACAATGTTTCTGTTCACAAGTACATTTTATTTGACCACCTGTCGTCGAAACACATCAACATTGGCATAGCACCATACATCTAGTTGGCAGCTGTTATTGAGCTAGGAACTGGTCCGGTTAAATAGAGTGGAAATGCTTCTATGAAAATCTGTCACACATGTAGAACCAATTCACCGCCAAATAATCCGCACAAGGTTAACACCAGTGTTGTCTTCAATTATGGTAATAGCAGAAGCACCAGCAGCAGTCGTGTTCCATGTCAATTGTAACAGTGTTTGGCGGTAAAGCACTGAAACTACAAGACTGAGAGATTACACATTGCGTATATTTAAAAAAAAAAGCGAAATATTACAAACATTCAGACTGTATTCATTGAAGTGTGTTTTGCCACAGATTGATTATATCTGTTAACCGATGGTACTAAAAATATGTTCAGCTATGTTGTGAAATATATAACGCAACCTAGAACTCATATGGGTGTTGAGTTTAATGACCGCATAGCTGCATGTGAACATGATCATATACATGTCGAATCTAATATGTACAGAAGAAAATTATTTGCTAACTATTGTTACATGGTGAATGGTTTCGATGAAAGAAGAATGCCAGATATTAATAAGTTTTTATACATGGAAGGTAATAAAATTAATATTGTTTTTAAAAGAAGTTTAATTTCCATTCATACCTTTACTATGTTTCCCTATATTCAGTTCATACTTTTATATATGAGACTAATTGCATATTATTGCAGAGTGAGGAGAACTTAGTGTTCTGATTTAAAGCATGAAACCCAGAGGTATATTCTTTGCAAAAACAGGTATAATGTCTGATGGTATAACCGCAATCAGTGGTTTTAAAATGTTACTTATAATCCGTCTTGACTGCATAAAATGTTTATTCATATGACCGGTTTCGGTTCCTAAAGAACCATCTTCAGATCTGCAATTTCGGTTACAGGAGTAACCCGTCCACACCCCGCAACCTTCACATTTTATGCACTCAAGTCGGATTATAAGTAACATTGTAAACGCAGAGGTATATTCAGTACATGCTCAACAATGCTGTATATAAAAATCTGCAACATCTGTCAAAGCATAAATAGAATGCATGTCTCTCCATCAAAATAACCTTACCTCTAAGGAAAAGACGTTTCAGTTCAATTTTTTCATGCATCCAAGAATGGAAATAATTTACATGTGACATTGGAAAATAGGCGTATTCAGTCCATACTTTATATAAATGAGCAAAGTATTGAAGCATGTGAATGCACTGTGCTACCTATTTTTTTAATGTATGTAACTGTAAAAATGTGTTACACACACGTGCAGTTGTACAAAGCTTAAGGAACAAGGTAACTTTGACATGGTGTGTCTGTGCCATGTAATGTAGCTCAATGAAACTAGGACCATACATAGAAAGAACTGATGTGGTATAGTCCAGAAATTAACTGAAAGAAATGCAGAATGAGACGAACAGAAACGATACTTTTATTCAAAGACAATAATTACACTGAAGTCACTGCGATGTATTACAGTCACTTACTGGTCAGTGTTAGAGTCTCTCTTCAGGGTGCGTATGGTCCTGATGTAATTTTTATGAATTGTAATGTGTGACCGCATTGAACAGTGCATGTGGAGGAGCTCTTGAAACAAGATCATTTTCGGCGAATGGACTCGCCTACCTGTTCCTCTGACTTCCATTCTATCGAGCACACCTGGGGAAACATTGGGGAGATGTATTGTAACATGACCACACACACCAATTACCATCCAGCAGTTGACAGCTGTGGCCAGCATAGGAGCACATTGCAGAGGATGCAGTGCTGTCTGTGGTGGTAACACACTCCATTAAGAACCGTGTCCTGCAGTTCGTAATGTCCAGGGGACAGTCGTAAATAGTATAATTTTTCTTTGAATGAACATCTGGGCGTCAGACTGGATCCTTGTACTGGATGTAGTGGTGGCGTTGGATCAAAGATGTTTAAGACAGTGGCGGTGAACTACAACGAGCAGCCTGGGCTCAGGCTGGATCATCATATCAGCTGTTGCTTCTCTGAAAAAAACGAATGTAAGAATGAAATAGTATCGTATAAACAAAGTCAGATCGATTCCGTATTTCTGAATTTCTGGAAGGCTTTTGACACTGTACCACACAATGGCTTGTAGTGAAATTGCGTGCTTATGTAATATCGACTCAGTTATGTGAATGGACTTGTGATTTCCTGTCAGAGAGGTCACAGTTCGTAGTAACTGACGGAAAGTCATCGAGTAAAACAGAAGTGATTTCTGGCGTTCCCCAAGGTAGTGTTACAGGCCCTTTGCTGCTCCTTATCTATATAAACGATTTGGGTGACAATCTGAGCAGCTGTCTTCGGTTGTTTGCAGATGACGCTGTCGTTTATCGACTAATAAAGTCATCAGAAGATCAAAAGAAATTGCAAAACGATTTAGAAAAGATTTCTGAATGGTGCGAAAATTGGCAGTTGATCCTAAATAACGAAAAGTGTGAGGTCACCCACATGAGTGCTAAAAGGAACTCGTTAAACTTCGGTTACACGATAAATCACTCTAATCTAAAAGCCGTAAATTCAGCTAACTACCTAGGTATTACAATTACGAACAACTTAAATTAGAAGCAACACACAGAAAATGTTGCGGGGAAGGCTAACCAAAGACGGCGTTTTATTGGCAGGACATTTAGAAAATGTAGCAGGTCTACTAAGGAGACTGCCTACACTACGCTTGTCCGTCCTCTTTTAGAATACTGCTGCGCAGTGTCGGATCCTTCCAGATAGGACTGACGGAGCACATCGAAAAAGTTCAAAGAAAGGCAGCACGTTTTGTATTGTCGCGAAATATGGGATAGAGTGTCACAAAAATAATACAGGATTTGGGCTGGACATAATTAAAAGGAAGGCGTTTTTCGTTGCGACGGAATCTTTCACAAAATTCCGTCACCAGCTTTCCCCTCCCAATGCGAAAATATTTTGTTGAAACCTACTTACAAAGGGAGAAACGATCACCACGATAAACTAATGGAAATCAGAGCTCGTAAGGAAAGATATAGGTTTTCGTTCTTTCCGCGCGCTTTACGAGATTAGAATAATAGAGAATTGTGAAGGTGGTCGATGAACCCTCTGCCAGGCACTTAAATGTGATTTGCAGAGTATCGATATAGATGTAGATAGATATAGATGTAGATAGAATAACATAAGTGCATATTTATGCATGGAATATCTATGTGTTTCACATGCACGCTCGCGCGTGTTGGGAAAATGTTATTGATACTTGCATGGAATATCAGCCCCTTCAGATCACAAACACACAAAATACGTTACTCTTCGGACGAAAGATAATTTTTTGGTCCATGCTTCAGTCAGTAAAAATGGGACCCTTGTAGGATTGCTCGTTTGTGACTTAAGAACCCATTTTCTCAGGAAGGGTTAGATATATAAAGTTCAAATTATGTCACATATTAAGGTCTATGGCCCCTTGGAGGTGTAAAACTTTTAAGATGTTTGTCACATATTTTGATACTGAAAAACTCATTCATCAAAACCTATAGGATCTTCCTGTTTACCTAAAATCATGAAGTTTGTCAAGAAACGAGGATTCACAGTACAAGCAAAGGGAAAAGATTCGAAAATGGTTAACTTGTAATTATGCAAAAAGAATTTTTTATCCGCCTGTCTGTCAGTCAGTCTCTTACGACCCTTTTCCTCTGGAACACTTTTGCTTATCAAGTTCAAATTTCTCACCTTCTACAGTCTATGGTCCCTAGGTGGTGTAAAAAATTTAAACTCCTAAGTCAATGCAAAAAAATATTGGGTCATTTCTGTCACATATTTTGATACTCATAAACTCACTCATCAAAACGTATAGGGGTACCTCCCGTTGACCAGGAATCATGAAATTAGGCAAGAAGCAAGGTTTTCTGTACAAGTAAAGTAAAAAAATCTGAAACTTATTAAATTCTAATTATATTGCGTAATAATATATTTTGCCCTTTGAATATACACTCCTGGAAATTGAAATAAGAACACCATGAATTCATTGTCCCAGGAAGGGGAAACTTTATTGACACATTCCTGGGGTCAGATACATCACATGATCACACTGACAGAACCACAGGCACATAGACACAGGCAACAGAGCATGCACAATGTCGGCACTAGTACAGTGTATATCCACCTTTCGCAGCAATGCAGGCTGCTATTCTCCCATGGAGACGATCGTAGAGATGCTGGATGTAGTCCTGTGAAACGGCTTGCCATGCCATTTCCACCTGGCGCCTCAGTTGGACCAGCGTTCGTGCTGGGCGTGCAGACCGCTTGAGACGACGCTTCATCCAGTCCCAAACATGCTCAATGGGGGACAGATCCGGAGATCTTGCTGGCCAGGGTAGTTGACTTACACCTTCTAGAGCACGTTGGGTGGCACGGGATACATGCGGACGTGCATTGTCCTGTTGGAACAGCAAGTTCCCTTGCCGGTCTAGGAATGGTAGAACGATGGGTTCGATGACGGTTTGGATGTACCGTGCACTATTCAGTGTCCCCTCGACGATCACCAGTGGTGTACGGCCAGTGTAGGAGATCGCTCCCTACACCATGATGCCGGGTGTTGGCCCTGTGTGCCTCGGTCGTATGCAGTCCTGATTGTAGCGCTCACCTGCACGGCGCCAAACACGCATACGACCATCATTGGCACCAAGACAGAAGCGACTCTCATCGCTGAAGACGACACGTCTCCATTCGTCCCTCCAATCACGCCTGTCGCGACACCACTGGAGGCGGGCTGCACGATGTTGGGGCGTGAGCGGAAGACGGCCTAACGGTGTGCGGGACCGTAGCCCAGCTTCATGGAGACGGTTGCGAATGGTCCTCGCCGATACCCCAGGAGCAACAGTGTCCCTAATTTGCTGGGAAGTGGCGGTGCGGTCCCCTACGGCACTGCGTAGGATCCTACGGTCTTGGCGTGCATCCGTGCGTCGCTGCGGTCCGGTCCCAGGTCGACGGGCACGTGCACCTTCCGCCGACCACTGGCGACAACATCGATGTACTGTGGAGACCTCACGCCCCACGTGTTGAGCAATTCGGCGGCACGTCCACCCGGCCTCCCGCATGCCCACTATACGCCCTCGCTCAAAGTCCGTCAACTGCACATACGGTTCACGTCCACGCTGTCGCGGCATGCTACCAGTGTTAAAGACTGCGATGGAGCTCCGTATGCCACGGCAAACTGGCTGACACTGACAATGCTGCGCAGCTAGCGCCATTCGACGGCCAACATCGCGGTTCCTGGTGTGTCCGCTGTGCCGTGCGTGTGATCATTGCTTGTACAGCCCTCTCGCAGTGTCCGGAGCTAGTATGGTGGGTCTGACACACCGGTGTCAATGTGTTCTTTTTTCCATTTCCAGGAGTGTACATTATATTCATCATCCGTCAAAAGCATAATAGACGAACATTACTGCATGCAAGCATAGCAGTTAAGTTGTAGTCGTGTTTTAGTAAGTAAGTAAAAGTGGTTTAATAAATCTTCTCTCCCTACATACACAAACTGAAGTCCCTTGCTCGCTTCTTTTTGAATGCCTGGGTTAGTCTGAGGAACTAACATAGAGATTGTGATACGGCCTTGGAATTCCCAGGACCAATATTTTGACAGTATCGATATCAATAACAATCAAACATAGCTGACTTTCTCGATTTCCAGGATGGATGAATTGCATATAAACATAACTGTGTACGGAACCCTCAGTGCACGAATCGCACTCGCACTTGACTAATTTTTTTGTTATAATGGGACGGAAATCGATAGATGTGGTGTGTATATAAAGACAAACAACTGATTATAGTTTTAGAAAACTTAGATGATTTGTTGAAGTGAATGTACGTCACTAATTGAGCAAGTCAATAACGTCTTAGTCCACCTGTGCCCCTTATGCTAGCAGTTATTTGGCTTGCCTTTGACTGGTAGAATTGTTGGGTGTCCGTCTGAGGACTGTCGTGCCAAATTCTGTCCAGTTGGCGTATTAGATCGTCAAAATCGTGAGGCAGCTAAAAGGAGTCTCATAAGTTTCTGCCTTTATGTGATGGTCCCCTGTCGGGTTTGACATCCATCTTTCTAAATTTCCCCGAAGAGCGAGCCAACTGGGGAAGGGTGCCTTACATGGTGCATTGAGTCCTTTGTGTATTGAGATCTTTAGCACACTTTCTCATCGTCGCATTGCAGTCCCACTCATTCTCTATCTCTTGGTCGAGGACACCTTCCTGGGTGCATTTTCCACCATACACTATGCAGTGTCACTTTCTGCACAGACGATGACCATGAACTTCTTAGCACCTCATATCCAGCACGGTAGCCAGTCCGTTGTGGTGGGTCCGCCTGTTGGTTGTAGCCCCCTGACAACACATGGATCACTCTGCTGATGCCTGCACCGTTAACTCCCCATGTATGCCTTGGAGTAGATGCCCATCTCCCTGGGGCATCGGGACTCCTGGCAATGGCCATCCTGCGAGGTGGCCCTTGGTGAGGCTGGGTGGCGCCCATGAGGAGGGCCCCTGGAGTGGGCGGCATCAGGGTGGATAACACACCATGAACCATATCACGTCATTTCTTGCTGGAGGTCCGCCGCCAGTAGTCTCTAAGTGGGCAAAGTCTAACTTCAATGCTAAGACATATGGCCCCAAATCGTTCCCCTGCCTGGCCACATCATAGGAGGAACGCCAGGCTAAGGTTGGCAGTGAAGCTTACTCACCTCGGTACCTCATATGTATGAGAGTTGATGGGGAATCTTTCATGTCCATGAAGCCTCAGTTTTTTGTGGAGCATTTGGAGGACAAGTTTTGGGAGGTGAAGGATTTGTCCAAAATGTGCACTGGGTCAGTCTTGATATAAACAGCATCCGATGTCCAGTCATGGGCATTACTCGCTTGTGACAACTTAGTGGATGTTTCTTTTACCATCACGACACATAAGAGCTTAAATATAGTCAAGGGTATTATATTCCACAGGGACCTTCTCTTGCAGTCTGACGACGAGCTGCGGGCCAATTTAGAGCAGCGAGAAGTCCATTTCATCTGGCGCGTCCACCGGGTCCGAGGGCTAATCAGGTTGCCACCAGTACCTTCATCTTGGCCTTTGAGGGTGACACATTGCCTGAGGAGGTCAAGATGATGGTCTATTGCTGTGACGTCAAGCCATATATCCCTTCCCCAAAGCAGTGCTTCAAGTACTGGACGTTTGGCCATATGTCTTCCCACTGTACTTCCAGCATCAGATGTTTAGATTGTGGACGTCCAATACTCCATGTGCCCCGCCTCCCATCTGTGTCAACTGTGGAGAGCATCATCCACCTTGCTCGCCAGACTGCAGGATTTTACAGAAAGAGAGGAAAATCAGGCAATATAAGGCCCTGGATCGACTGGCCTACACTGAAGTTAAGAGGAAATATGAGCGCCTACATCCTGTGGCTTTGACCACTTCTTACGCCAACACTACGAGAACAGTTGTCGCCCCATCAGTTCCTCGCATTCCTGTCGCCTCTCAGAACCACCAGAAGACTACACTTACCCTCTTGATAGTGGGGGACGCTTCCCTCCCTGTTGCTTGCACACCACCTACTTTGCGAGCAACATCCCCCCAACCATCGGGTATATCAGTCCCCACTTCTGAGCCAGAGAAGTGTAAGTCTTCTTCGGCTCCTCTCGCTAACAAGGTGTCCCTTGGGTCACTCCCTTCCCAGGTTTCTGCTAGTCGGAACGATGACACCCGCCAGTGGCGTAGGTGCCCAAAAGCAGTTAGTCATAAGGCTTCACACTCGTCCTCGGTCCCGTAGACTGAATCAGCTAAGTCCTCCCAGCCAGAGAAACCCAAGGCGCAGCGAGAGAAATCCAAAAAGAAGATCCTCAAAGCCAAGGGAATTGCGGTGGCACCCACACCACCAGTACCTAAAAGCTATGCGTCTGCAGATGAGGTGGAGATTCTGGCGCCCGCTCAGGAATTAGATCTCGCTGGACCCTCAGACACATTGGAGAGGGCTCAGGTAAAAAGTCGATGACAGCAGGTGACCCTGAGGCGTACACTACCTCACAGAATGTTCCATGCCTTCCCAATCTCACGATGACATCATCATCTAGTGGAATTGCGGCGGCTTTTTCCACCACCTGGCTGAGCTACGGCAACTGTTAAGCTTAGCACCTGCTTTCTGCGTTTCCCTCCCCTGCCATCCGCGGCTATAAGGTATACTACACGAACCGTAGCGACTATAGTCGAATGTCAGTAGTAATTCGTGTTTATGTCTAACTCATGTATATCTTCCTCCAGATGGTGTAGTATCCCTGAATATATTAACTGCACTGATTGAGCAACTCCCTAAACCTTTCCTATTTTTGGTACCCCTTGTGTGGTCACACTGTGCTTACTGCCAAGGCAGAGATGTCGAAACTTTGTCTCAGTTCGACCTCTTCCTCGAGCACAATCGTTTCAGTGGCAAAAAACTCGATCCCTCGCTCTTTAGGGTGGCCCCGGTGAAAGGCAGTCCCTTGGTGGTCGCCAGAAGTCGCTGAAGCAATTAAGGAGCGTCGGCGAGCTCTACAGCGGCATAAGCGTCACCCTTCCCAGGAGCAGCTCATAGCCTTTAAACGGCTCCGTGCCCGTGTTCACCAACTTATCAGACGATGGAAGCAGGAGTGTTGTGAGAGGTATGTCTCACCATTCGGTGCCATATGTCACCTTCCCAAGTCTGGGCAAAGATCCAACGTGTTTTTGGGTACCAGATCCCAACAGGTGTTCCCAGTGTTACCATAAATGGCGTGTTATCTACCAACGCAAACGCGATTGCCGAGAACTTTGCTGGGCACTATGCTTGAGCCTCTGCATCGGAGAATTACCTCAGCCTTTTGCACTCTAAGCGTCTGGAAGGGAAAGTCCTCTCGTTCAATACACGCCATAGTGAATCCTATAACGCCCCATTTACAGAGTGGGAGCTCCTCAGTGCCCTTGCAGATTGCCCTGACACAGCTCCTGGGCCGGGATCTGGTGCGATGGCGTCTTTCCGTCACAGTGGCGGGAGAGCGCCATCATTCCGGTGCTCAAATCTGGTAACAACCCGCTTGATGCGGATAGCTATCGGCCCATCAGCCTCACCAACGTTCTCTGTAAGCTGCTGGAACGTATGGTGTGTCAGCAGTTGGTTTGGGTCCTGGAGTCGCGTACCCTACTGGCTCCATGTCAGGGCGGCTTCCGCCAGGGTCGCTCTACCACTGATAATCTTGTGTACCTCTATTCTGCCATGCGAACAGCCTTTTCCAGACGCCAACACCTGGTTGCCCTCTTTTTTGATTTACGAAAAGTGTATGATACAACCTGGTGACATCATATCCTAAACAACTTTATACGAGTGGGGTCTCCAAGGCCCATTATCGATTTTTGTCCAAAAATTCCTGTCGCTTCGTACTTTCCATGTCCAAGTTGGTGCTTCTCAAGTTCTTCCCATATGCAGGAGAAGGGGGTTACGCAGGGCTCTCTGAGTGTTTATTTTTAGTGGCCGTTAATGGTCTAGCAGCAGCTGTTGGGCTGTCCATTTCACCTTCTCTGTATGCAGACGACTTCTGCATTTCGTACTGCTCTACCAGTACTGGTGTTGCGTTGCCTACACGGATCCATCCACAAGGCGCAATCATGGGCTCTAGCCCCACTGCTTCCAGTTTTCGGCCGCAATGTCGTGTCTCATGCACTCCTGTCGTCATTGTACCATTCATCCAGAACCATAACTTCACCTTAATGACGATCCACTCACTGTAGTAGAGACACATCGATTCTTAGGACTGGTTTTCGACACCCGATTGACTTGGCTTCCTCAGTTTCGTAATCTTAAGCGGAAGTGCTGGCAGCATATCAGTCCCGCCTTGACTATGGGAGTGTGGTTTATGGTTCAGAGGCGCCCTTAGCGTTGCGTTTACTCGACCCAGTGCACTACTGTGGCGTTCGCCTAGCGACAGGTGCTTTTAGGACGAGTCCGGTGACCAACGTCTTTGTGGAGGCCAGAGTCCTTCCATTGCAGATTAGGCGTGCTTAACTGCTGGCCAGTTACGTTGCACACATTCATAAGTCTCCTGAGCATCCGAATCACCGTTTCCTTTTCCCACCCACGGCGGTTCATCTCCCACATCGCCGGGCCAGGTCAAGGCCTTCCACTTGCAGTTCGTGTCTGATCCCTTCTTTCCGAACTGGAGTCCTTGCTTTTACCACCTAAACTTGAGGTCCATTCACGTACACGTCCGCTGTGTACACCTAGGCCGCGGCTTTCCCTGGACCTTTCACCTGGCCCTAAGGACTCAGTTAACCCCGCAGCTCTCCGCTGCCATTTCCTCTCGATTCTTGACGTGTTCCAGGGCTCTGAAGTTGTTTACACTGGTGGCTCGATGCTGAGGGGAATCTTGGCTTCTCCTATGTCCACAGTGGCCATATTGAACAGCATATCTCTCCCGGTGGCGCAGTGTATTTTCTAACCTACCTGTGCGATTAAGGGATCTGACATTTCACATTCCGCTCTGTAGAATGCCAGTTTACTTTCTCCTGATAACTATGTCGTCCTCATTAGTCCCCACCCAGAGATCCGAATGGGGGACTTTGCCATGGCAAAGGTCCCGAGTTCGAGTCTCGGTCGGGCACACAGTTTTAATCTGCCAGGAAGTTTCATATCAGCGCACACTCCGCTGCAGAGTGAAAATCTCATTCTGGTATTTGAGTGCTGTTATGGTTAAAATATACTGTGCATGCAAAACGGTGCTATCCAAAACTGAAGCCACTGTGGTTCTCTACGGGCCATAGATTACAGGGGCGAACAACGGCTGTGGATATGTGTAAGGGCAAATAGACATGCAACTTGCTGTCCAGATGAACCAAGGGCTACCAGCAGTGTCTCCTCAACGACCGTTCACCGAACGTTATTGCGTATGGGTCTCTACAGCAGGCATCTGTTTTATGCACACATGCTGACTGCTGTTCATAGGCGACAAAGGCTGGAATTTGCATGCCATACCGCAACTGGATGTCCACTGAGTGACGATGGGTAGCCATTTCAGATGAATCATGTTTTTTGCCCCATCGGACAGATGGCTGTTGAGATACATGGCGTGAAATGTCCGAAAGCAAACAAGAAGAAAGTGTTTTGGTCTGGGGAATGTTTAAGTGGCATTGTCTGAATGATCTAATCATTCTGGAAGCTGCAGTGGATCAACACAAATATGCATCTCTCCTTGGGGACCATGCCACGCGTATATCCTGTTCGGTTTTCCTTTGCGCGATGGCATCTACCATCTCGACAATCCAACGTGTCAGGCAGCTCGCAGTATGCGTGCGTAGTTTGAAGAGCACTACGATGGTATTACCGTACTCCACTCGCCACCAAACGCCACAGATTTAAACTTAATAATTGAGAATCTGCCCGTCCACCTCGATCGGGCTGTTCGCACCGTGGATTCTCAGCCAAGAAACCCACTACAGCTGGTCAGACACTATTGTCTACATGGCTCACCATTCCTGCCGGTACCTTCCAGAACCACACTGACTCTCTTCCTGAGTGTGTCTCAGTGGTCTGCACTGTGAAAAGTGGTCATTCAAGCTTTTGACAAGTGGTCACATTAATTTGACTGGACGGTGTAGTTGGTGTGATAAATAGCAGCTTGCTCTAAATCTAGAACAGTGTAAGTTAATGCAGATGAGTGTGAAATATAATCTCATAATGCTCCAGTACAGTATTGTGGTACATGACACAGTCACTTTGATTCAGCATCTAGGTTTGGAAAGTGATTTGAAACGGAACCAGCGCTTTAGAATGGGACTAGAGAAGGTAAATGGTCGACTTGAGTTTATTGGCAAAATTTTGGGAAACTGTGTTTCATCTCTCAAGGAGACCACATATAGAACACTCGCGTGACTCATTCTTGAGTGCTGCTTGAGTGTTTGGGATCCCCACCAGGTCAGATTAAAAGAAAACACCGAAGCAGTTCAAAGGTGGACCGCTAGATTTGTTACCAGTAGGTTCGTTCAACTCGCGATTATTACAGAGATGCTTTGTAAACTCAAATGGGAATGTCTAGAGAGAGAATGGTATTTTTTTCGTGAAAAACGGTTGCGGAAATTGAGAAAACTGACATTTGAAGCTGGCTGCATAACGAGTCTAGTGCACCACTGTACATTTTGTGTAAGGACCACGAGATAAGACAAATTAGGGCTGGTACAGAGACATATAGACAATCGTTTGTCCCTCAATCTATCTGCGAATGGAACAGGAAAGAAAATGATAAATAGTGGTAGAAGGCACCCTCTGCCATGCACCATACGGTGGTTTGTGGAGTTTCTATTGATGTAGATAGTGATGTACAAGTGTTACTCGAATGCTTATGTATTCTGGTTTTACACAGTACTTCCGTATCCCTGTCTCAGATGGCCGGCCGAAGTGGCCGTGCGGTTAAAGGCGCTGCAGTCTGGAACCGCAAGACCGCTAAGGTCGCAGGTTCGAATCCCGCCTCGGGCATGGATGTTTGTGATGTCTTTAGGTTAGTTAGGTTTAACTAGATCTAAGTTCTAGGGGACTAATGACCTCAGCAGTTGAGTCCCATAGTGCTCAGAGCCATTTTTTTGTCTCAAAAGTCTGTGAGACAGTGTTCTTGATCAACAATATTCAACTCAGAATTTTCCAATGACGGAACAATTGCTGGGAGGTAAATTATGTTTGCTGGGATCTCAAGAATCTTATACCCAGGAACTACTGAGGAACAAGACCCATAAACTGTATGAATCTCTTTACCGTTAATACAAGTGTTACTCGGAACACTGCACTCAATGTGAATTGTATTAATCGGTAATATATCCACTGTCTTATGTGACTCATAAACTTTAACACTTGGAGACTATTGCATTCCCTTCAAAAAGACTTAAAATTGTCCTATTGAGCTTTCCTTTTCAAAGTTAAAATAGTCTCAGTTGTCATTCGCTTCTCCATTTTAAGCATATTGACGTTTGCACGTAACTCAAACCCTCTTGTAAACTCTTTTAAGTGTTTGTTTAAATCATCAATATCATATGCTTCGTGTGGTATCTGTACGGTCTTGTGACGTGCTCGATGTCTTTTGTAATTTTATTATACAGGGTGTCCCAGCTATCTTGTCCACCCAAAATATCTCTGGAACAATAACAGCTATTGGAAAACGACTTTCAC
Organism: Schistocerca americana; assembly: GCF_021461395.2. Classification (NCBI taxonomy): domain Eukaryota; kingdom Metazoa; phylum Arthropoda; class Insecta; order Orthoptera; family Acrididae; genus Schistocerca; species Schistocerca americana. Next base: position 204,805,472 of record NC_060123.1, on the reverse strand, counting down.
CGGTATCAACGTAGGGCTGGGGCCCATGAATGTGCGTATTTGGAAACAGTCTAAAACGAAAGCATATGTGTTTTTAACACAAACTTATGTTTTTTTTAATGGACCTCCTATATTTGTTCTTCAGCAATCCATAGCATGACAAAGCACATACACAATGGCGTTGATTGCATCGCAATATTCCCATTACATCCCAAGATATTAAGACGCGAAGTTGACGCTTGAAACACCCGACATGCGCTGCTAGCGCACGTCCAGAGGCTCAGGCGTGAACCCCATGCTGCCCGTAATCGCGATGTGATTGACATGCGTAATCACACTTCCATACTTATCAAGAGGTCCGAAACGAATAATGCGGTCTGCTGCCATCCTGCACTAACGCCGTACATTCCAGCAGGTGTTTATCCCATAGGCTAGGGGTGATGCGGTTCTGTAACATATCTGTGTACCGCAACGTTAGTCACGAAGTTAACTTCGCTTGTGACAGTTAATCGTTCACTCGTAATAGCAAAATTCATGTTGATGGTTTTAGTGAAACGAGCAAGTGGACTAAAAGTTTTACCGTTGTTTAGGTAAAAATGTTTTGATTTGGGAAGTTCAGGTAGGACATAGAAGATGAATGTAAACATGTTTAACCAATTAGTTTTATTATCACATAATTATCAATGTTATGTTTATCTAATGCGTTAAATAATTAATTGTTGCAAACAAATGTTTCTTAACATCACTGGGTAAAATGGCCCTTTTTTTAGAAACTTTCACTGTGATACCAGCACTACATACTAAACATAGCGTTCACATCTCATGCTCAAAGTGATGCCCATTGGCTTGCATACATAGGGTCACTCTGCGGATGAAGGATACCCTACTTCGTGCTACTGTTTCCTCTTTGATGGCTGTACAAGCATCAATAATGCGTTGCTTCATGTCCTCTGGTGTTGTTGGTTCATGTTGGTAAACAGCATGCTTCACTGCTCCCCAAAGAAAATAATCCAGCGGTGTAAGGTCCGGAGATTGGGCAGGCCACCTAACTGGGCCACCTCGTCCAATCCAGGGAACGTACGGTTCAGAAGTAGTCGTGCTCGTAAAGCGTTATGTGCAGGGCATCCGTCATGCTGATACCACATGGCCATTCTCCGGTTCAGAGGTACGGTGTCCAAGAGAACAGGAAGATTGTGTCGTATAAATCTGGAGTATTGTCTGCCATTTTGGATGCCGTTTATAAAGAAAGGTCCGATAATGGTATCTCCAATAATCCCACACCAAACATTAACTTTCCACGGACGTTGATGCTCTACCTGACGGAGCCATTTTGGATTGTCTGCGGACCAATAATGCATATTCCTCACATTGACAATTCCTTTGTTGGAGAATGATGCCTCGTCGGTAAAGAGAACATCTGCAAAAAAATTTGGATTAGTCAGAAGTTTTTGCTGAGCCCACCGACAAAATGTTACCCTATTGCGGAAGTCATTTCCATGAAGATCCTGGTGTAAATGAACATGGTAAGGATGAAATTTATGACGTTTAAGAATACGCTGTGCACTTGATTTCGACACACCAACTTCACGTTCAATTTGACGTGTGCTGATTTGAGGGTTCACAGCTATGGTAGCGAGCACAGCAACTTCAGCACGTTCATCTGTGCGTGTTCTAGGACCATGTCGAGGTTTTGGATTTAAGCTTCCCGTTTCACGTAGACGAGATGTGAGACGACCAAACATCCGGCGCGAAGGCGATGGCTTGTCAGGGAATCGTCTTCTGTACAGTCGTTCTGCCTGAACAGCATTTCGTCCACCTACAACAGGGTACAGTACAGGTATGTAGAGTAAGGTAGAAAACAGACATATTAACTTAATAATCATAATGTTCGCTAACAGTACTATCAACAAACAAGCAATCTCATAACGTATTTCCCGTCAACGTACATTCTCCATAGATCAGCAGCATTTCTACCATATCTTCATGTGTGTACATTATACTGTACAGTATAAGTTCCACAACACAACGTTTTTTCACAATGTGTACTACCTCCGTGATTACTCTGATGCACGACTGCACTGGAAAGCTGTGTACTGCACGCCAAAGCAACAACAAATGGGATGCTCGGAGGGTGGTGGAGTACAGGAGTTTGCATGGGTCGCAAATCATAAACAAGGCGAAGTGGTAACTGTGGCAGTAGTGGGAACTACGTTGGACACTTGACTAGGTAGAGCCAGGCCCTGCGCGACAGGCGCAATGGGTCATATAACGCATTAGATAAACTTTATTTTGGGTGTGCAGGAGAAATAAGACAACCTGACGGGTGTACACCGATCGGCACTGGTTCATATTGTGTACGTAGATACGTAAAATGTGCAAGAGGGAAACCATTATGTGCTTATAAGAGTTGATGGCAGCAGACCGTATTATTCGTTTCGGACCTCTTGATAAGTATGGAGGTGTGATTACACATGTCAATCACATCGGGATTACGGGCAGCATGGGGTTCACGCCTGAGCCTCAGGACGTGCTCTAGCAGCGCATGTCGGGTGTTTCAAGCGTCAACTTCGCGTCTCAATATCTCGGGATGTAATGGGAATATTGCGATGCAATCAACGCCATTGTGTATGTGCTTTGTCATGCTATGGATTGCTGAAGAAAAAATATAGGAAATCCATTTAAAAAAACATAAGTTTGTGTTAAAAAACACATATGCTTTCGTTTTAGAATGTTTCCAAATATGTACATTCATGAGCCCCAGCCCTACATTGATACCGGTGAAAGTCGTTTTCCAATAGCTGTTATTGTTCCAGAGATATTTTGGGTGGACAAGATAGCTGGGACACCCTGTATAATATTCCGAAATACTGTTGCACGTTTAAAGCCCTATTAACGCATCCTTTATTTAAAACTAATGGTGGGAAATAATTTGCATGTAAAACTGAAGATCTCCCTTTTTAACATCAGAGCACATGACAATCCACACATCCAAAGTTCAAGTGATTAACAGATGTGTAGTAAAAAAAAAAAAAAAATCCACCGTGTGACCGTCGTGTCGTCACCCACCGGTGACGTCAGTGGATGAAGTATGGAGGAGCATGTGGCCAGCGCACCCCTATCCTGGTAGGTGTTGGATTTCTTGATCTTGGAATTGCTACTAATCGGTCGAGTAGCTCTTCACTTGGTCTCCTGGGGCTGAGTTAACAGTTCTCCCACCAAGGAAAAACATCCCTTGCAGTGTCAGGAATAGAACCCGTATCACCCACAAGCCAGTCAGCCATGCTGACAACTTGGCTGCAGAGGCAGATAATACACACATCAATAAAAGTTTTCCATCGCCCTGGTTCCCAGAACTCCTAAAAATAGACTTCGACTATGCATACTGCATCACAGACACCATTTCTTTGACTGTTCAGAGATGTCATTAAACCCGCCCGAAGATGTAAACAACCAAGCATGAGCAGCGCCTATTAGACGGAGGTGGTCCGACAGCCGGTCAGTTCCAGTTATTTCACCATTGTCTGTCGTTCATCCACGCCTAGACGGTCACTACCGCGGTTCGATCGCGTCCACATTGTTACTTTGTGCCAGGAAGGGCTCTCAACAAGTGAAGTGTCCAGGCGTCTCTGAATGAACCAAAGCGATGTTGTTCGGGCATGGAGGAGATACAGAGAGACAGGAACTGTCGATGACATGCCTTGCTCAGGCCGCCCAAGGACTACTACTCCAGTGGATGACCGCTACCTACGGATTATGGCTCGGAGGAACCCTGACAGAAACACCACCATATTGAACAATGCTTTTCGTGCAGCCACAGGACGTGGGGGTTACGACTCAAACTGCGCACAATACGTTGCATGATGCGCAACTTCACTCCCGTCGTCCTTGGCGAGGTCCATCTTTGCGACCACGACACCATTCAACGCGGTACAGATGGGCCCAAAAACATGCTGATGGACCGCTCAGAACTGGCATCACGTTCTTTTCACCGATGAGTGTCACATATGCCTTCAACCAGACAATCGTCGGAGACGTGTTTGGAGGCAACCCGATAAGGCTGAACGCCTTAAACACACTGCTCAGCGAGTGCAGCAAGGTGAAGGCTCACTGCTGCTTTGGGCTGGCGTTATGTAGGGCCGACGTACGCCGCTGGTGGTCATGGAAGGCGCCGTAAAGGCTGTACGATACATGAATGCCATCCTCCGACCGATAGTGCAACCATATTGTGGAGGCATATTCCAGAGGCATTCATCTTCGTGGACGTCAATTCGCGTCCCCATCGTGCACATCTTGTGAATCACTTCCTTCAGGATAATGACTTCGCTCAACTAGAGTAGCCAGCATGTTCTCCAGACATGAACCCTACCGAACACGCCTTTGATAGATTGAAAAGGGCTGTTCGTAGACGACGTGACCCACCAACCACTCTGAGGGATTTATGCCGGATCGCCGTTGAGGAGTGGGACAATCTGGACCAACAGTGCCTTGATGAACTTGTCGATAGTATGCCACGACGTATACAGGCATGCACCGATGCAAGAGGACGTGCTAGTGGGTGTTAGAGGTACCGGCGTGTACAGCAGTCTGGACCACCACCCCTGAAGGTCTCGCTGTTTGGTGGTACAACGTGCAATGTGTGGTTTTCATGAGCAGTAAAAAGCGCGGAAATGATGTTTACGTTGATCTCTATTCCAATTTTCTGTACAGATTGCGGAAATCTCGGAATCGAGGTGATGCAAAACTTTTTTTGAGGTGTGTAGATGTGTAATACAGTTTCGTAATGTACATTCCTTCTTCGTCATTACAGTCATCAGGAGAAACATTAGACGCAAGTGTCCACACAAATATGTATCGAAGATTTGCTAACTTTGAAAATAATAGAATATGTAGTTATTGGTGAAATAGTAACGTAATCCTTCAGGCAGCTGTAAATATCCAAACAAATCGAAGTAATAGATGATATTTCGATTTTCCTGACCATACTCTACCCAGTGAAATCCTCAACCTCCATCAACATCTACAATCCGCATTCTTTCATTTTCCATATAGTTCTAGGCAATATACTGCGCACGACCGCAGTGGAACTTTTTGACATATTTAAGCAGACCTATATTTGTGAGTGGGCTATTTGGCAGAATAGTGAAAATCATTTTTTTAAATTTATGAACAATTCCATTATGTGAAGTTATGGTTTTAAATACAGTCCTTTCGCAATGTTTATCTGGGTTACGTCTTTCGGCTTTGTCAAGCAGTTCATGCACATTTTTGACGTTTTTAACTGTGTGTGTCATTCCTGAGGTTCCGCCTGCAAGGTACCCTGTTACTGAAAGACCTGCTAATGCAGATATTTGGGGTGGGAGAAATCCTCCGGATATTTTAGATATCGGTAGAACCCTCGTGTTTTAACTTGCGTTTTCCTTCGTTTGTGCTTTGCGACTCATTGAGATACCGCCAAAGATGAGTGATTGCATGTTGTGAAGCACTTTTTTTTTTTTTTTTTTTACAACCAGCAGCATTCATAACTTGTCGAAAACTTATTGTGGCACAAATTTACTGTGACACGCGTTGTTTTATCAACCGCTAAAGCTGTAAAATGTTGCCTGATGCCAATATCCGATCTTTTGCTTATGTCCTTGGCAGTGTTGGCCAAAATTCAGTCTGCTGCTTGATGTTCTATCCTTTCTTTAGTTCCAGCATATATTATGTCATGCTTCTTACAGGCCTCATTCAATAGGTCAATCCTCTTATAACTCCACTTCAATCGTTTCTGTAACTTTGTACCTGAACCGCAACAGTTACATGCTGGAATATTAAATTCTCCTGGTAGTTTGGTGAGGAAATTTCCACGCCGATGTATGATGCACTTCTTTCAACTCGTGCTATGCAACTATGCTGTTTGCTGTTTTACACACCTTTCTATATATAACATCCTTGACACCTGCACAGCAATTATGGCATTTTCTTTGGAGAAGCTTATTATCATGGACATCAACTCGTTTGATGATTATTGTTCGATAATAGTGATCAATTATTTGTGGATGTATGTCAGCCTGTTGTATGACCTATGAAGATCGACTTGCTTCCACATAGGGTTCTTTTATTTCTCTGTTCAGTCATTTCGCGATAGACACTTCATCTGTGACAAAGTGGAATAATGGTGTACTCCATAACTATGCAGTAAGGCCTTGCATAAACTCCTAAGATTGATTGTTCATTTTCGTATGCTGAATGTTCATTGAGGTACCCTTACTACCACATTTACCATCCAACGCGGGTTCGATAGTGCGAGATTATTTCCTACTGTAATTGTCTTTTATGTTCTCATCAATTCTCTTGTGTGCTGCCGGCCGCGGTGGTCTAGCGGTTCTAGGCGCTCAGTCCGGAGCCGCGCGACTGCTACGGTCGCAGGTTCGAATCCTGCCTCGGGCATGGATGTTTGTGATGTCCTTAGGTTAGTTAGGTTTAAGTAGTTCTAAGTTCTAGGGGACTGATGACCACAGACGTTGAGTCCCATAGTGCTCAGAGCCATTCATGTGTGCCTTAGTACATCCGCAAACGTCTTTACTCCTAGCAGTACCAACAGGGGGGTTACTTTATGCCCAACTTTTGCAAATGTTCTAATGTACTTTGTGTGTCAAAATTTTAAAGAAAATGTTTATTGTTCTCAGTGAAATCTTCTACCAGACTCTTCAATTGTTTGTTTTTCAGTTAAACGTAATCCAAAAATCTCGCGCTTGCATTGACACTCGATCTTCCTATGTTAATCACTTAAATGTGTTACCTAGACAAATGTATTCCCAAAATTTCATTAATCTACATTATTTTTTGTGTTGCGATTTTTTCCATCAGTGTATACGTATACATACTAATTGGGGGATATTTTTTCTTTTCCGATGTAAATTCAATTTCTTCGATGGTTTCAGTGTACCGATTGTCCTCTTAATGTTATCAACCTTCGCAGCCAACCTATTGTATAACTTCAAAATAGTTTTATTATGGGTATTTATCTTTCACACTTTTATTAATGGATTGAATTTTTGACTGTACATGTAGACGAGTATACTGTCTCTCCACTTTCTCGGGTCTTACATAAAATGTTCTAACAAACTTGTCCGTAGTGTCATGTTTAATGACATATTTACGTCAGTGACTTGACACTTACACTAAATTTTGACATAACTACGCTGCTACTCGCTTTCTGTAACGAATATTCTTAGCGATATGTCAACGTTTTTGTGATTCTCTGTAGGTGACACTTTGCCATGCTTTCTCGTTATAGTGAATATTTGCAGCTGAGTACCAACGAAATTCGCTATGACATTCGGTCGCACATTGGGCTGTGTGTGAAAGGTATACGTATAATACGTCTGCCTGCGAAAATTAGGTTCGCGTTTTTTGATACGACTACAGTTCCTGTGCAGCTGTTTATTATCTTCGAGTTTGTCTGTTCGTTCATTTTACTACTTTCATCTAATAATATTGCTAACGGGCTTTTATCACACTGATTTTGTCAGTCAGTTTATGCGTATTAACTCGACTCTGGTTTGTTTACATGGGTGAATTATTCGCATATACTTACCCATGGTGTGTTAAGGAATGGGACGCTTGAAGTGCCATTTTTTTTAAATACAGTTGCAAATTTCGCCTGAACCGATTTGCCCTCACCTTCGTAGTTGTCCGTGCGTGCGAATTAATAACGCCGATTATTTCTTAGGCGAGCGTATCTCTGGTATCCGATAAGGAGAACGGAACAATGGTACAATCTTCCATTATTTAGCCCTTTAAATGAATTTGTTACTGAAAGGTAAAGTTCCGTAACCTTCGTGTATTCGTTACGGAACACACGAAAACAGTTCTACGGAAGAAGCTATACCAAAATCGCAACTAAATTTCAAAATATTTTTTTAAAATTTCTGAATCTTTCAAAGTAAGATGCACTTTCGTAATTGTGAACACATTAGTTTCCCATAAGGCAAACGAGAATGTCTTAAACCCAGTGTTTATAATTAAAATTGCCGACTAGAAGTATTAATTGTTGCTCGCAGAAGCAGTTAACTTTCTTCATACCCTGAACTCCTTCTTCTGTAACTATTTTCCCAGTGCTTTCGTTTCGATAAATCACGGTAGTAATTAACTTTTCCTTTAAAATAGCTTCTCTTATCATAATACACGAACGTAACAAAAAGAGGACGCGCGGGTTGAGGCGCCATGTTACGGACTGCGCGGCCGCTCCCGCCGGAGGTTCGAGTCCTCCCTTTGTGTGTGTGTGTGTGTGTGTGTGTGTGTGTGTGTGTGTGTGTGTGTGTGCTGTTCTTAGCGCAAGTTAGTTTAAGGAGTGTCTGAGTTTAGGGGCCGATAACCTCTACAGTTTGTCCCTTAGAAATTAACACAGATTTGAACAAAAAGAGAGCCGTATCTTAGCAGCCGAGAACAGAACACGGGATGTGAAACATTGCGTTATGTATATTGTATATGTATGTATGTATTGAAAACAATACACAAAGGATAGCTTTATGTTCCTTATACTAGATTATTCATGGTTATTTTGACCTTTTTGATTTCAGTGTTATTTAGCTCTTTACACACACGAAGTGTTGAGTGCTATTGACAAGGGATTCCAAATTGATTCCGTATTTGTAGATTTCCAAAAAGCTTTTGACACCACCACATAAACGCCTTGTAGTGAAATTGCGTGTTTATGGAATATTATCTCAGTTATGTGATTGGATTTGTGATTTCCTCTCAGAGAAATCACAGTCATCGAGTAAAGTAAAAGCTATTTCTGCCGTTCCCCAAGATAGTGTTGTAGGCCCTTTGCTGTTTCATATCTATATAAACGATTTAGGAGACAATGTGAGTAGCCATCTCATGTTGTTTGCAGATGATGCCGTTGTTTATCGTCTAGTAAACTCATCAGAAGATCAAAACAAATTGAAAAACGATTTAGAAAAGGTATCTGAATGGTGCGAAAATTGGCAATTAATCCTAAATAATGAAAAGTGACAGGCCATCCACGTGAGTGCTAAAAGAAATCTGTTAAACTTCGGTTACACGATAAATCAGTCTAATCTAAAGGCCGTAAATTCAACTAAGTATCTAGTAACTACAATTACGAACAATTTAAATTGGAAAGAACACACACAAAATGTCGTGGGGGCAAACCAAAGACTGCATTTTATTGGCATAACAGTTACATCAAATTTTCTAAAGAGACTGTCTACACTACGCTTTTTCATCCACTTGTGGTGTACTGCTGCGCAGTCTCGGATGCTTACCAGGTAAGATTAACGGGATACATTGAGAAAGTTCAATGAAGAGTAGCACGTTTTGTATTATCGCGAAATAGGAGAGAGAGAGTGTCACGGACATGATACAGGACTTGTGATGGAAATCATTAAAACAAAGGCGTTTTTGATTGCATCAGAATCTTCTCACGAAATTTCAATCACCAACTTGCTCCTCCGATTGCGAAAATATTTTGCTGGCGCCGTCCTACATAGGCAGAAACGATCGTCATTAAAAAAAAGGGGGGGGGGGATCAGAGTTCGCACGGAAAGATATAGGTGTTCGTTTCTTCCTCACGCTGTTGGAATGTAGAATAAGAGAATTTTTGTGAAGGTGGTTCGATGAACCCTCTGCCAGGCAGTTCAGTGTGATTTGCAGAGTATCCATGTAGATGTAGAAATATATATTTTTAGAATATTATTTCCGTGTTGCTAATCAATAAGAATCTTAGCGCCGCATCTCCCACCAAAATAAAAGAGTGGTTACACCGACCATCATTCACTTTCCTAGTTTATCAGTAACTATGAACCGATACTGAATTGTGGTTCCAACTATCTGCGCAAATACTCTTAGTCTTTAAAAGGCATATTGTTACCGACGAGTCCATCATAAATATGTCTGAGGTTCAAGTTGTTCTGCTTAAAACCTGTAATAAGGTTTGCATTATTTCGTACCAGCTGTGTAGCTATCCTTGAAAACGTATTCTAAAATAGTACACAATTGTTTTCTGCTGCTCAGAGGAAAAATAATTATCTGTTGTTGATTTTCAGTCGCAACATCATCAGAAACTAACAATGAATTAATTCCCTTTTGCTTTGTCTGGGGGTAGGACGCCGGTGCTATCGTTATACGTTGCGTATGTTACTCCTATAATACCATCTAATCAATCTCTTCATGCTCAAGATTATTGTCGATGTAATAAGCTACACTGGTGTTGGAGCTTTTAAAGAGATCGACGGTTTTTGTAATGCCTGACAAAAATGTTCGGATGTCAATGTAACTTTGTAAATGTACACACCGTCGATGGTAATGTAAACGATTAGAGTTCCAATTATCCGTGACTGAAGAAACGGCTACTCTTGTGCGTTAGTGTTGTTACCAGACCTTCCAGGATATATAAGGGCAGTGAAAAAGCATCAGACGTTGAGTGATGTGTGCGAAGGAAAATTAGGTGCCATGTATTCGCACGAAACCGCATTGTCAGCAACTGACAAAGTTCGTTAGGTACCTCGTTGTGGATCTCTATTTTGCTGGCTGTTCGAATCATTCAGTATAATTCGCATGTGACTGTGGGTTGATGTAGGACTACATGGGAACGTGAGGGCGGGCATACTCGCCGTTTAGGTTCAGGTCGACCACATTTAATGACCACATGGAAAGACTGTTATACTGTACACCAGGCACATCGAAATACCTTCACATCTGCGCCTGCCACCTGAGAACAAGCAATAAATGGACTTCCTGCTACATTTTGTATCAGCCTGCATCATTGGTCGGAGATCAGAAGCAGCCAGACTAGTGAATCACTGTCCCATGTCGAGGCTGGCCACACCATAACATAAACGGCTGTGTGTGGAGTGGTGCTGTGACAGAGAAGCATGGACTGCGAATGAATGGCGTGCTCAAGAATGATGACGTTTTTAGAAATTGAACATCTCCTGTATAAAAATCAACGTGGATTCCGCAAACAGAGATCCTGCGAAACTCAGCTTGCTCTGTTCCTTCATGAGATCCACAGTGCAGTTGACAACGGCGCTCAGGTTGATGCCGTGTTCCTTGTTTTCAGCCGTTAAATGAAAAAAAAACGAGTTTAGTGAGTATCGGAGCACACTTGCGATTGGGTTCAAGACTTTCTTGCAGTCAGAACTCAACACGTTGCTCTTAATGGAACTAAATCGACAGATGTAAAGCTAATATCCAAAGTACCACAGGGAAGCGTGATAGGACCGTTGCTGATTAAAGTATATATAAATGATCTAATAGAAAGCTTCGGATGCTCTTTAAGGCTATTCGCAGATGATGCAGTTGTCTATACCAAAGTGGCAACGCAAGAAGATGGTAAAAATTTGCAGAAAGACATGCAGAGAATTGATGAATGGTGCAGACTGGCAGTTGACCCTGAACGTAAATAAATATTGCGCATACATTGAAAAAGAACACTCAGGAGCGACACAGATTCTTAATATTCAGTCGCGGAATACACCAGTTAATCAGAGACATAACACATGACATGAAAATCTGATCTCCATTCTGCACCTACGATTTCTTTATCCCGTTTTCTATTATACCGTCATATGTAAAAATAAGAGTAAAACTGTGAATTTTCGTATCTGTTTATTCTCACTGGATTGGATGCAGGGCAAGTGGTGCGAAGCAGTATCTTTGATGATGGTTCCCCGGAATTATATTTGAAAATGTTATTACCAATGGCAGATATACCATGGAGAATTGTGTATAATTTTGAACGCCATACACAATCGTAAATTGCCCTCTGAATATGATATGGTAGCAAATCGTAGTTATGGTGTACCATAAAAAAGTATGCGGGACATACTCATGAGCCCTCGTCCCCGTAGTGGCGTGTAGTGCCTATTTTGCCCTGATAATGCCAGTGACGTGTCGTGTCATTAACTCCACAACACACCGAAAGCATTTGGGAGTCATGTGGATCCATGAAAATTCACCCACTTCACACCACGCACTGAGACTGTTCAAGGTTGGATTCAAGGGGCGAGTGCATCTCGCTTAATAGCGTCCTATCTGTACTCAGTTGGATTCAGGATGAGTGATTGGGGATGTTCATAAACCTGTTTTGTGAATTCCGAGGCGTTGAAATGATCTATTGCCTTACTGATCCTACAGGTTGCCTGAGTGTGCTGTAGGCGAATAAACTGGTGTATGGATCCGACCGAAAGCCCCCAACATCCCCTATTCGAGGAAAACTAGTCTACCTGCGGTAGTGATGCCCTGTTGACAAGCGTCATGTGTTGCAGCAGCATGTGTGCAGCAGCATAACCGTAACCTGCCATCGGCGTGCTACAGTGTGCGAGACTAACGTTTCCTTGCTGCCAACACCGAATGGCGATATTCGTACACCTATGCTGATCTCTGATGTCCGCGACTTGCAGTCGACAAGAGATACAAGTATGCGAGGATGGTGTGTATGTCCTAATATCGTAAATATGCTGACTGGTTGTTGATGGACAGTATTTAACTGGGAAGTTGTTTGGTGCAGCTGTTGTACGTCAATCAACTGAGAAACATGTCACGCCAACGGCGGGTACGATTCCGGTTTTTGCAATATTACTGGAGCTCAGAAGCGCTGATTACGATACAATTACTGTTCTGAGCAGGAGGAGCAAGCTTTGAGTGTTTAGGCACGATATGTGGTGCGGCTAGCGGATGGGCGCGAACGAACATTTCAGGTGGCTCGAGAATCACAGTCTCATGTGTGCCATATGTTGTCTGTGAAATCTGGAGTAAAGTATTAGGAGAGTCTGGGATTGTTTCCATCCTTTTCTGGATTCTGGCGATTAATTACGTAGGACGAAAGAATGTAGCAGATGTCTATGCAAATATTGTGGGAAAGACCATGTGTACTGGGTGGATTTAATCTGCCGATACCAAACATCGGCTTTGACCCATGACCTAATGATGTGACGCGTGACGTCAAACCTTTGCAACGAGAGAGAGAAAATGCCACTGCAAATATCGCTTTTATATTATTTTCTTGAACTTAGGTTGTCGTGGCAGACTTCTAGCGTGACACGAGGTCTAATTTAGGTTCAAATGTGACAGTGTATTTGTGATTTGACTAAACGTGCTATGAAAATAACTAAAATTGTTATGGCGCGTTATTTGTCGTATATTGAATTTCTATTAGAGTGATTTGTGTCAGTAATTTTGAAAACGTCTTTGATCAAAGCAGACTGTTGGTATCGACAGGTTCCGTATTTCCGCACAAACTGTAGTTCGAAGGAATGGATTTGCTGGACTGCCGTACAAGGAGTTTTCATAACGTTAAATGGTGTAACAGTCGCAAGGAATGTTCCCTGCTGGCATCTTTCGAACAGTCGGAAATGGAAGACGGTGAGCCATGAAGTGTATGCCCCCCCCCCCCCCTCTGTACAACACATGCACGTATTGTATCTGAGTGAATTAATAGAATCTTGACTGCACGTGCTGTAAAAACTTAACATTTGAATCCAATACAGCAGTACATATTCGTCCTTGTTCGTTATTCCGAAGGCTGAAGTTCTGTGTGTTTGCACAATGTCGTTAATTCACTATTAATGTCTTACCCGTTTTATTTTTCTTTATTATAATTATACTCGTTAAGTGTTACGTATTTTGCATGTAACCGCTAATGATCTTTACCTCTTGCGCTTTAACTTCATACCAAAATTAGTTTTCGAATACGACATTTTGCTTTGTCTTTTAGTTAGTTAAACTTGTTCCCTCATTCAGTTAGTCATATGAAAAACGTAAATATGACATATCTGCGTCGAATATACTGAAAGACGAAGCACGCTTTATACGCATGATTGGTATGTCATAGACGCTTGCCACTCTGCTTTTTGCACTATACGATTTTTTTTTTTTTAGGTTCTTTGTAGAGTGCTGAAAGATCAGTAAGCGAGTGCGTCTATTCATAGTCTGTATCGATCAGCCAGCTCCCCTCCAGCTGCCTCGTGTGACCCCGCTAAGCCGAGCTCCGTGGTGGAAGGTTGGGTAACCCACACCAGCGCGAAATCAGGTCGGTTCGCGGCGTGCAACTGCCAGGAAGGGTCAACTCTGCCGCCCCCCCCCCCTACCGCTCCTCCCCCCGCCCCCACCTCGTGTCACTGTGCGAAATATACTGAACAGCACCTGCCGTTCAGCTGTTGCAGGAAGGTGAAACCGATGCCAAAAACTACTGCTTAGTCGGTATACTGCAGCTCCTATTAAAAGTGTAAAGTTGACTGCTAATAAAAGGAGTTACACTGAAGGAAACAAACGAACGCGGAAAACGACGGTTGAGACCTCTGTAAAAGACTTTTCGAAGTTTCATTGCTTCAAACGCATTTCGTTACGAAACTTGACTTCTTTCACCAACCTTTTAGTGTATCACATTGTTGAAGTAATTCAGTAAGTTAATCAATCACTTAATCAGTAAATCATTCAAAGTAGACAGTCAACATGGCTTTCTTAGTCCAGACGTTCGTGTTCATCCGAGAGACAAGGAGACGGCCTTCATTGTTATTCTTTCTTTGTTCTATTGTGCAAGTTATACTGCCATAATCACTTTTTCCGGGTCTCCCTTTAGCTCGTGGAAATTCCTTCTCCTCTCCCACCTCTCCCCACTCCTCTCTCGTCAGAGACATTTCAACATTTCTGTGTTGTTCTCAGAGTTGTACTTTGTGTCCAAAGACCCACCAGATTTGTTTTCCGTATCTGTACGTGTCAACCCGCTCTTAATCTGAAGCGCCTCGTGGTAGCGTGTTGTTCAGTACCAGTTGGCTTTTTCCCCCTCTACAACTGTGGTATGTGAAGCTTTTACATAATCTTCAAGGATAAGAAGAGATTCTAGAAATCGACATTTTTACCTACGCTAAATCGACAAGCTTCAGTCCTGCTAGGTACTTAATAACGATAATACCACTTACGTACTTACACGTATAAAATACGTTGTTTCACCTGCCTAGAGTGGAAGTGAGATGCAAAATTCCCAGGACTACTCACATACATCCAAAACATATACTCTGTACAATCTATTGATAAACTACGATTATTTTGATTATTTACACATACCGTTGCAAGATCTAACATTATTTCCCAATTAACCCATAGCAATTCAGACAAAACAGCGTCGCTACTTAACAGAAATTCGATAATCTCAAAATTGAAGCAGTCCGTCATTTTTGTAACGCCTACCGGTCAGGACAATTTCATCATTAAAAGCAAGCAATCGAGGCTATCACTCTTTTATGCTCTAACATTCTGTTGAAAATGACTATCCTGGTGTCAGGCACACAAGTTGTTTAGTATGCTACATTTTACTGCAACTTGCTGCGATTCTCGTGGAAAACAAACAATAAATGGCGTGATTTTCATCTGTCTATCCCCCAATATTTAGCGGTTGTTCTTCGACGCTTCTTCCTGTGAAAAACCGACTCTTTTGGTCTAGTATGAGAGGAAGGAATTGAGTCTTCTCTTTAGGATAGGTATCTTCGTACGAGTTTAGTGGAAGAGTATTAATTATAACTTAGTATTATTTATACCTTAGTCTTTTAGCCACGGACCTAACATTAACGTCTGCAAATGTGTGTGTGTGTGTGTGTGTGTGTGTGTGTGTGTGTGTGTGTGTGTGTGTGTGTCAAACCCAAAGCCTTCATCATACTAGCCACCGACGTGCGTTAATCGTTAACTGGCTGTCTGTTGCCTTCATACGCCTGCTCCCCACTTCAGTTTCCCTGTCGTGTAGTGCAATTCCAAAGTCAATTATTTCAGTACTCTAAATGTAGAAAATTAAAGGAGGAGTGAGAATGAAAACGTTTCTAACTGCTAATCCTCACATTCGTGCGGAGAAGGAGAAAACAGTGAATCTCTTTTTGTACAGAACTTACTTGTATCAGAAAACTGAGAAGGTATTCTGATACCACAGAACTGTGCTGCTCATCTCATCACTGCAAAAAAAATTAATTAAAGAGTAAATAATTTATTAAGAACGTTCTAAGTGCCAGACCAGGAAACTGACATGTTTTAAGAACCAGTAAAAAGGTTTTCGTTTCAACTGCCATTAATACAGACACATTTTATTTGGGATAATACAAGTACAAAAACACAGCTGTAGTATTTGAACTATTAGAACTGTGGTCAACAAAAAATATTTCTCGTTTCTTTTACATTTTTTACAAGAGAATAACAAAATTAACGTCCAGGAAAAAATATTTCAGTATTTACTTGTGTTCCTTACACTATCCCATTCTTGGAATCAGATGTTGCAAAGCTTACTGTAAAATCTCCCTTTGCTGTTGAGGGAGAAATGGTAACATCGCCGCCGTGAGGGATTAGCCGAGCGGTCTAGGGCGCTGCAGTCATGGACTGTGCGGCTGGTCCAGGCGGAGGTTCGAGTCCTCCCTCGGGCATGGGTGTGTGTGTTTGTCCTTAGGATAGTTTGGGTTAAGTAGTGTGTAAGCTTAGGGACTGATGACCTTAGCAGTTAAGTCCCATAAGATTTCACGCACATTTGAACATTTGGTAACATCGCCACAAGTCTACCTATTTTGTAACATATAAACTGTGTTGGTCGTTCATATAGTTGCGCCATGACGTGCATGTAACATGGTTTTTCCTGTTTTAAATACACTGGCATCTTTCCATTCTTCTGTGTCAGAGTAAGAAATTCCATATAGATGTTTGAGATGGATGAGTATGAGAGTCTTTGATCACACATTATTTGGAGATCTTACACGCCCGCATTGATAACAATATTGCAGCAGCGCAATTAAAATACAAGAAGTTAATTGCATTCATTGAAAATACAGGGCATCGTTCATAGCTTCAGGTGGTTCAATAGTCGCTCGTAAAAACTTGCTGATCGGAGGCCTTGATAACGTTTCTTCGCTTCGCTATAATTCAGGATCTCAGTTGGTCAAAAATCTGTTCCCACTCACCAAAAACGTGTGTTTTCTCTCTTCAAACCATGGAGAATAGCACTTGGAACTCCATTGCGAAACACTGCTTGGCACAAAGACCGTGTGCCATCTAGCAGTGAATGAAACTTTTTCTCCGTGGTGGTGGTGGTGGTGGTGGTGGTGGTGGTGGTGGTGGTGGTGTGTTGGGGCTTATGGGCGCTCAACATCGAGGTCATCAGCGCCCTGACACACATTAAAAGGAACGAATGTGGACAGACCTAAGAAAACTAAAGCACACACTCAAAGAAAGCAGGAAAAGAACGAAAATGCTACATAAGAAAGTAAAACCTAAGGAAAGGGGAAACATAGCAACAAGAATGTCACAGGAAATTGTTATTGGCTGGCCACTTACATAAAATATGGGCGAGCTTGTCACACAGTGAGCAAATTAAAATCCTCTCCCTAAATTCTTTGTAAAAACATTTGACAAGGCACAGAACTTAAAAACTTTAACCACATTCGTCCGAGTGTTGCCAGAGACGGCAGGTCCGCTGGCAAGTCAGCCGCGACCCGCTGGTCAGAAAATAAAACGCAATCCAATAAAACGTGGCGCACAGTGACCTTTTTCTCCGTGATTCGACTCTTGGAACAAGCCCATGAACATGCAACAGAGTAACGAGAACACAGTATCACCGAAAACGCCTTTTATGAAAAAAAAGGCATTTAGAAGGTTTCCACTTTTCAAATTACTTTCTCGAAGGCCACGGTATTATAAAATTATCGAAACTCCGATGCTATGTTTTTAGTGCATAATACTTTTTCTTATATTTTTGTAGTGTCGTTAGTTCCCTTTGCCATTATTATGATCGTTTTTCTTCTGTTTTTTTTTTTTTTTGCAATAATGAGTGTCATGCAAACATAGCACTTGGTTCTGTACACGGAGAATGTAATGTTAGGTATACGCATTTTAGTAAGAACACATAATTTTTAAATTTAAGATCTGAACAGAAACCAGCACTTCTGTTCGTTATTTAATTGAATTTTTTTATTGTTTCTTTTTTATATTTTTTGCGACTTGTTTAATACTGCTAGGCTGTCGTAAGATTCTCCAGTTGTGTATGTTATCCCTACGGCGTCATGATGACTTTTCGCAGGCAGCTTAAGTCCCAGGGTGATGGGTGAGCAGCAATCCAGCGTGGCTACCGTCTAGGTTAAGTAGGAACAGTACCTGAATGTTCTTGTGACTCAGATTGGCCGGCCTGGGTGGCCGAGCGGTTCTAGGCGCTTCAGTCTGGAACCGCGCGACCGATACGGTCGCAGGTTCGAATCCTGCCTCGGGCATGGATGTGTGTGATCTCCTTAGGTTAGTTAGGTTTAAGTAGTTCTAAGTTCTAGGGGACTGATGACCTCAGCAGTTAAGTCCCATAGTGCTCAGAGCCATTTGAACCAGATTGTGTTTTTGTGTTTACCTACCACCAGAAATCGCAGCGTTGCCGTCTGCAGTAAGTCCAGAGTTCGTTTTGGATTGATAGCTACAAAGAAAAGCATTGGAGTGTTGCAAAATCTTCATATCCTCCCTTCCATGTCTTACCCCCTACCCACAACCAATCAGTACTTGAGCATACTAGACTCGCATCGGGAAGACGACGGTTCAAACCCGCGTTCGGTCATCCAGATTTAGTTTCTCTGCGATTTCGCAAAATAGCTCCAGGCAGATGCTGGGATGGCTCCTTTGAAAGGGCAAGGCCGCTTTCCTTCTCCATCCTGGACACAATTCGAGCTTGTGCCCCCTCTCTAATGACCTCGATCTCGACGGGACATCAGACAGAATCTTCCTTCCTTCCTTCCTTCAATACTTCAGATTTGCGATATGCTTCAATTTGAGGCACTTTGTTGTGTTATGTGAGCGTTCGTTCATTGCCTGCAGGAATTTAGTTTGTTGTTATTACGTGTCGTCACAGGGTTTATGTTTATCTGTTGTTGTTTTTTATAACGTCAGGAGAAAGCTCTTGAGTGGAATGTGTGCACCTTATCTTTATTTATGTATTTAATGAGACAAGATAGGGCCATCAGGCCTCTCTTTCATCCAAACATGCATTCTACTTGTTTCGCTTTACATTCATTACGATAAGGATGTTATAGGTTGCATGTAATATGCAACATACGGAAAACACTTCGTAATTACTATAACGCATATAGAGAAAAATTAAAGAAGTTCACGTTCGTTAACGGTTACAACAATAGCGACAAGTTACGTGAAGGCAGGGGGCTAGCAGCAGGGAACTTGATAGTTGAGAGAGAAAAAGAAACGTGATAAAACACAATTAAAGAATTTTATGTAAATTGAAGATGCAAGGATGGAGAAATGAAAGGAATAGGAGGGGATCACTGCTGTCAGCTGCAGAGGGACATTACGCGAAATCAGCGGCGACGACGACTGAAAATGTGTACCCGACCGGGATTCAACCTGGGATCTCCTGCTTACTAGGCAGGTGCGTTAACAACTACGCCAAGCGCATTATCGCAACTGCGTGGCCTATGTCGGCACGCCTCGTGGCCGATCCACACTCCCATCGAGCGCCACCTGTCCACAGCCCCTGTCCATTTCCTCCATGTTCGATACCCTGAGATTCCCGCGGGAGGTCGGACGTATGCGTGCATCTGCACTGAAGAAGGTGGATCCATTGCAGTGCAAGGCTAATCTATTATACGAATGCGTGGTGTCTGTTCCTCCGGCCCAAAGAACAAACACCACGCATTCATATAAACAATTAATGAATAGGGGAAAACAAAGTGAGGTGACTTACTGAGAAATGAAAAGTGCAAGAAGCGTAACTGGGAACAGGTACGTACTGACCTCGCAAAGTAATTTACACAAGTCGTCCCGCTGTAATCCCATTGCGGAACAAGAACGGCGCTTTCTGAGAAGAGAGTACATGGTCCAGGCTCCGTGCAGAGACAGGTTTGTTGCGGTACTGATAACGAGCTCATCACGACGTACGAATTAAATTGCGCGGCAAATGAAAACGTACTCCAAAGTTGAAGTACGCGGGACAGTACGATTCTTGTGGGCAAAATGTCTAAATTGTACACGGATTCACTGTGAAATGCTCACCGTACACGGACCAAATGCAGTGTCGCCTCCAGCCGTAGTGAAATGGTGCCCACAATTTGAGCGAGGCTTCACAGACGTGCGTGATACTGATCCGCTATGCAGTCCACAACTTGTAACATGCGATTTCCGTCTTAATGACAAGGTGAAAGAACATCTGGGAGGGGATGCAAAGCGGAACCAGTTCTGTAGAAAAACTGAATATGCCTTTTTTTTTTTTTTTTTTTTTTTGTAGGAAATTTGACGTAGATTACGAAACATCTCTAGAAGGGCCGTTTTCGAGTTATTCAAGAAAAACATTAAAAAGTAGTCTTTAAACGTTCCTTTTATACAGCGGTTCTTGAATGACTCCGTGAACCAGGAACGGTTTTTTATCGTCAAGGAATTGAACGATCGTTATTTACGGAGACGTGGTGATTATGTTGAAAAATAGTGTCGTGTACCTGTCTCACTTTGAAGTATAGTGAAGCAGTCAATAAAACTTACTTGGCCAGCCAAAATAAAGTGTAACTTTTTTGGGTTCCCCCGTACATTAATTTTTGAGGAAACCGTTATGAGGGTGACGCGAGTGTTCCGTTTCATCTTCAAAGGAACAGGGTATCTGCATACCTAATCGAAAAGAAACAAACTTTATTCTGGTCTCGTTCTCTCTGTTAATTAGATGATCGAAATAAAGTAACTGCTGCAGCTTGAAATGTAAACAAAACTACTGTTGTACAGATGGGCAAGGCAGTTTTCGTGTCGAAGAGGAATATCGAAAATCATCTAAGATGAAAAGCCCAAGGAATAAAACTTCGAATGCGTCAGCGAATTACTAATGTAGATTAATTTTCTGGAGGTGCGATATGTCTTCACGTTTACAATTAGCGTCGCAGAAAAGAGCGTCCAAGGCTGAAGAAATTATGACCCAGATACTGCACGTATACATATCAAGAAAAGATACGTATTCAGTTTTGCGTTCTGAAATTGTTAACGATGAAATACTTTTCGTCCAGTTCCGCGGCCTAGTGATGTTCGCAGCTTTCATTTGATCTGTAAGTGGACAGCTCACTTCTCATGTATCTACGAAATCACTAATCCTTCTCACACTACAGTGACTTCACATACGGTTGGAAGCGACACCTGCGAATTAGTGGAAAAACATTGTATGATTTCCTACAGTAGACTTGTTTCGGGTGTCTTATCTGAAAATTCCAACTTCTCCGTAGCAGCAGCTCTGCGAAGTAAGTTTTTCAAAGAAAGAAAAACTACTTTCTATGAAACTTTCAGTCACAGTAGTTTCAAGTCCTTTGCGATAAAAGCAATTGTGTTCAAACTGAAAGTACATAAAAATTCGTTTCTAATAATTGTCTTCCCTAGTTCACTACCGCCACCGTTTAAGTAATTCGTAAAAATGGCCTGGTATGCCCATCGCCGAAGTTCAGTGATTATTGCTCGCCCTAAAGTGAATTTAAGGAAACTTATAATAATCTTGATTAGTGGCACATACGTAAATAATTCTATTTGTTCACATGGTATGTAATATGAACTGCATTACGGAAGACAGGCAACAGGAATTTCAGATTTTTGCATCAACGTACCGAAATCAAAATCCCGTACTGCTCACAGCGAATATTGAGCTAAAGTTCTTCCAACTTCGAGGCAGACTGCAGAGACTTGGGGAGACTGCGTCAAGTGACCGACCCGAATCATCTCTTCGTTAACACGGCCGGTTTCGTTGATTTGTGCGGCAATGTAGGTAACATCTTGTTCTGAGCAGCTAGCGCATCTGGGTTCCTGTTTTAACCATACCCATTCTGATCATGGAAACGATCATTCACTTTTGGAGCGTTGCAGGGACCTAATAATTTTCTACTGAAAGGGAGTATTTACCTATAAAAATTATCACAATGTCTGCCAAATAAAACGAACGGAATTCTTAACAGACATGAGGCGAACTTCTACGTGCCCTGGAAGGTTCCTTAAAATGTGGATTGTGACTGAAATATTTATGACACAATGTCCAAAAGCCACACCATATCGTTAAATGCTAGATTTTACATCACGATAAAATTTTAAGACTGCATTTCATAACAAAAGACACATAATATACACATTATTCATACACAAGTTCTGCGTAACGTTAGTTTTACCCAAACTAACTCATTCAATATTGTGAATAGAGAAAAATTATTCTAATTAAAGTATATTGTATGTCAAATTGCTCTTTCCTGCCAAAATTGTATTTTCTATCTTTATTTCCTGCCGCTCATAAAAAACATCGAAAAATTTGCAGTACTCTCAAAAATATTTATTTCACCTCCTTGAAAATGTATCAGATGTTCTCTCATTTTCATATGATACACGAACGATAATAAAGTTATTATCTAAACAATTATTATTACTTTAGAATGACTGTGAAAGTGTCGTCATGAGGGTGCGCTGGGCGTGGACGGCATGGGGTAGCGGTTTCTCTCGCAATCAAAGCCATTCGCCGGTGCGGACGGAATAGAAATGGCTTTATTGTATTAGCGACTGAGGCAAGAGGGAGGCCATTCTTGCTTTCCCACAATATGAAATTTAGGAGCTGGCAAAAACGTGTACCCGCACATAAAGTCTTTCGCTGTCACTTTTAACATTGCCATTTCAGAGCAATAGACTTTACTGGAGGTATTTCATCAAGCTCTTGCATACGTTTACGAGGTAGAAATCTCTGCAGAATTCCTGTTTGGGACAACTGAAAATATGGTTTAACCTAAATATTTCTTACACATAGTGTATGAATTTAATTTGCAAAAGTTTATTGTATGTCGAAAATTCTCTGAGTCATCAAGAAATGCATTTACGTTTAATTTTCTTATTACGTCATAAATATTTTTCGCACTAAATAAAGCCAAAATGGAAACGTAGTGCAGCTATTCCCGAACACATGGAAGGCTCACACGTTGATTCAAATTCCGTCTTTTTATTTTGAGTAATGAAAAATATCGAATGAGTTAAATAAAATGTAAATGGTGTATGCAAGATGTAAAAACTCTGGCATCCAAGTACACCTGCCCAAATATTAAATGTGGACACAATACAGAGTCCAGGGCACAAACTAGCAGAAAGCGTTTTCTCAAACAGCAAAGGATTATGAAAATCTTTCTGTAACGGGATGGATACAACAGACTATTTGTGTTTGGCTGAAGATATTCCAGAAAATGGCAATCGATCCATGTGGAGTGAACTATTTCACTCTACAGTAGCAACATACAGCATAAAAATAGTGCATCAACTAACTCAAAAAATAGTGTCAAAACAGATGACCTACGCCGCATTTCCTTTTTTTCATCCGAGATAAACTAATTGTTGAAGGGTTGGCCCTATCTGTAAACTGTAGGGGAGGGTGCTTGAGGCATCAGCATAGACAATTCCTCAGGGCGAAATGTGATGCGCTTCCGCCATGTACCCCTAGAGTGCGCACAAAGTAATTGATGATGCTGTTTGCTTTTGGTAGCCCCTGCTCGACCCCTCGCGATGCACGTTGTTCTGCTGCCGCCACGCGGTCACCTTCAGCATTCCTCTACAGAAATGACATCCCTGTTATATGCCTCTTCTCGAAGATGAAAACTTCTTAAAACCATTCTAATCAGTTCGGTACTCCGGTGCTTGATGTGTTAAACTTAATAATTACTAATGAAGAAAATTATTAATTTTAATACATTATTTTAAGGAAACAAACACGTGAAACCACTCAAGTGAAAATGTTGCCAGAAAGACGCTTATTGTTGTACAGCAATAACGAATGGTAACCATTTTAGTATTTGACAGTTGCTTTGAGCAATTTTTGTAAGTTCACAGATCGACGTTAAATGGGACTGTGATCAACTGTAAGAACTGTTTTACAACAATAGCGAGGAACTGTGATGTTGTGCCACTTAACGATTTGTGTAATGACAACCAACATAGAAGCTGTTTCCAGCAATTGCGTATAAAACTGAGACCAGTTCTTTAAAAGTATGTAATAAGAGCACGTAGCTTCATTTTCAAGAGAGCAGATCTACCAGTATAAAGGGAGACGAGATACATTCTGTCACCAGAGAACCGATAACAGCAGAATGAGTCGCTCTGGAGAGTTCAGCGACTTCGAACGATAACCAGTCATTGGATGTCACATGTATAACAAATCCATCAGGGACATTTTTAATCCTTCTAAAGCTGCAGGCACACTTCATGTACTAATGGGCAGAGACTGTCGAGTAGTGCGGAACGAATCACTTGTGAGCTTCAAAGTTCTAGCACAAGTCCAGGTAGCCCATTGACTGTGCGCAGGCACTTAACAATAATAGGATACAGTGGTCGAGCATCACCTCAGAACCCACACATTTCTGTAATCAATGATAGGCGACGCTCGAGGTGCTGCAAAGAGCGACGCCACCCTATACCCTGTGTCAATTGTATGGAAGGGTTTGGGAATTGACGGATGCCTGGAGAACGTTACGTGGCATCATGTGTAGTGGCACGGAGGGAGTGGCGTTATGTGTGGTGGTGTTTTTCGTGGTTATGTTGTGTCCCCTTCTTGCGCTCAAAAAAAAACTCTAAATGCGGAAGGACGTGAACTAATTTTACAGCATTGTGTATTACGTACACAATGATTGTGTCATTATGACAATGCATTCTGTAATAAAGCAGCATCAATAAGGTAATGGCTTTTGGTCAATAACGTTCGTGAAACGGATGACCTCTCCAGAGCTCCGACCTGAACCCAATGGAACACCTTTGGGATGAGTCAGAACGACGACTTCGCTCCAGACCCCAGCTTCCAACGTCACTACCTTCTCTGGTTTTGTCGGCCGCTGTGGCCGAGCGGTTCTAGGCGCTTCAGTCTGGAACTGCGCGACCACTACGGTCGCAGGTTCGAATCTGCCTCGGGCATGGATGTGCGTGATGTCCTTAGTTTAGTTAGGTTTAAGTAGTTCTGAGTTCTAGGGGACTAATGACCTCAGATTTTAAGTCCCACAGTGCTCAGAGCCATTTGAACCATTTTTCTCCGGTTTCGGCTCTTGAGGAAGAATGGGCTTCCACTCCACAGACATTCAGACACCTCATTATAAGCGTCCCCGACAGAGCTTAAGCCGTCATAAAGTTGATGGGAATACACAGTCCATATTAGTGTCCATTAGTATGTATCCTGATACTTTCGATCAGATAGTGTAAGATTTGCATCAACAGAAGTAAAACAAGGATTGTTGTCGAATTAAATCGGGTGATACTGAGGAAATTACGTAATGAAATAAGGCTCTTAAAAGCAGTAGACGAATTTCGTTGATGAGGCAGAAAAATAACTTACGTTGGCTAAAATAGTGATGATGCATGAAAAGCATTTGCGAAGAAGAGAAATTTGTTAAAATCAAGTTTCAAAATGTTAGGAAGTCTTTTCTGAAAGGATTTGTCTGGATTGGTGGCTTGTATGGAAGTGAAAAATGGATGATAAACAATTCAGACAAGAAGAGAAGAGAAGCTTTTTAAAAGCAGTGCTGCTGGAGATTGCTGAAGACTAAATGTGGTAGTAAATCGAATGATGGAGAAAAAATGGCAAAATTTAAGTCAGAGCAGCTCGGTTGATATGACATATCCTGAGGCACCAAGGAATCGTCAATTTGGTAATGGAAGGAGGTGGGGGAGGGGTTAAAATTGTAGAAGGAGACCAATTCTTGAATACAGCAAGCAGGTTCAAATGTATGTAGTTTGTGAGCTTGCAGAGGACATGCTGTGGTGTTCTGTATCCAAACAACGGAATGAAAACAACAACGGTGACACGTAAGTGGTGAAGTTGCGCTCTCCTTGAGTCTGGAAAATTTAATTAATCAAACGTATAAGATTCAACATTAACAATAGTTGAAGTAATTCGAGAATACTGAAGGTGTCGCTGGCCGCAGTGGCCGAGCGGCTCTAGGCGCTACAGTCTGGAGCCGTGAGACCGCTACGGTCGCAGGTTCGAATCCTGTCTCGGGCATGGATGTGAGTGATGTCCTTAGGTTAGTTAGGTTTAAGTAGTTCTAAGTTCTAGGGGACTGATGACCTCAGAAGTTAAGTCCCATAGTGTTCAGAGCCATTTGAACCATTTGAACTGAAGGTGTCGTACACTTCATTGGTCACTTTCAAAGTCTCCGTCCTGGCTCACGGACAAGGAATTGTCGCTGAATGTATCCTGACACTTGCTGTACTCGGACTTTAGTCGCGTATAATAGACTACCACGCCACACTACTTGAGATAGTGAATATTACCAGCCGAGCAGTACATGAACTTCTGAAGTTAGGACTTAGAAGATCCCAGACGACAGATGGTGTTTGTCATTTGCAAAGCCAATGCCATGTACCTTTACGTAGGTAGAATATACTTAGAAAACTAAGGCTACATGAAAATGGAACAATTTGTGTATTGGAAAATCTGTAATTAATTACCATAGCTACTAATACAACACGGCAAATTAAAGACGTTTTCCCTTCTTCTGTGAACTTACGTGCTTTGACTTAAAAAAAAAAAAAAAAAAAAAAAAAAAGGCTCAGCACTTGACCCACCCAATATTTTAGATTTACCTTCGTATTACTCGGTAAGAAGCGTAGTTTCGTTAAGCGTGTCGCTAAGTCGCTCCGTTCCGGTTGTTTGGAAAATTATGTAATATGAAAGCTCCTTATGTGTACCTGGCGAATAAGCATATTGCGTGGCGCGCCCAAGTCGCTGCGTTAACATGTAGGACGGTGAGATTAGGACGCAGGAAGGTAAGGTAAGGGAAGCTAACGGTTAGGGGTCAGGCGACGTACGTCCAGTCAGCAACAGGTAGCCTGGCAGCTCCCAGCCCCGGGCGCCACCGGCGCGGCGGCCGCTGTATGGTTTCGCGGGTCGATGCGCGGGGCCGCTTAATCCGGCGTGCACGTGGCCGCACGCGAAACGGAACGGCCCGTCGCTCAGAATTTGCCGCTGCCTTGCCTTGCTCTGCCTGCCTGCAACGCTTACGGCTCTCTTGTCAACGGCGACACCAAGGGTGATGCAACGTCTCGCTCTTTCCCTACTTTGTAAAAGCGCATAACCACTAGCAAGTAACTTCTGTAAGCTCTTGCTCAGGTGTTTACATTGGAAGAAAAACTTGCGCAAGTTTACTTCTTGAATCTCTCGGGCAAGTTAATTTCAGCCGCTTGCTGCAAGTACGGTACTTGCCTAAGTGTTTAACTACAGGCGCGGCGTGAGACAGGCAGTTGGATGTTCACAGCATCGTGCTAAAAACCGTTGCAGCCGCCATCGTTGTTGCATTATTATTATTATTATTGAGGAAAAAATAAAGAAAATGAAAAAGTAGAGAAAAAAGGAAATGTCTGTGTCTAGAGATGGATACAGACGCTGAACATATTTATCAAGAAACACAACTGAATGAGTTAAAATCAGAGGACTTCGCTTAGGTTGTCGTAGGCAATTTCCGTAATTCTCTTGTGTATTATGCACTAATATACCGGGTGATCAAAAAGTCAGAATAAATTTGAAAACTTAATAAACCACGGAATAATGTATATAGAGAGGTAAAAACTGACACATATGCTTAGAATGACATGGGGTTTTATTAGAACTATCCCATATTCCTAGACACGTGAAAGATCTCTTGCGCGCGTCATTTGGTGATGATCGTGTGCTCAGCCGCCACTTTCGTCATGCTTGGCCTCCCAGGTCCTCAGACTTCAGTCTGTGCGATTATTGGCTTTGGGGTTACCTGAAGTCGCAAGTGTATCGTGATCGACCGACATCTCTAGGGATGCTGAAAGACAACATCCGACGCCAATACCTCACCATAACTCCGGACATGCTTCACAGTGCTGTTCACAACATTATTGGTCGACTACAGCTATTGCTGACGAATGATGGTGGACATATTGAGCATTTCCTGTAAAGAACATCATCTTTGCTTTGTCTTACTTTGTTGTGCTAATTATTGCTATTCTGATCAGATGAAGCGCCATCTGTCGGACATTTTTTGAACTTTTGTATTTTTTTGATTCTAATAAAACCCCATGTCATTCCAAGTATGTGTGTCAATTTGTACCTCTCTATCTACCTTATTCCGTGATTTATTCAGTTTTCAAATTTATACTGACTTTTTGAACACCCGGTATATTCGAAATCAGGATACAAAAATATCGCAAGCTGTATATCACCAAGAAATCGCCTTGTAATTACTCTTAGATTTTTGAAAACAGTGTTTATTACTTTTTTTACAAATGTTATGCGTTCGTGTTAACGTTAACATTAAAAAAACACAGCTAAACTTTGAAGATATCTGTCCTGCCATTCTCCTTTCCGTTCCGGTGAAATAAATTAACCGGTAAATTCTTTCCGCACTTCCTTGGCTGACGGTGGCCAGTTATATGTTTAGGGGTTCCAATGGTACATTTTGAATGGAGCCATCTGTCTTTGCACCATTCTCCTTTTTGGCATGATATTTTCGTACCGGTGCTGAAAAAATGCGATTTCTGCAAGTCTTGGAAAAACTTCGAGCAACCGGAAAGTCCGGCAAGTACTTGCAGCAAGACGCAAGAAATGGTTTCCACCAACTTTCGGAAGCTATTTCTGCAAGTAGACGGAAGTCGACTTGCTTGTTTCCATCTCAACTAACTTGCAGAAGTAGCTTCCGCAAGCGACTTCCGGAAGTTTACTTGCTAGTGGACGCGCACCTTAAGGCAGCAACGGAGAGAAGTCTTCAGACGTAAAAGTAACATCGGGCGTACTCCAAGAGAGTATTAGAGGACCATTGTTTCTCACAATCTATGTAAATCACCTAGTAGATAATGTCGGAAGTTGGATGGGGCTTTTCTCGGCTGATGCTGTTATGTATAGACAGACCGCAACGCCGCAAAATTGTGGCCAAATGCAGGAAAACCTGCAGTGGATCGACACTTACTGCAAGGAGTGCAGTTGACGGGCAACATAAATGTAACGTATTGCTTATGCATACACAGAAAGACCAATTATTTTATGGACTGCAGGACAATCACTGGAAGCAGTCACATCCATAAAATATCTAGGAGTCTGTGTATGGAGCTATTTAAAGTGGAACGGCCACATAAAACTTATCACATGTAGGAAAGATGCCACACTGAAATTCGTCGGAACAATCGTCGGAAAATATATTTCATGAAGTAAAGAAAAAAGCTTACAAATCTCTCGTTCTACCAATACCTGAATATTGTTCGTCAGTCTGAGATCCGTGCCAGACAGGATAGATAGAGGAAACAGATAAGATCTAAAGAAAAGCAGCATATTTAGTAAGCACGAGAGAGTCACGGAGATGCTCAGCAAATCCAAGAATCAGGCGCTAAAAGACGTTTAAGAAGGCATGTTCCTAGAAGAGTCAACCAATATATTGCTTCCTTCTACGTATATTTCGCGAAAAGACCTTGAAGATAAAATTAGGTATGAGCCTATACGGAGGCTTACCGGCAGTCGGCGAACTATTCGCTACTGGAACAGGAAAGAGGGTAAGGGACACTCGTACACAAAGTACTCTACGCCACACACCGTATGGTGGCATGCGGAGTAGTAGATGTACCACGCCGTGCTGAAAAGTAATGCATCCGAATTTCTTTAGTGAAAACTCTTACTCCTTTTTAAAGAAAACAAACGTTATGGACATTCTACATTTTTATTCTCCATGTCTACATATTTATTTCTCAACATTGTCAACCTCACGACGAACACATTTCTCCCAACGAGAGGCCAGCTTGTTGACACCGTCAGTGTAGAATGTTTGACTTTCTTGAAAGAGCCACAACCAAACTTTTGCTTGCCCCGCTTCATCACTATCAAAGTGAAGACCTCGAAGGCGTTCTTCAAGTACTGAAAACAGATGAAAATCGGATGGAGCCAAGTCGGGACTGTACGTAGGATAATCTATGAAGACGGACCCAAGGGGCAGGATTGTTGCAGATGTCGCAGCGCTTGTGTGTGGTCTGGTATCGTAATTCTGAAGGAGAGAGTCCTCCACGTGGGGACAACTCTTCGAACTCGAAACTCGATTACAGCACGCTGTTTTTCAGGCACCGACATAGTTACGTTACACATCGCCATGTTACACGCTACAACTCGGAACCCTCTAGCGGCAGAGGGTGACAACTATCTAGATATGAAGAATAAAGATGTACAACCTTAATAACGTTTGTTTTATTTAAAAAGGTTTAAGAATGGTCACAAAAAAATTTGCGGCCATTACTTTTCAACATGTTCTCGTAGATGTAAGATTGAGTTCTGCACCAAAATTTTCAAATTACATGAAGTCCGGAGAGGAGCATAACTTCTGTAGCAGAAATACAGTTGGCTAGGTTCCAAAAGGTAATTAATTGTGTTTGTTTTGGACCAGGCGGTAGTGACTGTTAGCGATATAACGGAGCTTCACCTTCCGACTCCGAATTGTCTGAGCTTCCAATTGAAATTGCCCCTCCGCCATCAACTCACATATTCTGCAACGGAAATTTTACCAAATTTATACTTACATCTATGTCTGTCTGTCCTCCACAAACTCCCTTACAGTGTATGGCGGAAGATATTTCTTAAACTACCATCTTTTCTACCCTTCACTGTTATTTTCGAGATTGGCGCGTGGGGAGAACGACTGTCGAAAAACCGTCGTGTGAATTCTAATTTCTCTGATGTATCTCGTCGTAGCCATTTCACGAGACGCGTGTAAGGAGAGCGGGGAGTAAGTAGTACGTTTGACGACACTTCTTAGTTCGTGTGGTCTCGGAATTTCAACTTCCTCTTGATGCACAACGCTTTTTTGTAACATCTGCGACTGGTATTTGTTGAGCATCTCCGTAGTGCTACAGCACTTTCTAAACTATCCCGTGACAAAAGATTCTGCTTCTCCCTCCCTCCCTCCCTCCCTCCCTCCCTCCCTCCCTCCCTCTCCCCCTCCCTCCCTCTCCCCCTCCCTCCCTCTCCCCCCTACCCTCAACATCCTCTTGATATCGTGCTTGGCACGAGACCCTCACCTGTGAGCAACATCAAGAATCCGGCGAACGATTATCTTGTAAGCTACTTTCTCTCGTGGATAAATTGCTTTCGCATTGTATCTGCTTTTCACACAATTAGCTTCATGTGGTCACACCACATTCTGTCCTTCCGGACGGCTACTCCGAGGTACATCGTGGTTGTTTCTGTTTCCAATAGTTTATAGTCACTAGCTTAATCGAACATTAACAGCTCTCTTGGTCTTTGTACGCAACGCGTTACATTTATTGGTGTTCAGAGTCAACCACGTTTTCCTGCACCAATCGTTGCTCCTCTGCAGGTCCTCCTGCATTTTGCTAAAATCTTCTCACATTTCAGCCTTTCTATAATGACGACAGCATCGTCTGCTAACAGCCTTATGGAGCTTCGATGTTACCTACTAGGTCATTTATATATATTGTAAAACAGTAATACCTCTATAACTCTCTGAGAATATTTCTAAAATTATCTTCACATCTGTGAACTTAATATTCCGTAAGAAAAATGGTTTCAGTTCTCAATTCAGTCACAAATCCGGTCGGGTACTCGGTAAACTTGTACTTTGTTCAGTAAACAACGGCGTGGAAGTGTATCGATTGCTTTGCGATAGTAGACAAAGATGACACCAACCTGGAACGCCATTCTCTAAGGCGCTCTTGATTTCATGGACGAACAGAACTGTGTTTCGCAGAAATGGGTAACTTTAAAGAATTTTTTTTTTTTTTTTTTTTTTTTTGACAAAGCTTAAAACGAGGTTAGCTCCGACAAAATAACTACGCAGCGTCTGGCATGGACCTCGGTTCGTGTGTTATGTGAAACGACAAAGTTGCGCTTTTAAATATGCCTGTAGTATGAACCCTGGATGTATTATTAAAAGTAAATGAATATTTTATCGAGCGTTTCCTCTTCAGAAGTTTAGCTAATTACTACACGTTACCATCAACTGTACCATGCGCTCTTACTCCATGAAACGCAAATGCCGTACATTAGTTACAAATGCAATCTAGATTTTGTTTGCCGGCCGTGTGGCCGAGCGGTTCTAGGCGCTTCAGTGTGGAACCGCGCGACCGCTACAGTTGCAGGTTCGAATCCTGCCTCGGGCATGGATGCGTGTGATGTCCTTAGGTTAGTTAGGTTTAAGTAGTTCTAAGTTTTAGGGGACTGATGACCTCAGATGTTAAGTCCCATAGTGCTCAGAGCCATTTGAACCATAGATTTTGTTTCTGGCGCAGTCTGGTAATCAGTAAGTGTACACCCCTAAATTTTCTTTTGTCGTCATGTGTTCAGCGTCATCCTGATTAATGGCTACACTTACAGAGAGAAAACGGCCGTAGGATATCAAATTCTGTGTAGCGCAATATTCACAAATTAATTTAAAAGCATCTAATTCTTAACTGCTTCATACTCAGTGCAACCACATAAATTAAGTCTAAGCATAAACAACTGCACTCCAGTACTTACTCATCCATCTCAGCACACTAATGAGCCGAAACATTATGACCGGCTGCTTAATAGCTTGTTTCTGCGTCTTTTGAACGAAATACGTCACTGATTCTGTGCATCAGGGATCCGACAATTTGTCGGTAGGTTTGTGCAGGTATGTGGCATTAGATGTCTACGCACAGGTCATGTCATTCATGTAAATAACGCGCCGCTGATTTGCGTACGCGGTGATGGCGCCCATTAGCGACACAAATGGGTTTCACAGGATTTACATCAGACAAACTTAGTCGCCGAGACATCAACGTGATTTCACTGTAATGTTCCTCAGACCACTGTAGCACGATTCTGGCTCCGAGACACAGACACACTGCTGAAAGATGACATTGCCGCCGAAGAATACACCTAGCATGAAAGGATGCAGTTGGTTCGCAGCTGCCAGTGTGTCTTCGATTATGACCACAGGTCCTATACAACAGCAGGTGAATGTCTCCCATAGCATAATACTGCTCCCATCTCCCTGCGTCGTGGTGCGTTACCCGTTTGGTGCCACCGTTCACCACAATGACGGCGTTTGTGGGGACGACCACCGACCTAGTGTACCGAAAATTTGATTCACCCGAAGAGCCGACATGTTTACACTGATCGACGGTCAAAGCCCGATGGTCCCGTGCCCACTGCAATCGTAATTGGCCATGTTCTTGGGTCAACATGTGAACACGTATGGGTGGTCTGTTATGGAGCTCCATGTTCAACAATGTACGTAGAACGGTGTGTTCCGAAACACTTGCGCGTGCAACAGTATTATGCTCTTTCGGCAGAGATGCCATAGATCACCGTCCAAACTGTACAGATCAGATAAGCCTCTGAACGCCACGTTCTCCGAAGAGTCTTGGACATTCAACCATTTAGCGCCTAGTGGTAGTTTCACTGTGCTCCTACCTCTTTAAGTAGATGTTTACAACAGTAGCATGTTAACATTCGAACAGCTTTGCCGTTTTCGAGATACTCGTTCACAGGCTCTACCCTTTGTCGAAGGCTTATCTCAATGGACTTCCCCGTTTACAGCCCTTACCTTCGTTAGAGTGATCCCCCGTCGCCGTCCGTGTCTGCTCCGCTTCATACTTGTGCTACTGGGTCACGTGCCCCCAACACCACCAGCACCAGGCAGCATCCAACGTCGCGGTGGGCAGTAGTCGTAATGGTTTGGCTGTTCCGTGTATGTTTCAAACTGTATTACGTTCGTTAATGCCAAACGGATATTTATCTCAAGCGAGCACACATGTTGCTCCACACTGAATGATTATCAGCAGAACGCATGCAGTATGATGGCGCGAAACATTTGCATCGTGTACGAGCTTAGCAGCACGTAGCTTACAGCGAGAAACTCCTTTAACTTTCTGGGAAAGACCATTGATGTTTGAAAAATACTTGTAAACTCGCTGATTCACGGCATTTAATATTAGCCAGTCACAGAATTGGCAGATACGATGGACTGTGTCTAGTTACTCATTGTACGATATTTGTATTTCATGAGAAAAGCCATAAAATTCGGGTTCTGGTGCCAGCAAACTTTAAGCGGTAACTATGGAATTCATGGCGTTTATTGCCTTCTGAAAAGCATATATAATTTCTGCTCTAAAGGGAAAAAAAGCACCTCATTCAATACAACATGAAACATTGCGTGAAACAGCAATCGTCTGGCGCACTGGAAATTGCTCCCCAGATATAGAACCATTAGCGCTGAAGTTGGCTGACTACATAACAGACAATTTCTGGCTACAATTCACGCGCGAAGACGACGTCCGGAAAGCAAAATTACACGAAGCTCGTTCTGCGATAATTTAACAAAGCAAAGAGTCAGGCTGTGGGAGATTATCACACTTTCCACTTTTTTCCCCGGTCTGTCGAACTTTGATTGCCACACTTTCCGCCCAGTTCAAAAGTATATGACGAAATAGCTGTATGAGGTGAAATGCTTTTCAAGTGGGTACACTCGTAAGGAATGGGATTAGATACAGCAGCTGTCTTTGGGAGGGACAAAGAGAAATTCTGTATTAACGCAAATGAAATAGTTCGTCGTATCACGTGATTACACTGTCATATCTGTACTGGCCATCGACACATGGTGTTGTCAACCCATCTGACAACTCCCAGATTCTGGTCTCTCATTGTATGGGATGCTCCACCTCTGCGTCGTTTTAGGCACTGTCCTTCGCACCCGCTACATCAGAAACTTGAGCAACGCTGGCAGTGCCCAATGTCGGAGCATACGGTAATATACTTGAGGGTTCAGGTTAGATGGACTGAGTATAACTGCCTACAGGCACACCAACTAACAATTCACGTAACGTTATTCTTCAACTTTCTGCCGCGTACTGCCGGATGTCAGTGTCCATCGGGCACAGTACTAGTACTTCCACAAACGACCACGTTTCCATCACCTTATGCACTGACAAACGAATCAGTCACAGAAGGCTTCTTCCTGAATTATTTTTCATTTACATCGCAGATCGTACCAACAGAAACTTGGGATCAGAAAAGCGCAGGCAGGGGGGAGATGTAAATTACATAACCTTCCAACCTTTTTTTTAGCTTTCTTGCTCCACAATCGCGTCTATTTCGAGTCTTCAGTCGGCAGAAATCGAGGAAAACTGGATGCCTTGGGTCAGATAGCATAGTTCCTTCAGCTCCCGCTCACCGACCTTTGAGACCCTAAAATACCGTACCGAAGTAGTAGCATTAGTGGATATGAGCGAGCTGTTTAGGGCAGCAGCTGTGAACCAAGCGCGCTGTGTGCCGTATAAATCATTTTAACGATAGATGTTTGTAAAATGTGTTGTCGTAGGAAAAGTTTCGCCACTCTCATTTCGTTCCCATACGCAATTCGTGTCAGGCTAGGGCGTAGTCGGCAGTATTAGGAATTCTCTATTTCGTTAGCCCATAGCGTGACACGGACCTATGTGAGTGGTAAGCGCGACTGACTGCCACCTGAAAGACCCGCGTTCGATTCCCGGTACTGCCAGGGATATTTCGTTGGTGGAAGCACTGGAAGAGAGCCCATATAGCCTCGTGATGCGAACTGAGGAGGTACTTGAAAGAGAAGTAGCGGCACCGAGATCTGGAAAGTGACAAGGACAGGGAGAGCGGTGGGCTGTGACCCACTCCTGCCCCTCCATACAGCATCAGAATGACGCCGGTTGGCAGGGGTTGTCAGAGCGGCCAGATGGCATCGCGCGGTCCTCTGAGCCTGATGGCAGAGTCTTTTATTTTCAATAGGGCGCCGGCAATTGGCGGGAACACAGCAGCTGCCTTCCAGCGACCCTGTGCTGCTGTGCCATGCCACTGCCGAGACCAGAAGTCGTACGGCAGAATTGGTGTACCTGCTTCTAGCGACGTAGGTGAAGCTGTCACGTGGCGATTCAATTTGGAATTTATTTTGCCATGACGAGGGTACAGTTCGTGCAGTTTCAGCTGTTATCGTTAACGCTAGTACAACTATGGAGACTGTCCATCAGTATAAAAACAGTATCTGTCCAAAGATTG
This sequence comes from Schistocerca americana, assembly GCF_021461395.2. NCBI lineage: Eukaryota > Metazoa > Arthropoda > Insecta > Orthoptera > Acrididae > Schistocerca > Schistocerca americana. The sequence goes on along the minus strand of NC_060123.1, from coordinate 204,769,501 downwards.
GTTTGAACACAGCAGTGCTTTAATATGCATGACCCTATTGGAAGTGGTACGCTGATGCCTTCCTCCTAACTTAGAACCACTTGTCAAGCCAGTTATTGGGGACCTTCAGATTAAGGTGGGCTCTGAATCACGGTTCTGCTCAGCATTTTTGACATTAACAAACGTTGCCAAGAGATGGAAGAAGTGAATTCCTAGGCCTGACCGGGTACCGAATCCGAGATCTTAGTCCAGCACTTCTCCACCGAGGCACTCCATCAGCTTATAGGAGAAAAAAATCTGTTCAGATAAGAGGACCCTCTTAAATGTTACATTCACGAGCTCTTGTTATACCCACAATTCAGTAGGATAGAAGTATGTACTTGTATATCTAGTGGCTACACGAATAATGACGCTCAGTAACGGAAGTAACGATGAACGAATACTTGGTAAAGGGAATATATCTCGACAGTACCGAATACAGACGGAATGTGTCACAATGATTTGAGGGGCACTTCGCGGAAAAGAGGGATCTTTAGGGTGACGAAATGATTGGAACACCTGGAAGATCCGAAATTCTCGGGGAAACTGGATTTACTGGAAAATTCAGAAAAGCTCTGGAGACCCTGAAAGACTGAGGGATTCTGGAAAAAGTCCAGGTAGAGTCGAACTGTTTGTTGACGTATACGATTCATTCACAGATTTCGCTTCGAAAACTATCGGTTGTGCTATCGAGTGAGGAAATGTGAAGATGTTCATTGCATTTTTGTAGTGTGTGCTGGTGGAAGGCGGCTACCTCGGCCGCGCTCGCCAACCTCGGGGTTCTTCGTTAATGCCCGTGTGTTCTCGGGCTCCAGGTCCATTTCCCATTTCATTATTGTAAGTGCTACGTAGTGTAACGTATGCGTGAGGATTTGTCACGTAGGTGTGAATTCGTCTTTAGCTCAAATGCAGAGCACATCGCTCTTCTTTAATTAAAAAATATACAGGGTTATTCTAAATGTAGGATACATTTTCAAAAATTCGTATGTATTAAAGTACAAATTCAAAATGAACGACCTTTATACCAATGAAAAGAGGAAGTTTCAAAGTTTTTGGTGGCATATGGGGTTTGGAAAATCCACATTCACCATTGCAACACGAAAGATACTCACCGAAGATCAACGTGTTCTGTCCCATATACCGTACAAAATGTTTATGGAATAGTTTTCTTTGCGGAAAGAACTGTAACGGGAAGTACGTGTCTGTTCCCTCAAGTTATGGAAGATTCCCAGGACTGCGCCTCATTGGCACCGTGATGAACGAGGCTTTTTGAATGGCTCCCTTTCTCAGCGCTGGCTCTGTAGCAGGGGACTTAAGGACCTCGCTTCTGGGCACCGAGATCTCCTAATCTCACACCCAGCGACTATTTTTCATGGGGTTATGTGAAGGAATCTGTTTACGTCCCCCCTCTACCAACCACTCTGAACGATCTGCGGAACCGGATCACTACTGCTGTGCACTCAGTAACAGCAGATACGCTTTTGCGTGTGTGGGACGAGTTTGGCGACGGTGTCCATGTTTGCCGTGCAGGCAACGGTGGCCACATTGAACATTTATAACATTTATCACATTTTTAATTATTAAATAAATATTAAAAACGAATTAATTACAAATTATTAAATTTATATCAAACATTATGAAAGAAACTTTGAAACTTCCTCTTTTCATTGGTGTAAAGCTTGTTCATTTTGGAATTGTACTTGAATAAATACGAAGTTTTGAAAATGGGTCTATCATTTAGAATAACCCTGTGTAATTACATATCCATATTTGAACAACCATGTTGTATAGGTAAGCAACGAATAGGCCTATTCAGGCTTTGTAAACCTTTAAAACTCACACGGAATTGACCCTCGTGAATGAACGCCACAGAAGATTGGGAAAGTGGCCAACGTAACATTGATGTAACGCTGTGCTTGATTTATCAAACTGTGAGACGCACGTTGCAACTCTGCCAGAGGGATAACAGCAGTAGTGTATCCAGTGTGTGAGGATTGTCTGAATACTCGGTCTTGCTGAAAATATCCGTACGGTCACTCACCTTGTATGAGTTGCTCAAAATATTGATGAGTCAGTTTCGATACGTACCAGGTAGCATTAACAGTTTGGTGAAGGAGTCGTGTTACTAAGCGGACTCTAGGCACACAGCGCACCAGACAAAAATCTTGAGATTATGCCGCGGCTCATCAGAATACTAATGGGGATCTTCGGATGCTTAGTGACGCATATTGTGTGAATTCACATTCCACGACAGACTGATCCAGGCGGCGTCATCCGAAGATATGAAAAACTATGCTTCCAAAAGTCCAGACACCACTTCAGTCAGAAACCACCGGCAGAACTCAACAAGCGGAAGTTCGTCAGCACACTTCACAACAGTAAATTTGTAAGGATACAGATGCACGTCCTTTTTGATAATGTTTTGACATGAGAATCTCTTCATCTCCATTTGTACTGATAAACAACGTTGAGATTTCGTCGGACTCTGTTCCACGGTTTCCTTCACGCAAGCAATGTTTTCTGGTGTTCGAACACTCTTTCGGACAGTTACGGTTTTCAGTCGCTGTAGAGACTGTTCACGTCATTTTGCCAGTAAGTTTTGCCTTGTAGATATTGCTGGAGGCTTTGCTAAAACACTTCGTCTCGGGCTCTTGCGCAAACGGTTCCGCACACTTTTTCCACGAATTATGCGTTGCATAACATTCGTCAATGAACACACGCTGTTCTGCGGTGAACACCATTTTTTGTTGTATTCGACTGATTACTGAACAAACTTGCTCCTTTGACTCACTCAAACGTAATGGCACAGCGAAGTACTCGGTACAAAGTATCGGGGAGATGCGCATGCATAGAAATGTGCAGCTGGGAATGGATGCATTCCCAGCAATTCCTGTGATGGGAATTATCCTCATTAACGAGAGTCTTACAAGTACCCTGTGAGAAAAGAAAAGACGCACCACGAAGGAATTAGCCGAATAGGACGGAAATTGATAGATGTGATGTACATCTACAGAGAAACAAAGGATTACAATTTCAGAAAAAACTGAATGGTTTATTCAAGAGAAAGTGTTTCATAGATTGAGCAAGTCAGTAACGCGTTGGTCCAAGCAGTTACTCGGCTTGGCATTGATTGATAGAGTTGTTAGATGTCCTCCTGAGGGGTAACGTGCCAAATTTTGTCTAATTGGCGCCTTAGGTCGTCAAAATCCCCAGCTGGTTGGGAGGATCTGTCCATAATGCTCCAAACGTTCTCAACTGGACAGAGATCCGGCGACCTTGCTGGCCAAAGTAGGGTTTGGCAAGCACGGAGACATACAGTGTAAACTCTTGCCGTGTGCGAGCGGCATTACCTGGCTGAAATGTAAGCGCACGATGGCTTGCCATGAAGGGGAAAAACACTGGGCGTAGAATACCGTCGATGTACCGCTGTGCTGTGAAAGTGCCGCGAATGACAACCACAGGGGTCCTGCTGTGAAGTGAAGTGGCACCCCTGACCATCACTCTTGGTTGTCAGGCGACAGTCAGGTTGGTATCCCACCGCAGTCTTGGGCATGTCGAGACACGTCTTCACAGGGGCTCATTTCGAAGCGAAACCCATCACTGAAGATAATTCTACTCCAATCAGTGAGATTTGAGGCCGAAGACATGTCTGGAGACGCCCGAAACTACAGTGGGATACCTGACTGACTGTCTCCGTCCACGTGGCCCGACAACCAGCAGCGATAACCAGGGATGCCATTTCATTTCATAGCAGGACGCCTTTGATTTTCATTCGCGGCACTCTAACATCACAGCGGTACGTCGACGATATTCTACACCCCACTTCGTTACACTTCATGACAAACTATCCTGGGCTTAATTTCAGCAAGGTAACGCCCGCCCGCACACAGCAAGAGATTATACTGTTTGTCTTCGTGCTTGCCAAACCCAATCATAGTAAGCGAAGTCGCTGGCTCTCTCCCCAATTGAGAACTTAAGTAGCATTATAGGCAGAGCCCTCCAACCATCTCGGGATTTTTACGATTAAACGCCCCAGTTGGACAGAATTTTTGGACAGTATCACTCAGGACGACAGCCAGCAACTCTGTCAATCAATGCCAAGCCGAATAACTGCTTGCATAACGGCAGAGGTGGACCGACGGCTTATTGACTTGCTCAGTTTGTGAAACTCTCTCTCTGGAATAAATCATAAATAATCCAATTTTTTTTTTAATTTCGATCATTTGTTTGTCTGTACATGTACATTACATCTAACAATCTCCGTCCCATACGTACAATTCCTTCGTGGTGCGTCGTTTTTTTAATATATTTTTTATGTCACCTGCGCTGTGCTTGAGGTTTTCGCATGTCATGGTACAGAGTAGACGGGCGACAATAAGAATGGAATTTCCAAGGGCGGCAAGAGCGTATAAGTTGCACAGTCATTGCAAGAAATATAATTTTGAATACTCACTAATAATGAAATGGCACAATAAAAAGTTAAATCTGTGTCTTCAAGACTAGTAAAATAAAATTTGCTATCTGGAAAAACCCGAAACGTACCACCCAATTTTGAGATCTACTCTCGTTGTAGTCATTCATTGCTCGCATATAGCGACCTGTTTCGTGTAGTTCCTATGCATTATAAAGCTATTACAAACGACGGGAACGTTTTCTTCAGTGTAAGATCCCAATGTTTACTGTTGTTGATGTATAACGTTCTCACTGGTATGCTGCCGACTTCTTGTCTCTTCTTTTAACGGCGAAGAGAAGGTTTAATCGGCAGGTATAAAAGAAAGAACGGGCCCTCTGACGCTTAACAGTGTTATGGATCACCAGATAATGCCAACAAGCTACGTTATTGAAACATTGCGTTTTCGTATCAACATGTTTGAAAGCATTATTAACAAGACCACAGTTCGCTTAGGATTGCTTGTAAGAAGATGACCCAGACACTGTATTTCTACATAGCCTTACAAGAAAGCATAACGATATATCAGTTGAGCACGTGGGCGGTATCTCCACCGCGTTCGATCCCGCGATTCACCACGAGCATCAACAAGGCAATAGCGTGCAGCAGCATCTTGTGTAGGTCTAGTTACGAACGGACCAAGTTAGCAGCATATCCAGATTCACGTGTCCTGTATTTGTCTGTTCCGTGATGAAGAACAGACATAATCTTTGAACTGAGGAATCGTACCGACAGCATTAGGGAGTAACGGGCGTAATACGACACTACAGGGATTTTCTGTGTCCAAGAATGAAACATTGTGTCTGTTCACCGTAGTCAGAAACATTTGCTTCCTCACTAAAGGCACTCTCCTCCATATCCTGTTGCATTCGTACAGCAAATTCAAAGCGATTCACTTTGTCGTCGACTGTCTGATCGTCTAGAAGTTGCAGTTGGTGCGACTTCTGCTGCAACCGTTTGTATAAGATCTTGCAAATGGGCGCTTGTGAAAATTTTCTTCTCTGAGTACTGTTTTCTTACATGTCTGCGGGCGACATGGAAAGCTGTTTGTCAACTGTGCATACAGGGTGATTGAACTAAGCTATTCACTTCAAATATTTGCTCAGTTGTTTAGGATATTGTAATTCTGTTCTCACTCTCATGATTTCTGAGGTAGCCCTCATTAACAACGTACAGTTTCTTTGCCTAGCAATTACAGAAATATCGAGATCAACTTTGCGTTTTCAATAACAATTCCTCCTACTAGTGTCGCAGTTCTAAAACAGACAAATTCAATGGCTTTTCACGTTTCAAAATCGCGTTGATAATTTTTTGAGTAATTACAAAATTTAAAACTTACGATTTATCGGTTTCGAACATGAAACCTATTGCTGTCGTACAAGGAGTGTTACGTCAAGCTGATGGCCATTCGGCCCGCATCTCGTGGTCGTGCGGTAGCGTTCTCGCTTCCCACGCCCGGGTTCCCGGGTTCGATTCCCGGCGGGGTCAGGGATTTTCTCTGCCTCGTGATGGCTGGGTGGTGTGTGATGTCCTTAGGTTAGTTAGGTTTAAGTAGTTCTAAGTTCTAGGGGACTGATGATCATAGAAGTTAAGTCCCATAGTGCTCAGAGCCATTTTTTGATGACCATTCCAGCTTTAGGTAGCTAAGGGAGTCTGCTTATGAATGCGGAACAGTGGAGAAAAATTTGAGTATAAACTGATTCCAATCACACTTGGTTACATGTGGCTGAACTGACTCACCAACTGGAAGGCAAACGACGCGGCATCTACGGATGATTCAACAGTTAACTACGATTACAGTTCTCCTCTTGTTTCTGCCAAAGCGTTGAAGGAAAGTGCGTTTCAAAAATTGAATGAGTTTGTAAAACATGGAGCCGAGGTCAATATAAACACAAAATTACATCAGCAACAGCAACAAAAAGGAAATCATATAATTATGTGATCACATATATCTCCTCAAAATTCTATATACGAGCATGTCATCAAATATTAGAAATGCCCACCATCTACTGCAGTACACGTTTTACTGGCTGGGGCAAGGACTTCTGGAAAGCCTGAGACGATTACTTCGTTACCATTGCGTACACTGCAACGTAACGATATTTTAATTTCTGTTGTATCGTTGGAGCTTGTGCCCAGACATCATCTTGGAATTTATCCCAGGAGAGAAAGGGTAGTGGCATCAAGTCAGGCAAACGTGGAAGCCAAATGGTAACGCTTTCGCGTCCTATCCAGCGACAAGAAGAGCTGAGTGAGCGCGGTCCTACCCACAGGCGAACAGTGAGGCGGGCACCCATTGTACCGGAGCCGCATACATCTACGTATTTCAAATAGTACTTTATCTATGGCGACCGGTAATACTTCGGTAAGAAATTGTGCATATTATTTACCCGTTAAGGCTTCATCAAAGAATGAAAGACCAACCACGCATTCTCCAATAAACTCGCACCAAGCGTTCACACTCCACTGTCTCTGTTGTCCAATATGCCTCAGCCAGTGCATTCTCAATTGGCCAAATAAATATTTCTTACATTGAGCTTTTCATTGTTTGTGAAGGCGGCTTCATCGATTAAGATAATTCTTTGGAGAAAGAACCTATTGTCATGAAAACACATCAGAACCGATCAGAGCGACTAAATTTCATGCCTCTTCTCCAGTCTCGGTGGTTAATCCACTGGTGATATGATTTACGATACAGGTGAAAGCTGTCTGCGCGTAAAATATGAACAAAGCTGAGCTGACTTATTCCAGAGGCACTTGCAGTTCCTGTGCAACAAATGTATGGATTGCGAGCAACAGCTGGCAGAACATCTATTTCATTTGCTCCGCTCCTTGCAAGTTTGCTCCCTGTCCTTTCCGTAGTATTCCAGTAACAATTTTTTGCACATTCACTGAAATTTAATTCTCGCTGAACATCGCACGTCGAGATACCTTTGTGCGCACAGCTCAACAGTTCTCCTCGCGTTCCTTTTGCATTCCCCGGAAAGAAGAGTAGATCTGGTTTCTCTTGGTTTGTGAAAGACATTTATTTTGTCAAACTAACCAGCACTGAACACCTGTGAACAACACGGGCAGAATGAAAGCTTCATTTCCTTTGTGCCCCTGTCACAGCGTTATTACAATGGTGCAACAACTTGCTTCATCCTTTTCAGACGTCTCGTATTTCCGCACTGAATTTGGTTATGAAATCGCGAACTTCCGCGTGACACAGCAAACTCATGTCTAATACAATTCTAGGTATTGTGATAACCAAGTACTTACTAATCGGATTTAAAGAGTGAAACGCCTGTTTTAGAACTGCGACTAGCGGTAAACGTTCTATAGTTCCATTTGAAAAAGCGGAGTTGGTACCGTTATCTCTGTAAGTAATATAGCTGTCGAAAGAGACTATACGGCCGGCCGCTGTGGCTGAGCGGTTCTAGGTGCTTCATTCCGTAACTGCGCTGCTACTACGGTCGCAGGTTCGAATCCTGCCTCGGGCATTGATGTATGTGATGTTCTTAGGTTAGTTAGGTTTAAGTAGTTCTAAGTCTAGGGGACTGAAGACCTCAGATGTTAAGTCCCATAGTGCTTAGAGCCATTTGAACCATTTTTGAGACTATACGTCGTTCAATGAGAATTGCCTCAGAATTCATCTGCACATAAACAGAATTACGATGTCTTAAACGATGCATTAAATATCTGAGGTGAACGGCTTAGCTGAATCACCCTGTGCTATCGCCCGGAGTTGTCATTTGGTGCATCTTTGTAGTGACAAACCCCAGTAAGGCGTTACACTGTTCTAACAGTCTTGTGCCAATGGAATCCAAGCACAACGAAGCTTGTTCAGCTACTGTCACCAGTTGTGGAACCTTTTAAATCTTGCATTCTGCTGGAAGAAAAGCTGTAATGGATGTATTAAAACAGACTATCCTTACACAATATTACTAGAGTGCCAAAAACACAGCTGTGGTACAATGATGAAATCACTTAAATCATTTTAGTAATGATGTACCTAATTATGAAAAGAGTGCAGGTGTTTGTGATTCAGTACTGATTTTTCGGATTGTGTTTACTGAAGAGTAACTATGTACTGCTCACTCCGAGTTTAGACAGCTGTAATATTGATTGAAATGGTTTCTTGTCAAACCTTTTGGAAAGTATTTGTATTAAAACATTTAATCCAAACGAATGAAAGCAAAAAAAGGCTTTTAAAGAATTGTATAGTTTGTATGGCATATGACATCTTCCAAATTAGGGCAACTATTCAGTTATTTTATGTCGATAGTGATCTTAAGATTACAGAACTTATTCTTCAGAAAGTGATGTATTTGTAATAGGTTTATCAGTTGAAATGGCAAGAATAATGTGTCATATCTCTATAAGAACCGAATGCTGTTGACATGAGTCATTAGCTGCATGTTTTCTAGATTTAGGTTATTATGACAGGTCACATTTTACTTTAGAGTCTGAAAAATTCGAACGGAACAGCCCACTTGGTTATCTCTGTGTAGTCTTATATGGTGGAGCAAGTGTTAAGCATGAGGGATGACGTTTATGTCATGATAAACAGCTATATTACAAATAAAATACTGATGCTTTAAAAAACCTCAGATTGTCCGACTGGAGCCTGTGCTGGGATTGCCACCACTATTCGGTCAAGCCCCGTGAAGATTCTCAGGTGTTAGAGGAAAGACTGAGGCTAGGTATCAGTTGACCTGCTGTTTTCACCGCATCCGGCAGCGCAACGGATTCGTCCAGGTCTAAATCGTGTTGCGCGAAAATCCTCTTGGAGTTGTACGCCTTCCGTAGGCGGAAGTGCAAGGCAGCGCCGTGCGGCGGGCAGCCGCACCACCAGGTAACACAGTTCGGTTTGTTTACTCATCTGTTACAGAAGGTGATGCTGTAACTAGATGCGCTCGGGTGACCGTCTTAACACTGCTGAATACATGAAGGAAAACATTACCACTTCATAGCAAGGCTTTGATGATGATGATTATGATGATGATAATAATTTATAATAATAATAATACATTATAATAAAAATTTATTATTATTATTAGTAGTAGTAGTAGTAGTATTTTCCTTTTATTTTGCCCTACTAGAGACCAACTGACAATTTCAATTCCTTCTCATTTCTCTTTTCTTTCCCTCCAGTAGTCTTCTATCTTCTCACCATTTCTCCTTTTTCTTCCTTCAGATGATTTTACACCTATTCTGTTACTCTTGTACACGAAATACGTTAACACTACGTGATATATGAGTTGCTAATGATACAAATGCAAGAAAAGCTTATGAACGGATTGTGCATAAGTCTCTGCAGACTTTTCTGCACTGGTACAGGGAAAATTGGTTCCTAGTCACACTGTACGGCATTTGTAAGGGTCTTCCGAGAAGGGCGATTTCCTCCATCATGAGCGTTGCTCACTTTCCATTTACTGGCGGAGTGTATCTCCCAAGTGTAGTTATTTTCAGTTTATTGAGTACTTGTTTGCAGTTTTTAAGTGCATTTTTATTTTTATTTATTTATTATTATTATTTTTTTAAGTACGTTCCTGTAAACAGTGGCTGTGAAGAACGTACTTTGTAAGCGTGATATCGTCAGCGACCTATGTGATGGTGGTGGGAAAGGAATTTGATTGGCAAATATGGCATCTTGCCGCTGACTGTAATTGAAAACATACTGTAAAGCTGTTTAACCATGTTGTAGTCACTTGGTGGTGAATTAATGAATGGCCAGAAGGTCGAATACATACTGACAGCACGGTAAACTTGGGACAGTCTCTTTAGTGTGAGATCCAGATAACATCTCCAGCTGTTACGCTTTTTCACGTAACAGCTCATTTAACAACTGCAATTAAATACGCACGTAATAAACTGAAAATAACTCCACTATAGAACCAAGAGCTCAGTGAACTTATTTTGGCTCCTCACATGAGAGAAGAGGACAGAAAATTATGGGGGAAATATAGTACTTCGGTAAACTAAGGAGGAGCAGAATTCGTGGTGGGTGAAATTCCCTTTCCCGGAAGAACGCTGCAGATTCTGCACAGGATGACTATGTATCAATTTCCCTCTTGCATTGTAGAACTGTGAGCAGAGATTTACATAGATTCTGTCCATATGCATTTGTTGGTATTATTAATAATTAGTATCTGTACTCCATGTAGTGTTAACGCACTGTGTGGAAAATAAACACTCCCGTGCCTGTCTGCACTCTGCATCGCCAAACATTCATGATGCGAACTTCGAAATGGTCGGTATAACATTGTGAAACACCCTGTACTTTCTTTTTGTGACATAGTGCAGTAGAGAGAGTGGGAACCCACCTCCTCACTCTTATGTTTGCAGACCTATGAAGGAGGGAAGTGCATGACCACAATGCGGCGACCTATTTCCCTCACGCTTCTTACGTCCACTTCTGGCTTTCCACTTCGTTTTACGCTCAGAACACAGTTTATCCCTTAATATGATTCTATTGCACTTGGATTAACCCACGTTATTTGACAATATACATCAATTTTATACCATTAAATCACTATTTTTAAAATCTGCCATATTTTTATCCCCAGCAATGCAGAAACTATTACTCCTAGATATAAACTGAATACTATCTTTTTTGCATGAAATTTAATGTAGTTTAAATTTACACTGGGACACAGTATCGCTAGAAGCCTCGGTTATCGAAATAGTATCATAAGAAAAACGACCTTTAACCATTCTCCCTCCTCCCCCCTCCACCCCCCCTCCAGCGCGCAAAGCTCACATGCCACCGGTCAGGCTTTTTAGTATGTTACTCATGATCCTCACCCCCCCCCCCCTTCTCCCTCTACTAGTGTTAAAAAATTTGAGACTACACAATTTTTTTGCGCAAATGTTCCTTCGTTGACTGGCTAAGGGAAGGAGCGCCAACTTAATGGACAATGAGAACGCGTTCTTAGCAAAGAAAATGTGCTGAAGTTATTCAGCAAACTCGGATGAGGAAGGTGGCGAGTGGTAGTCATTGGCAGATTATTAAAAAATAGTAATTACCCAAAACTAATCGACAACCATGCTTCATTATTCAGAGTTATATTTTAACACTATCTGTAACAGGTGAATGGTGAACCACGTATCGCACTTCATCCGGCATTGTGTAGTATCATGGTTACAGGAAATACGACGTCTCATATTGCGGGGGACTAGTATCGACATATGCCTCTCTTCAGCGTCATATGCATCACATAAGACAAAATAGCTTTACAGTATGTTTATTATTTTGCTTTCCTTATATAGCGTATTTCAAAAATACTTTTACAATCTTTGAGGACAGGTGCCTTATGCAAATAAAAAGACGTCTGGTAAACAGGGCTCCAAAATGCATAATGCATACGTCAAGAGCTGTGTGTAATAGAACAGATGAACGAGTGCTTATATCTGCTAAGGCATGAATTTTGGAGCCCATATTTACCAAACATTGCTTTCTTGTTTTGGCGTAATGCGTTTGCCCAACGTTTGTGTTTTCCCTTGACACACTTTCCAGAGTTTCACCTCTACCGGCCTGTAATACAAGTTTAATGTATTTTGACATAAAAGTATTCACTTTGTGTGTGCTACAGTTTTTTTCCGAAATTACAAAAATTGCTCCAGAGAAGTAAGCATTTTCCAAATCGTAAAAACTGCTCAAATTTACAATATGCTCATATACCTAGGAACAAATATTGTGTTAAGTTTTAAAACCTGTAGCAATCGAGAAAATATTGTCAGTACTGTGTAGTGTATTTAATAGTCTGTGTGTTCCTTTATTACTCTACTACACACTAGTAACAATCAGTAAGAGAAATCGATTATTATCAAAAATCAGTTAAAAGACAAAAACATTTTTAAACAAAAGCTTTGGCAACTAACATATTTCCATTTTCGACACAAGCGAAGTTGTTAAGACAGTAAAGAAATTCAATCCGTTTCCAAATATCGAGTGTCTCATGGTAGAAAAGACCGTCCGTTTCAAGGTACAAGGTAGTGCATATGTCTTAAGCGTACACATGTTATGTAACTAGTTTTGAAAAATCCAAAATTTTACTGACCGAAAACCTCTGTAACTGAAGAATTAACAATGTCCGCCAAATAGCGTTTATATGTTATACAGCACTTAAATATGTAGAACTCATATTTACAAACACTGCGCAAAACACAACTTCAGTGTCTCACAATACCAAAAACTGTAGAAAATGGTGGAAACTGCTCTGGCAGTCCTTAGTGCTCATTGCTTCATATGATGCTAAAATCAGTCAGTAGATAAACATCGACCAAGCAACATCATGTGTAGCTGGGTACATCATCGTCCATGTAAAACACTCACCTCTGTTGTTCCTTATAACACCCCAAAGGTACTTCTTGATAACATCCGTATAATTATCCCATCATATGACTATGGTAATAAGCGTATAAATTTTAATGTCCTTCTATTGGCAAGGATGATGTTTAGATCATCAATGAGTTTTGTTGATACTATTGACTACCTACTTTCATTTCTAACTTGATTTATGTCGGTGAAGTAGTATATAAAAGAAAAGAATGTAAGTTATCAATTAAATTTACGCGAATATTCGTGAAAGATTCAATGCAATAGATGTGAGAAAATATACATTGGGCAGATAAGAAAATATGCTAAAGACTAGATTCAGAGAACATTTGAACTTACTGCCACGGACCTGTCTTCATCTAGTTCACACCTAAAAGAACAAAAACACCTAGGCAATGGCGTTTACATTGACAGTCAATCCTACCGCTGAAAAGAGCAGTCTGTTTAATATTTTAGTCTGCCAGCTGATACGGGCATTGCAAGACTCATAATGAAAGAAGTCGACTGCGATCATAAGATCCAGTTGCTGCTGCAGGAGGAGACATACGAAAAATTGTCCCTGGACCCAATATCCAGTACAATGAGAAAAATGTCAAATCTTCGAAGGCCATCATCACTGGAAAAAAGTGTCATTAAGAATAGACTAGATACGTTTTATAGCATGCCAACAGTTCATAAAAAGGTAAGACCTCTACGGCCCAACATTAGCAACAATGGATTGCCGATTTACAGTCTCACGAAACACATGGCCAACCTTCTTACTCCACATAAACGAGATAAAAAAATAAAATTTAAGTTGCAAAGGAAATGCGCCATTTACAACAACAGAAAACGTAATGCACACACAAGCGTCTGCCGAAAGCAAAATGTGTCAAAGGCTTTAGGATGAAGACAATGCAATACTTCGTAATAAATATTTGCACCTTGGAGAAGGAGATATGATGATTAGATTTGATAATCTCATTATTTACGCGTGTTCCTGTCAAAGACTAATCTCCCAGTTCTTTGACGATAGCGTTGTGGATTTGTTTAAGCGCACTGCGCCGCCATGATACTTTCTGTTCATTGGCGAATGGACGTTTTTCGTAATGTTAAATACGATCTAGGTCTCCGAAAGCCTGGTATGTTTCGCATACCATGCGAATATGGCATGTTGTACGTGGGGCAGACTATCAGAACAGCCGAGAAGAGATGCAAGGCACGTCAGGGACACACACTCGACTGAAACAACAGAGCAAATCAGCTGTCGCCGAGCACTGCCTCGAATATACTCATGACATGAAATACGACGAGACCAGTATCGCGGTGCAGATACTAAGTTCCTGGGAAAGCATAATTAAGGAGTCTATCGATATAAAGCCGTCAGAAGACCTTAAAAAAAAAAGGGACGGAGATTTCCATTTAAACAAGGCCTCGGGTCCGGCACTAAATGTTTTAAAATCTCGTCGGCCATAACATCCAACAGAGTTGGATTTCAAGAAGGGCCGTAGGACATATGCACACAATTACAGACCTGTACTGTTGACGTCAATCTGTCGTTGCATTATCGGGATGTGTACGCCCCGGGACAACGGGGAAATCCGAGAAAAAACTTGGAAATTTTTTCATCCGGAAGAAAACCGGGAAAAACGCACAAATTTTTTGGGATTCTGGGAATTTTTCATTGTTTTAGTTTTCAGTTAAATTTTTGTAATTTTGACGGGTAAGAAATGAAACTAACAAAGAATTTTGCTGTCTCTCGCAAGTGCAGAATAATACTGCAGCAATAAAACATAAACGAGATAAAAAAAATAAAATTTAAGTTGCAAAGGAAATGCCCCATTTACAACAACAGAAAACGTAATGCACACACAAGCGTCTGCCGAAAGCAAAATGTGTCAAAGGCTTTAGGATGAAGACAATGCAATACTTCGTAATAAACTGCTTCCGATGAGCGTGCAGTCACTACTGCTTACATTGGGCTTGTTTGGGCGGTTGCCAGGGCGTCAGTTGAGTCGCGTATGTTCCTACGAAGTGAATTAAATTACATTCACATAATTACGGATGGCTGGAATACGTTATTGGTTTCACTTTTTCTGGTTTCCACGTTTCCGGCAATCAAGCATTAATCGCCTTGCAGAAGAATGAAGTTACTTGTATTTTTTTATTTCTTTTTGTCAGTTTGCTAAAAAAATTTTCTTTTATTAATCTTTTCCGCAGAGGCAGTCAATTTATTTGAAACTAAGTGTTTCATTCCACACTTCTTGCTACTTTCAACTGTTCGCAGGATTTCAGGTGCACGTTTTCGTCTTCTTGTATGGCATTTTGCCATAATAAAGAACCGAACATAATATAATACATTATTGGTACACCAAGAAACTTTGCATCCCGAAAACCACACTGAAAAGCTTAATATCAAGTTGGGGCCTACGTCGTTGTGAATCTGGACATATGAATGTGCACTTCAAGTCGAATTATGCATTTCGGTATCGTTTACGAAATTCCGATGCTCTTGGAGAATCCCCTGATGTCCTGTTTCTTTTATGGCGTAATGTAAGACCAATTAATGCTGTATACGTACGAAAGTATAGGCTTGCTATGTCATCGTAACTGCGCACGTGCAGAAAGCCAATTTTCTGGCTCTCTGGCAACTGCTGTAACAAACCTGTTTCTAACAGAGCGCGGGAAAATACTGAGAATGGTGGTTCGAAGAGCGTTAATTTCTAAGTAAATGTTCTTTTACGCAAGGTGATGGTACGTCTGAGATGGGCGATGAATTTCCTAAATCACAGAGCGTTTGACTCTAATTTAAAACTTAGGACTTTGAGGACCAGCCACTTCAGAAGATTTTCGTGCCCAGAATACCGGACATTTATTTAATTTTTTAAAATTTTGCTGGCTTTTGTGTGATGTATCTTAAAGTGTAACACACCCAAAACAAGATCAATATTATATGTGAAAGCTTAGCTGTTCATCTTGCTACACCAAGTATATTAATTTGAACGTTAGATATTTCCATTTGTGTGTGCGGGCTATTAACAGTGGTGTTACTATGGTTGACTACATCTCATGTCCTATGCTCTGAATATCTGCTGTCATCGGCTTTCAAGGTCACGTAAAGTTGACTATCAATGGCTCCAAAAAGTACATCACAATGTCCAATTCAATGCTTCGGAAAGTAACGTGCTTGTTTGGTGGAATTCGAATTTATACTTTCGTAATACGAAAATTTGCAGCATTACATGTTGCTGCACATTAAAGATCTTTCCAAAACTCTTTTTTTTTGGGGGGGGGGGGGTCGTTTTCTAAACTGCCGGGAAGAATTGACAAGTTTCACAGTTCCGGGGGAAAGTATACTGTCACTTAACACGGAGAAAGTGTATGTTCACCCGGGGAAAAGTGTATTTTTAACCAGTAAATCCGTGAAAAATCCGGGAATTTTTTTTCCTTGTCCACGTATACACCCTGATTATGGAATATGTGTTACGCTCAAGAATTATGACTTTTTTGCAAAACGAAAATCTCTTCTATAAAAATTAACACGGAATCCGCAAACAGAGATCTTCCGAAACTCAGTGGGCTCTCTCACTACTTGAGATGCATAGCGTTGCAAGCAAGAGCGCTCAGGTTGATACCACGTTCCTTGACTTCAGGAATATATTTGACACCGTCTCGCGCTGCCGTGTGGTGAGAAAAGATTTGAGTTTACGGAATATCGGATCACATTTGTGACAATATAAAAGACTTCACAACGGATAGAACTCAACGTGTCGCTCTTGTTGTTGTGGTCTTCAGTCCTGAGACTGGTTTGATGCAGCTCTCCATGCTACCCTATCCTGTGCAAGTTTCTTCATCTCCCAGTACCTACTGCAACCTACATCCTTCTGAATCTGCTTAGTGTATTCATCTCTTGGTCTCCCTCTACGATTTTTACACTCCACGCTGCCCTCCAATGCTAAATTTGTGATCCCTTGATGCCTCAGAACATGTCCTACCAACCGGTCTCTTCTTCTCGTCAAGTTGTGCCACAGACTCCTCTTCTCCCCAATTCTATTCAATACCTCCTCATTAGTTATGTGATCTACCCATCTAATCTTCAGCATTCTTCTGTAGCACCACATTTCGAAAGCTTCTATTCTCTTCCTGTCTAAACTATTTATCGTCCATGTTTCACTTCCATACATGGCTACACTCCACACAAATACTTTCAGAAACGACTTCCTGACACTTAAATTTATACTCGATGTTAACAAATTTCTCTTCTTCAGAAACGCTTTCCTTGCCATTGCCAGTCTACATTTTATATCTTCTCTACTTCGACCATGATCAGTTATTTTGCTCCCCAAATAGCAAAACTCCTTTACTACTTTAAGTGTCTCATTTCCTAATCTAATACCCTCAGCATCACCTGACTTAATTCGACTACATTCCATTATCCTCGTTTTGCTTTTGTTTATGTTCATCTTATATCCTCCTTTCAAGACACTGTCCATTCCGTTCAACTGCTCTTCCAAGTCCTTTGCTGTCTCTGACAGTATTACAATGTCATCGGCGAACCTCAAAGTTTTTATTTCTTCTCCATGGATTTTAATACCTACTCCGAATTTTCTTTTGTTTCCTTTACTGCTTGCTCAAAACACAGATTGAATAACATTGGGGAGAGGCTACAACCCTGTTTCACTCCCTTCCCAACCACTGCTTCCCTTTCGTGCCCCTCGACTCTTATAACTGCCATCTGGTTTCTGTACAAATTGTAAATTAACGGAACAAAATCGACAGATGTAAAGGTAATTTCCGTAGTACCCCAAAGAAGTGTGATAGGATGGCTACTGCTTGCAATGTATGTAAACGATCTTCTACAAAGCTTTAGATGCGCATTAAAACTATTCACAGATGATGCGGTTGTTCATAAGAAAGTAGCAACGTCCAAAGGCGGTATCGATTTTCAGAACGACCAGAGGATTGATGGATGATGGATACTCTGGCAGTTGACCCTGAACGTAAATAAATGCACTATATTGAGCACATATAGAAAAAGAAATCCTCCACCGAACAACTACGCTACTTACGAGAAACTCCAGGAAACAGAGGAGTGCCTCATGCGTCTAGCTCCAACTACCATTCCGCATTCAGCGTCTGTTAGTTCCCGTCGTGCGACCATATTCACATTGGAAACATTTTCACGTGAATCACATGAGTACAAATGACTCCCCTGCCAATGCACTGCCTTTTTGTACCTAGTGTACGCGATACTACAGCCATCAGTATGCGTGCACATCGCTATCCCGTTTGTTAACTCAGTGTAGTATTAGTATGTAAACGGTGAAACTAAGTGATGTAACGTAGTATTGAAATAAGATTGTAGCAGGGTTATGTTACTTGGAATAGTAGAGTAGCCGGCCGGAGTGGCCGTGCGGTTCTAGGCGCTACAGTCTGGAGCCGAGCGACCGCTACGGTCGCAGGTTCGAATCCTGCCTCGGGCATGGATGTGTGTGATGTCCTTAGGTTAGTTAGGTTTAATTAGTTCTAAGTTCTAGGCGACTGCTTACCTCAGAAGTTAAGTCGCATAGTGCTCAGAGCCATTTGGACCATTTTTAGTAGAGTAACGCCCATTCCTTCCAAGTTGAACTGTTGAATTTTTCTTTAGCGTTTCAGCATTTCCGGCATCGGTAGTGCCACGGAGGAAGTAGCAGCCCGCCATAGAACTATAGGTAGATGACTACTATAGGTAGTTTTGCATTCCCGTCGCCTGCCTGTGCGGTGCAGAGTGAGGACATTATTAATCTTGCATTGATAACACCGTTTATACTGGTGCGGATTGCTTACAACAGTACTGGGGTTATCTCTCAGATTTTCTCGGTGCGATTGATCGATAGTGTGTTTCCGAGCATTCCTCAGAGCTGTTACTTCCAGTTTATCCACAATATTTCGGTGACCGTCCCAGCCATCTTCTTCAGGTGCTGCGAGTTCTGCTCTTATGTGTACTCGCTGCCTGCACCCACACTTTGAACCACCTATTGTTTCTCTCTCACCGCTGTTTGTGCCGGAGTTCGACAAACGGGGTCCACTTTTCTTTTGTAGTACTCGCATTGATATTCCGTGAATTGCAGATTCTCTCAGCGTTTTGCTGCCCAGGAGGTAGTGATAGTTAGGGAGATATTAATCGCCTATCACAAATTACATATACAGGAAGATCCGTAGACTCCTGCGGAAATATGGCATACAGTGTATTTAGCTCCCTTAAACATACAGGTATTTGGGGAAAAAAAAATCAGCTGTGGCCCAGCAGCTTATTGAATGAACCAAGGTTCTTGTTGAACAAGTGGGAATAGTTACTCAAGCATAAATCTTTTGGGACTCTGTGATAAGGGAAGCAGTGACAATAAAATTATGTGAAAACAGCTTCACCAGACACACCTGTTATGCACTTGGCAATGTATGGAAGCTTGCACTTGATGAAGAGAGTGCCCAGAGGACGACTTCTCGCATTTTACCGCCTGGCGCGCGAGGGATGGCACTGCAAGTGACGCTAGATAGAGCGCGCAAACAAAATCTAGCCGGCCGAAGTGGCCGAGCGGTTCTAGACGCTTCAGTCTGGAACCGCGCGACCGCTACGGTTGCAGGTTGGAATCCTGCCTCGGGCATGGATGCGTGTTAAGTCCTTAGGTTAGTTCTAAGTTCTAGGGGACTGATGACATCAGATGTTAAGTCTCATAGTGCTCAGAGCCAAACAAAATCTATGATCGTAGACGGCGCCATCTCAGTAGACGCCGTTACCGTGATGTCATCGTGACGTAATACGGCCAAGCAGATGCTGCCCTCTGGGTATAAAAGAGGGAACCTCAAGACGGACTTAGCCCCAGACGACGATGATGGAAGCAATCACAGAAACCTTAGTACACTCCTGGAAATTGAAATAAGAACACCGTGAATTCATTGTCCCAGGAAGGGGAAACTTTATTGACACATTCCTGGGGTCAGATACATCACATCATCCCACTGACAGAACCACAGGCACATAGACACAGGCAACGGAGCATGCACAATGTCGGCACTAGTACAGTGTATATCCACCTTTCGCAGCAATGCAGGCTGCTATTCTCCCATGGAGACGATCGTAGAGATGCTGGATGTAGTCCTGTGGAACGGCTTGCCATGCCATTTCCACCTGGCGTCTCATTTGGACCAGCGTTCGTGCTGGACGTGCAGACCGCGTGAGACGACGCTTCATCCAGTCCTGAACATGCTCAATGGGGGACAGATCCGGAGATCTTGCTGGCCAGGGTAGTTGACTTACACCTTCTAGAGCACGTTGGGTGGCACGGGATACATGCGGACGTGCATTGTCCTGTTGGAACAGCAAGTTCCCTTGCCGGTCTAGGAATGGTAGAACGATGGGTTCGATGACGGTTTGGATGTACTGTGCACTATTCAGTGTCCCCTCGACGATCACCAGTGGTGTACGGCCAGTGTAGGAGATCGCTCCCCACACCATGATGCCGGGTGTTGGCCCTGTGTGCCTCGGTCGTATGCAGTCCTGATTGTGGCGCTCACCTGCACGGCGCCAAACACGCATACGACCATCATTAGCACCAAGGCAGAAGCGACTCTCATCGCTGAAGACGACACGTCTCCATTCGTCCCTCCATTCACGCCTGTCGCGACACCACTGGAGGCGGGCTGCACGATGTTGGGGCGTGAGCGGAAGACGGCCTAACGGTGTGCGGGACCGTAGCCCAGCTTCATGGAGACGGTTGCGAATGGTCCTCGCCGATACCCCAGGAGCAACAGTGTCCCTAATTTGCTGGGAAGTGGCGGTGCGGTCCCCTACGGCACTGCGTAGGATCCTACGGTCTTGGCGTGCATCCGTGCGTCGCTGCGGTCCGGTCCCAGGTCGACGGGCACGTGCACCTTCCGCCGACCTCTGGCGACAACATCGATGTACTGTGGAGACCTCACGCCCCACGTGTTGAGCAATTCGGCGGTACGTCCACCCGGCCTCCCGCATGCCCACTATACGCCCTCGCTCAAAGTCCGTCAACTGCACATACGGTTCACGTCCACGCTGTCGCGGCATGCTACCAGTGTTAAAGACTGCGATGGAGCTCCGTATGCCACGGCAAACTGGCTGACACTGACGGCGGCGGTGCACAAATGCTGCGCAGCTAGCGCCATTCGACGGCCAACACCGCGGTTCCTGGTGTGTCCGCTGTGCCGTGCGTGTGATCATTGCTTGTAGAGCCCTCTCGCAGTGTCCGGAGCAAGTATGGTGGGTCTGACACACCGGTGTCAATGTGTTCTTTTTTCCATTTCCAGGAGTGTATGTTATGAGAATCTGACGCGGCAAGTAAACCGAGAATTTTTCATGCTGGAGTAAAAGAAGTTGGCTTAGTGAGACTTGGTGATTCCAAGACTACACTCTACGCACTCAGCCATCGGTCACTCTGTCAAAATGTTCGGAGTTTGTTGAACTTAGTAGAGCTCCTGTCCGCCTCCGTAGCTGAGTGGTCAGTCAGGCTGACTGCCATACGGAGGACCCGGGATTGGTTCCCGGTACTGTAAGGGATTTTTCCTTATTGCAAGGGCTAGAACAGGATGCACTCAGTCTTGTGATGCCAATTAAGGAGCTACCGACCGAGTAGAAGCAGTTGCAAGTCCGGAAAATTGACAGCGTCCGGTGAACGGTGTGCTGACCCCATGCCCCTCCATACCGCATCCATTGACGTCATTGGCGGTGGATGACACGGGAGCTGGTCAGTATCGATGACCCCCCAGGGCCGGTGGACGGAGTTTACCTTTACGCAACTGCGGTGGTACATTTTGAAAGTCAATTTTTTGGCGGTTTTCTTTGTATCATTCTGCTTTAGGAAACTGATGTCCAGGCACTGATCTTCAGGGCAGATTCTATGTACAACGGAGTACCCAAAAGAAAAGTGACTTTTTGTGAAGTTATTTATTCACATTTTACGCATAAAACCTCAATCCCCTTCAAAGTACTGTCCACTTGCACCAATAAACATATCTAATCTTTTATTCCATTTTTCGAAACATTGTTTAAATCCATCTTTTCTGATGGTTGACAGAGCCTCCGTCGTTTCCTTTTTTCCCTTCACCCCAGAAACAACGCTTTCACTCTAGGAGACAAAAAAGAAGTCAAAGAGGCACAGTCTGGTGAGTATGGGGGGGGGGGGAGGGTGAGGAGGAGAGGTCATGCCATTTTTGGTCAAGAATTTCGTACAGGTAGGGCTGTGTGTGCAGCGCATTGCTATGATGGAAAAACCAACCGCCCGACTGCCACCAACCAGGCTGCTTCCGCCGCAGACTGTTGCATAATCTTTTCAAAGCTTCCAATTAGAAAGCTTGGTTAACTGTGTGACCGTAGTGATCACACTGTGAATGGACGGCTCCTCTCACATCGCTACAACAAATCAGCATTGTGTTAATGTTTGATTTCATCTGACGAGCGATTCGAACTTTAAGTCTTCCGCTGGCTTGATTGCTTTCCTGATTCTGGATCGCAATCATAGCCCCATGTTTCATCTGCGATAATTTTTGAACAAAGTTTGGATAATTTCGGGTCTCTTGCTCCAAAGATCACAATGCTTCCAAGCGACCTCCATTTTGCTCAGCAGTCAGCAGTCCTGGTTGGAATTTGGCAGCCGCCCATTTTACTCACAGATCTGTCAAAATTCGCTGCAGTGAACTATAAGTTACTCCCGACAGCTCCAAAATTTCTTCGACGGTCCGCCGTCTATCTTCGTTGAGGATTGCACGAGCGAGTTCAACATTTTCATGTGTTTGGGCCTTGGAAGGACGAGCAGAACGATGTTTGTTGCCAACTGACGTTTGACCATTCTTGAAGGGGGAAAACCACTCAAGCGTTCGAGTATTCCTCGCATGCCGTTTTTAACATTTTTAAGAGTTCCTGTTCCATTTTTTCCGAGCAAACATCAGAATTTAACCACCCCACGCTGTTCACGAAAATCAGCCATTGCAAAACCGACGATCACACAAAAAGTTGCCACTATAAACTCTGCCGAAACTACTACTGACCTCCTTCAGGACGTCCGCAGCTCGTGGTCTCGCGGTCGCGTTCTCTCTTCCCAAGCACGGGGTCCCGGGTTCGATTCCCGGCGGGGTCAGGGATTTTCACCTGCCTCGAGTGACTTAGTGTTTGTGTTTTCCTCATCATTTCATCATCATTCATGAAAGTGACAAGATTGGACTGAGCAAAGGTTGGGAATTTGTACGGGCGTTGATAACCGCGCAGTGGAGCGCGCCACAAACCAATTAACATCATCCTTCAGGACGACACTCGGCTGACTGACTCTTGGAATGTTCGCTCTATGCGCTCCTAGCGGCAAAACGCGGTACTACAAAAGCTCTGCCAATCGAAAAATTAGTTCGGTTTCTTTTGGGTACCCCCTAGTACGAAGAAAACCGAAGAGGGACTGCTCGTAAGGCCAGTTGTGTGGCTAAATTCTATTTAAAAATACTACTAAAGAGTAGGTCACCCATCACCTCAAATTCTCCTTCTCGTGCCAGACGGTGACGAGTGGAAGTCAAAGCGGCAGGAGACGCAGCGGCTGCATCCCGTTGCGCAGCTGCGCACCGCCCGCAGCGGCGCTGCACGGCACTCTGCTAATGACTAGTCAAGCATTACGCTCGCGACAAAGGCGTGCGTGCCATTGAGGTGTCGGCCTGATCAGCGGCTGAATGCGCGGCGCTGCGCTGGCCGCGCCCGGCGCGCGATAAGCCGGGCGGGCTGCTCGCAGCAACAGCCAGCCGGCCGGCCGGCCGCTCCGGCCCGGCCCCCTGGCGGCGGAAGGCGCCGCTGAATGGCAGTGTAATTACCTTCCACCAGCTTGTTTCATATTTTCTGTCCCCCCCCGCGTCTTGATTAGCCGTGTGGAAGTGGCTGCTTTTAGAAAAGTCATTTGTCTTTCCACTCGGTTGATTGCGCCCCCTGCGTCTTCCTAATTTGTGCTAATGTTCGTATCTACCTGTTAAACCCAACAACGTGACAGCTGCCACTACGCGTGTTCTGCGGAGTAGTTGTTTCCATTTTATGAACAATATTTCGACGACCGACCCAGTATTCTTCTTCAGTTCTGCGAGTTTGCTGTTACGCGTACTCGCTGTGTGGACTCCAGCCAGAGTGTGAACTGTTGTTTTTCTCCGTCGCTATTACAGCCGAGTTCGACTCTCAACGTTCACTGCTCTCTTTAATGCCACTTTGTCGTTCAGAGTTCGTGCTCATATTCCGTGAAACGCTAATTCTGTACATCTACATCATACATCACAAGCCACCTACGCTGAGGTGAAAAAGTCAAGGCATACCTCCTACTATCGAGTCGGACCTGCTTTTGCCCCTCGTAGTGCAGCAACTCGACGTGGCGAGGACTTAACACATCGTTCGAAGTCTCCTGCAGAAAATTTGAGCTATGCTGCCTGTGTAGCCGTCCATAATTGCGAAAGTGTTGCCGGTGCGGGACTTCTCGACTGTATGACCTCTCGATTGTGTCCAATTAATGTTCGATGTGTTTCATATCAGGAGATCTGGTTGGCCAAACCATTGGCTCGAATTGTCCAGAATGTTCTTCTAACCAATCGTGAACAATTGTGACCCGATGACATGGCGCACTGTCATCCATAAAAACTCCGTCGTTGTTTGGGAACATAAAGTGTATGAATGGCTACAAATGCTCTCTAAGTAGCCGAACATTTCCAGTCAAATATGGGTTCCGCTGAGCCAGAGAACGCAGTCCATTTCATGTAGACACATCGCACACCACTGTGGACCCACCACCAAATTCCACAGTGCCCTGTTGATAACTTAAGTCCATAGCTTCGTAGGATCTGCCTCACTCTCTAACCCTATCATCAGGTCTTGTCAACTGAAATCGTGGCCTCGGTTTTGGACCCGTGTAGGATCCAACGGGTATGGTCATGAGCCAAGGAGAGCCGCTGCAGGCCATGTCGTGCTGTTAGCAAAGGCACTGGCGTCAGTAATCTGTTGCCATAGCTCAAGGATGTCATATTTCGCCGTACTATGCTAACGAATGCGTTCGTCGTACGTTCCACAATAATTTCCGCGGCCATTCCACGCAGTGTTGCTTGTCTGTTAGCACTGACGCAAAAGCAAACGCCGCTGATCTTGGTCATTAAGTGCAGGCCGTCGACCATTACGTTGTCCGTCGTGAGATGGATTGCCTGAAATTTGTTATTCTCGGCACTCTCTTGCCAGTATGGATCTCGAAATACTGGATTTTCTGACGATTTCCGAAATGGAATGTCCCATGTGTCTAACTCCAACTACCACTCCGCATTCAACGTCTGTTAATTCCCCTCGTGCGGCCATAATCACATTGGAAACCTTTTCACATGAATCACATGACAGCCGTACCAACGCACTGCCCTTTTGTATATTGTGTACGCGATGGTACAGCCATCTTCTTCGGTAGCGCTGCAGGCCTTGGTGAGCCTTGGCTTCTTCCACAATTCTCGGTTGTTTGGTGTTCGTTTCCAGACTCTCATACTGGTGAGATCCACTATTACGTCGTCAATCCACCTTCTTGTAGGTCTTCCCTTTCGCATAGTCAATGGATCACACCTTTTATGATTTTCTTTGGAATTTTATCGTCTGCCATTCTCTCCGCGTGTCCGAACCATCGTATTCGCCGTGATTCCACAAATTTTACTATGTCCCTACCTTGTATCAACACTTGTAATTCGGCGTTGCACCCTTCTTCCTCCCTTATTTGATCATAGATTTCGCGTAGTATTTTCTGCTCAATGGTTCTTAATGCATTTTTGTCACGTTCTGTCAACGTCCATACATCTGACCAGTTTGTGATAACGGGGGTCTAGGGAGTTACATACAAGCAGTTTTGTTTTTCTTGTAACAAGGCTATTTCTGAAAAGTTTCATACTTGTAAAGTAAGGTCTGTTTCCTGCTTGTATTCTTCCCTTTACAGCCTTTCCAGTACTCTTATCATTCGTTATTATGGTTCCCAAGCAGTTAAAGGACGACACTCCTTGAAGGGTTTCCCATTAATGTTTAGGTCTTTACGGTTTCTTCTGGCCTCAGATAGTGACATTACCATACATTTTGTTTTCTTTTCATTTACTATGAGGCCAATACTGAATTTCCAACGTCTGAGGTCATCAGTCCCCTAGAACTTAGAACTACTTAAACCTAACTAACCTAAGAACATCACACACATCCATACCCGAGGCAGGATTCGAACCTGCGACCGTAGCAGTCGCGCGGTTCCGGACTGAAGCGCCTAGAACCGCTCGGCCACCGCGGCCGGCGATCGGAGTTCCAGTTTAAGTCGAGGGCTGTCTAACGGCATTCCTGGTACTTGCAAAGAGTTTCGAAACTCTGTAGGAAAGTTCACACTTTCTTGAACGTTTACCAGCCTGTCGATCGATTTGTATATTCTTCCTTCGCCGGTAATTTTCTTTTCAATATTAAAGCTGATATCGTCGACAATATCATATTTAGTTGCCAAAATTGCCCTTTCAGATAGCCAATCCGGATTGATATAGTTGTGAACAATGTGTGGATGAATTTGGTCGATGGGTTCGGTATCAGCAGTGGCTATGCTGGAGAATCACCGTTGATTTTAATGAGGCCAATCGTCTAATCAGTAGTTGTTGAGCAAAATGTGCTGTTTTATCTTTCGATAATTCAGTTCACATATTTTTTGTTAGTCGCAGTATTTTTATGTGCGGCCAGAGATGTGATTTTTTTTTTTTTTTTTTTTTTTTTTTAAGCATGAACTGATCTCGTCTGCTAGTGTTGACTTGGGGATAACTAGAAGTGCGTGTCGAAAATCTCCTGAGAGTATGAGCAGAGCTATTTCCATAGCGCGTGCTATCACCAGTCCACTTTAATTGCTGAGAATAACAAGCCAAGTTTTTAAATTTCACAAATCAATTCTTCTGGTCCGAAACCAGATGCTGAAAGGTGTTGGGAAATTTTCTTTGCCCCATTCGTACATCTATGTGTTATGTTCCATGCTTGCGTCATGCAACACTGGTTCACCTCCACATAATTCTAGAAACCGCAGTTTCAGTCACTTGTAGTTATGCCACCAGACCCGTTGTTAGCATGACGAATGCAAAATCATGACAGAAAAGCAAATAGATTTGCTTATGGCGTCAAAGGATTCGTCATGACGCGTCTTTCACATTGGTCGTATTGCCAGCCCAATACTACCCCCCCCCCCCCCCCCCGCCCCCCCTCTCCTCCCACCACCACCACAGGAACGCGTTTCTAATCGTTGCATCAAATCGCTCGGTCCTTATTGTTGGGATTCGGAGCTGGCCAAGCTTCAAAACCAAAAGATTTTAATATTAAAATACGTTTTACAGTAACATATAACAAAACGCAGGTGATTCTCTTTTTTTTTTAACTGGTTGGTTATTTGTTGTACACATCTGTTTGTGGAAGTTTTTAACAAGCGTTTAGAAGCGGCGTATTGCGCTGCGCTTTGTAGCCTTCGTACTGACAGGAGAAGCGTTAGTGATAGTCAATCCGTCTTGACAGAGGATTTGAATGAGGAAGCTAAACTGTTTGAAAATGAACGCTGTGTTCTTCCTTCGGGTCGTCATAAGTCGGGGCCTTGCGCTGGCGGCCGCCTTATAGTTTCGCTGCTGACGACACCTAAACAGAAGCTGGCGTAAGCCGTGGCGTGTTTGCACGAGATCATACACACCGCCGGAGGAGGGCGCCGAGCGGAGAGGTAGAGCTGTAGTGAGAGCAAGACAGAGCTTTCGGATTGGCGTAGTGGAGGAGACGCTGTGTTTGTTGCAATCACTACCGTAACACAGACGTTTAACATCTGCTACACGTCCGTGTTACGGCCCATTTTAACTTGTCGGCACTGAACCGTACAAAGCCACGTGAACTCAGAGCTGTTGAGCCGCAACATAGCTGATTTGTCCCCCACAGAGCACGCGCTGATACGCAGCATTGTACAAGGACTAGATGAAAATTTGCCCAACGTGTTGCGGAGTTGTGAACATTATTGTGCAAGAACTTTGATTATTTGGGTTTTAAATGTGGTGGCGTGTTTCTTTCAAATCAGTTTACCGAAATTCTTTGTTTTTTACATATTAACACCGGCGGAAGTTCATCCAAAACTTGCGAAAATTTATGAAGTGTACCCACTTTCATGCGGAATGGTAAGGCCGGTATTACACTATCATATTTGTTTGGCAAAGATTTGATCAAAGATATGATCAAATATTCGTCAAATTTGTTTGACAAAGATATTTGATGTCTCGTGTTTGTCAAAGATATTTGACGTCTCACTGTGTGTGTATTAGGATGAAACATACTTGGATGAAGCCATAGGCATTACGTCGAGATAGTAAAAGCATTCAGCAAAATGTGTTACGAAAGCTGCTAATGGAGGACGTAAATTACTTACGAATGGGTGAGAGTGTATTTCAGTGTTTGCTCATTCAAGTGGCTTCTCTTATTACAATAGAGAATACTCTTTTGAGAAATACTTTACGTGCAGAAGGCAGGCAAATTGTGACACTAGGATTTCTTGACACAGAAGAGAGCTACGCTAGTTTACAACACAGCACTCGAATATCACATTGCACATTAACCAAAATAATTCCAGAGATGCGTGAAGCGATTTACAAAGCACTGAATGGGCCATATGTGGATGTAAATAAATTTTTAGTACACTACATAGGCAATAAGAACTATTTTTATTTTTGAATAATGGAATTAGTGTTCCACAACTACAAAATTAATAAGTACGAAACAGAAGAAGCGCTTTTTAACTTGTGACATCTAGAGTTCAAGGATAAACAAAGTAAAATGGAAAGCTAAGAAAGACTTTTTTATTTTCTGTTCTTTATTCCGGCTTACTGAAAAGCTGCTTGGATGTTTCCAGATGTAGAGGTGGATGCCTGTAGGTGTGATTGTGGACATCAAGTCGCCTGCAGCATATTCTACTTGTCCATCAACACACAATTAATAGCATGCACTGTGCCCCATGCTCCCCGCCCCCCCCCCCCCCCCCAACCTTGAGGAGGCAAGTTTTTTAAAAATATAAAAAAAGAGTCGAAGGAACACACCAACTTTTAAGCCATATTTACAAACACACTACAGAGACGTCAAATAGCTGTAGCGACAATAGCGCTCCAAGCGGCTACATTTCACATTGCAGTGAAAAGAAGACAAACGACTTTGATGATCAAATCTACGGCGAGGCCCTAAATTTGATCATATATATTTGACAAAGTTCCCTATTACACCATCAAATGTCTTTGACATAAATATTTGACATATCAACTTTGACAAATAAATTTGATAGTGTGATACCGGCCTAGGAGCTTTTGGGTCTACCAGATTCAAATTCCTGTGCTAGCATTATGATGTAGTACATGAAATGTATTAACAGTTTCAAATGTGGCAACCGTCAGCTTTCTAGCGGAATGACGACGATGAAAATTTGTGCCAGACCGGGTCTCGAATCCGGATTTCCCGCTTATAGCAAGCGCTTGCCTTACTATTTGGATATCCGAGCACGCTTCATGGCCAGACCCAAACTTTCATGTGTAGTCAGCCATGTGTGTACAACCTGCATTCGTATATCCGTTATGTATATTCCCGCATAGAAGAGACATTTTAATTGAAAGTCGCTTGTCCGATGTCGGCGAATAAATACAATGATGCAGTGCCTGTGTTGTTCAGAAGTACGATGTAATGTTCCATCGGACATGCATGCATACTCCCGATAAGCGGGAAATCCACGTTGCAGTACCGGTCAGGCCCAAGTTTTCATTGTCGTGCCCCATTATGCAGCTGATGTAATTTTTGAGAACATTTCTAGTGGAGAACTGCGGTCTGGCAAGAAGTACTTAAAAGTGGACACAAACAGCCTCGTCCGCAAAAATATTTATTTTGATGGTAATCGGTTTCGCCAGTTTTTGACTGTCGTCAGACCCTCATTCTCGCGTTTCGTGGAGTCAAAACACACGGTCCATTCACCGCCACCGCCTGCAGCCGTTCCTTCAAGGAACTTTACGTCGTACTTCTGAACAACATAGGTACTGCAATATCGGATTATGATTTAGGTTGATCATTGTTTCCCTAAGTCTCCTGTGACAAATACCGACATTGTTGTCTTTAAATGGTCACAATAGATCTTATTCCGTTCACCGTCCCATCGCCAGTTTCCAGTTTAACGATCATCCAGATTTCTTTTTAAATTGCGTCTTACTACCTTAGGAAATTGATGTCAGCGCATTGAACCGCGGCTCCTACTACTGTCAAGAAACTCGAGGAGGCCCAATATTAAGGTCCCTTTTTAGTCACTTACTGTGCCGCGAGTATTCATTCGGGCAGCTGTTGTTTGCGAGAGATCCAGTTTTGACAAACGTCAGTGCGCACCAGTGAAGACTGTGAATGTCTCGGCGGCCGAAGTCGACGACTCGTGCCGGCAGAGCGGCGAACACCTGGCGGCCAGACGTCACCCCTGGCGGTTCGCGGGCGCGGGATGCCGTATCAGCATCGTTCGTGACTTGGCAACAATGCCGGAACGACGACCCGCTTATAGAGGGAAGGCTATTTTAGACCTACTTTAATTTTATAATCGAGTGACGTAGGCGAGTGGCCGTGGGCAACCAAGTGGGATGTGGAAGGCGGGGGTCGTTGCGGGCTGTGTCTGCAGCTACGGCGCGCCGTCGCCGAAAGCCTTTTCCCGCAGGTGAGGTTTAATTAAATTCCAGAGGGCCTCGCGGGTGTAGAGAGCCCTCGTGGGACGCCGTGCCGGGTGCGATACCCCTCGTCTGCCCACCGGAAAATTGCTCGCAGTCACGCTCCTTGTGCGCTGCCTGCCGCCTGGCCGGGTCGGCCGGTTGTCAGAGCAAACAGGCGGGCAGCGAATAGCGAGCAGCCGTGGCAGTCGCTACCCTGCCGTCTTCCCTAGGCTCTCTCTGTAAACGCCACCTCATAGGCGTCCCGTCACGTGTTCGTTTATAAGCACACCCAGAGGAGACATCATGTCAATACCTATACTCAGTTTATCATAAGAATAAACATGATGTAAACAAACAAAAACGCAATGATTGACCAGAAGCCGTAGCACACGTATGCTGGGGTTGTTACGCTCTTGGAAGTAGGTCTTACTTATGTATTAGATATCTTATTAATTGTTGCTGTATCCGGATCCCGCTCCAGCTGCTGCCGAGTCTGGGTGCTGACGAGTCCTCTCCATTTGGCTCGATCCTCCCACCACTTTTCTTCCTCCATTTGCTGCCAGGTCACACTTCTCCTTTGCACAGATATTCTCACTCCCGTTTTCCACCGTGTTCTTGGGCGCCGTCTAGGTCTTTTTCCATCCATTTTTAGTTCTTCCATAATTTTGGGAAGTCTCTGCACACGCATTCTCTTAATATGCCCTTACCATCTTAGTCTCCTTTTTTTTTCGATTTCTTCTGTCATACTTTCTTGTTTAAAGTCATTTCTAATATCTACATTCCTTACTCTGTTCATTCTTGTTTTTCCCTTGATTGCTCTGAGAAATTTCATTTCCCCTGCTTGCAGTCTGCTCCAGTCCCTTTCTGTCATTGTCTATGTTTCTCCTCCATAGGTGACAATAGGGAAACATTTTTGGAAATTTGTGGTAAGGACTATGGGACCAAACTGCTGAGGTCATTGGTCCCTAGGATTACACACTACTTAATCTAATTTAAACTAACTTACACTAAGGACAACACATACACACACACCCATGCCCGAGGGAGGACTCGAACCTCCGACGCGGGGAGCCACGCGAACGGTGACAAGTCGCCCTAGACCGCACGGCTACACCGCGCGGCTGACAATAGGAAAGTAATAACTCTTATACATAAGGAATTTTGCTTTTTCTGAAACTTCCTTATTCCAAATCAGGTGGTTTAATGTTTGGTAGAAATTGCCTTCCTCCTGTAACCTATTAATTTCGTTGGTTATTCTTCTATCAACAGATATTTCACTCCCTAAATAAGTGAAACTGTCTGCCACTTTGAGGGGTTCTCCATTCAAAGTAATATTCCCGTTGATTCCTTTTTCTCTTCCAGATACCATTACTTCACTCTTATCTTTATTTTTAATCCGTATCTTTTCATTATTTCCTTCCACGCAAGTACATCTACCTCTTTATCTCCCCATATTACCATATAATCTGCAAAAATCATCTGTTTGTCTTTGTCAATTACTATATCTCTAACTGCCCTATTCATTCCCTCCATCACAACATTAAAAAGTGCAGGAGATAGAATACTTCCTTGTTTAAGCCCTTGTATTTCGAAGTATGCAGAGTTCCCAAGTCGTGTTCTAATTCTACAATTGTCCTCTGTACATGGTCCTTATTACATTAATGTATCCATCTTCGATATCTATCTACTTCATTTCTTCCCAGAGTCTTTCCCTGTTAACTGAGTCATATGCCTTTTCTATGTCTATAAAAACCATTATCACCCTCATGCTGTACTCCCAACTTTTTTTAATCAGTTGACGGATAGAAAATATCAGGTCGATTGTGCTTCTTCCTTACCTAAACCCATGCTGTTCTCCACTCAACTCCTTTTCTATCTTTTCACTTATTCGATTTAGTAAAATTTTTTCAAAAATCTTGGCTGCATGACTCATAAGGGTTATCCCCCCCCCCCCCCCCCCATTTTCTTCTTCACAGCTATTTCCATTTCTTCCCGTGTAATTTGTCCTAATTCTGCTTCCCAACTTCTCTCATTTTCTCCATTATTTGTTGTTTCTTCGTGTGCCTTCTCCTCGTTTTTTAACAGTTTCTTAAAATGTTCTCTCCAGAGATCTTTCATATCCCATGGATCTTCAATCACGGTACCATCCTCTGTTTCCATCTTTACTGGTACTTCAGAAGGCTTCAAATGGTTCAAATGGCTCTGAGCACTATGGGACTTAACTTCTGAGGTCATCAGTCCCCTATAACTTAGAACTACTTAAACGTAACTAACCTAAGGACATCACACACATCCATGCCCGAGGCAGGATTCGAACCTGCGACCGTAGCAGTTGCGCGGTTCCAGGCTGTAGCGCCTAGAACCGCTCGGCCACCACGGCCGGCCAGAAGCCTTCCTTTTATTTATCACCATTTTATAGATTGTTTTCTTATTGCTATTCAAATGTTCAAGTTCTTTTATTTTTATTTTTTTTAACTCTTCCCATGCCTTTTTCTTTGCTGTTTCCACATTTCTTTGCACTTCTTCTTTTCCTCTACACATGTTTCCTACCACTTTCTCCACGCTCCATTTTTTCTTCAAACTGCTTGTATTGTGGTATCATCCCACCAACTTGTCTTATTTTTCCCTTTCCAGATGTTCTACGACATGCTTTTTGTGCTGCTTCGACTAA
The DNA here is from genome assembly GCF_021461395.2 of Schistocerca americana. Lineage (NCBI taxonomy): Eukaryota > Metazoa > Arthropoda > Insecta > Orthoptera > Acrididae > Schistocerca > Schistocerca americana. Next base: position 204,736,327 of record NC_060123.1, on the reverse strand, counting down.
AGTGTCTTTCAATAAACTCCATTCTTTTTCTACATCGCAGAAAACTTATTTTGGAAATTTTTGTGTGATTAATTCTCTATACTTCTCAGCACTATCACTCTCCTTCAGTTTCCAATCCCGTATCCTCATGACTTTCTTCCGTTTTCTATTTTTCACACACTGATTCATTTTTCATTGTCCCGCCAGTACTCTATCGTCACCATCTGCACTCACACTTGGAATTACCTTCACATTTGTTACTTTCTCTCCCCGTTCCCTATCTACTAGAATATAATCAATTACACTCTTGGTTCTTTCATCCCAACTGTATCTGGTGATAACATGACCTTCTCCCTTCACAAACCAGTTGTTTGCTATTTTCATTCTATTCCTCTGGCACAAATCGAGGAGTCTTTCCCCGTCTTCATTTCTGCCTCCATATCCAAAACATCCCAATACTTGCTCAAATCCCTTGCTGTCCTTACCTATCTGTGCATTAAAAACACCCATCACTATGTTAGCACTCTCTATATGGTTCTCTAACTCACTTTCAAAGTCCATCTTCTCTTCTTCGCTACATCCCACTTGAGGTGGATAAATCTGGATAATTTTTAGTTCAAATGGTTCTGAGCACTATGGGACTAAACATCTGTGGTCATCAGTCCCCTAGAACTTAGAACTACTTAAACCTAACTAACCTAAGGACATCACACACATCCATGCCCGAGGCAGGATTCGAACCTGCGACCGTAGCAGTCGCGCGGTTCCGGACTGAGCGCCTAGAACCGCAAGACCACCGCGGCCGGCGATAATTTTTAGTGTTTCTTTTTGGAATCTTAGGTTCAAGATTATGATTGTCTGATATATATCTGACACCTAATCCAACTTTCTCTCTGTTAGTATATCTGTCATTTCATCCATTTTTCCATTGAGGGTTGATATATTAAGGGTGCCAATATTTAGGTTATTTCTTAGTCCATTTGGCCATTTTCTTGTACTGTTGAATGTCATAGGTCTCCCATCATTCGCATCAGTACCTGAAGCAGTGAGGTGTCAGATCCTGAGTGGTTCGTTCCGAGGCTCGTCTGTGTTTTGAAAGCAATATATGAAGACTTTTCTACTGGCTTGCTAGGCCTAACGCAAGGACGGGTTTTCTGCTGGGCTTGTCTCCCTTAGTCTTTCGTGTTTCTCCTCCACCACAAGCCAGTAGTTCCCTTCTCATTTAATCCCCAGAAAGGAGGATTGCCTCTTCTGCCAGCTTTGCCGTTCCGAAGTCTTTATTCTCCGCCGTCGCTGCCATTAAGGTCTTCACCCGTAACCCTGGGCATGGGTTGCGTGTTATAGCCCATGGGATTAGATCCCTGCCTGAACTCAGCTATCCTGCCACTCCGGACTACTGAAGTGTAGGGTGCCCACCCCCGCGACGTGGACGCGCCAGACCCCAGTGGAGGAATGGGGAAGGGGACCCTGCCTCCCTGGAGTCGCGTTAATGATAGTGTAAGGTGCCACAATCAAAGGCATATCTTATTACTAAGTTATGTTAAATGGAACGTTAAGATATTCTTGTGTATTAACAGCCATCAACGTTTTTCTTAATCACACTTTAGCTTTGTAATCCTTGTTTCAAAAATCGTGTACAGTCACTGTCTGTGCTGTTGTGCTCTGATTATCGCGCTGTTATGCGCCTTATGAAAATGGCTGATGCTGCTTCCTGCTCCGCAGTGAAACACCCGAGTGGAACATGGTTAAAAAGTGCCGACAAATAGGTTGTTCTTAATGTTTTTCATAAATTTGCAGAAAAAGTTCGGCTTTGAAGTTTTTCGAGGTACTCTATTTGATACAGCAGAGTTTTGCTGTTGCGTTGGACGTGTAGCGTAACCGGTGGCGTGATAGATTGATGTGCTGGTGCCGGTAGCGTGATGGATTAATGTGCGGGTGCATTTCACGGATCGCTGGTTGGAATCCCGCTTTGGACATGCTTTTTTTCGTTCAATTTGTAATACCTACAGGTCATCATTGTAAAATTCATTTCTTAATTATCGATATTTTATGAAAGATTGTTAATAAAGGTCGCTTAAATTAAGAAAACGTAAGAATTTAATTTTTTACGACAAAATGAAAAACCAAATACTTTTTATTCGGTATATGTCCGTTGTTTTACACCACAGATCTAGTCTCACACGAACCAGAGTGATAAGTCTAGTAGAAATTTGAAAAAACAATCTTTTTCACAGCCGCAAGCACACTATACAAATGCTGCATTTTTACATTTGCCACTGTACCATTACAATATGAACCCAACAGAACTGATCTGGAGCCAAGTTAAGGAATATGTCGTGAGAAATAACAAGACTTAAGCAGCCAGACATACTTGAACTAACGCACGTAGCATTTCACATGTCACTACCAAACGCCGGGGGGATACAGAACGGCTCATCATAAAAGAAAAGGAGAAAATGCGGCGCCTGGGTGGCTTAGTGGATTCTGTTGTTCATCGACTCGTTATCGTCGTAGCAGATGACAGTTCCAGAACTGAAATGTATTTCTCGGATTCGGATAAGGAAGGAGCTAAGAGATTACCAGACGACTGACTGTGATCAATACCTTCAGTGACTTCAGTGTTAAACAGTATGGTGAAATCCATCCAGTGTGCTTTTGCATCACACTGAGCTTGCTCAGAAAAATTACCCTGTCTTTAAAAAGTTAATAATTTTCATCACTCTTGTTTGTAATTAGAATACTGTGTTACGTGAGAACGAGAGCATTCTTCGCTTTCCGTCTGGTCACTTAAGAACCGTTCGGTAGTGCTGGAATATTATTTCATTCTCTTTAAAAATTAAGTGACACTCGAAGCTATATTGCTTCTCTGCAGCTGTTATATGCGCCGGTAAAGCTGTTGTCCTGCATTATCGCTAAGTCTATGTGCGTGTAACAGAGCATAATACGTATTCTTATGATCGTCCTTGACTGTAGTGGACAAAGTTTGGCTTCTGCTCCACGCGAAACGAAATCCAATGAGATTCAAAAATTCAAATGTGTGTGAAATCTTATGGGACTTAACTGCTAAGTTCATCAGTCCCTAAGCTTATACACTACTTAACCTAAATTATCCTAAGGACGAACACACACACCCATGCCCGAGGGAGGAGTCGAACCTCCACCGGAACCAGCCGCACATTCCATGACTGCAGCGCCCAAGACCGCTCGACGAATCCCACGCGGCATGAGATTCAAGCAAACGCGGAAGAATACATGGTGTAATGGTTAAATCAGGTTTAGTCTTATAATGAACGGAGTATAGCCTTGGTAATGGTCTCATTTCGGCGAGGAAGAAACCACAAGTTTCTTCAGGTACGCTAAGTCCAGCAGGACCCACTCGTTAATGATTAGATTCTGTAGATGTACCAGATTCCATAGATGGATCTATTACAAAATTTGTATGTTCATCGCTGCTTTTCATACACTAATCCAAACAGCCCAGTAGTTTTCTTATAATTAACGCTCTATCTAACTCTCTGACGCCAGTCTGCGATTTTTATTATCTTCTCTATTATAAACTATACATTTTATTTTAATGAAATTTTAGAACTTTTCCTAATTGTTTTTTTAGTCATAATTTAGGAAAATAATCATAAAAATTTACCTATGGCTTTGTTGTGAAGTGTTGGTTTACGTTTCCTACCGCATGGGCCTCGCAATCCCGTGCGGTTGGAATCAATTTTTATACAACCATATGTATCCAGAATGAGATTTTCACTCTGCAGCGGAGTGTGCGCTGATATGAAACTTCCTGGCAGATTAAAACTGTGTGCCCGACCGAGACTCGAACGCGAAAGGCAAAGGTCCCGAATTCGAGTCTCGGTCGGGCACACAGTTTTAATCTGCCAGGAAGTTTCAAACCATATGTATGTTTGCGCAGCGTCTGTTACGTCATTTGCTATTGTTGACTCGCGTCGTTGTTCTTTCAGTGTTCAGCAGTCCACACTGTGATAAGCACTTATTATGGTGCATTATTCATAGCAGTTGTCTGTTCTACAAACTATAAATGTTACGGAGAAGAGGACTGTCAGATAACTAGACATGGGAATTGTTGGAGTAGAATGCTGGTTTTGGAAATCTATTTACTGAATTAGAAATTTTCCGATGATGGTGATAATGAGGCAGACATCGCTGAAAACTCAGGACAACACCAAGATGATGATGATGATGATGTTGGTGATTATGAAAATCCCATTACGAAGGAGGAGGACAATTCAGTGCAAATTCTGTTGAGTGTGGCTCGCTGTTTTCTCGTAATGGAAATGAAATATGGCTACGGCCTCTCATCTGGAACTTCTGGTAGCCGGAGCAAAAAGTATTCATTAAAAGAAGATCAAGAACCTAAAAGGTATTCGATTAGGAATTGTGATAATGAAGAGTCTTGTTTTGTGTTGTTCTTTCGTGTACCCCACATTGAGAAAAAGTGTGTCTGTGGTCCAGCAAGGATGGTCGAATCGTTTACAAGAATTGGCTGGATATAGTTTTGAACGAAATGAAAAAGTTTCGTAGTGTTCTGATCGTTAAGTGTGTTTACAAGTCAATAAATGAAGATATCAGTCAGCTTTGAGTGGAGAGAATGTCCGATAACGGTTCCATAAAATTGTCTCAGCACCGCTCCCATGCTATTCCGAGGGTGTTGCGCTTTCGCAGTGTAGCACCCCGACTTGAGCATATGTCAAGTGACAAATTTGAACCTGTCAGAGAAGTTTTTGAGATGTGGGGTACTACCATGAGATATACCTACATTCCAGGATTGTGCATGGCCGTGGATGAATAGTTGATCACAACATATGCCATAAAAGCCTGGTAGATACGGAACAAAGTTCTGGGCCATTTGTGACAGTGGAACAAGCTACTGCAAGAAGATGAAAGGGTATTTGTAGAGAGAGGAACAAACCATAGCCGTGCGTCTCGAACAGAATATTGTGGAAACTCTGGTGATTGAACTTGAAAAGTCTGGACGTAATATCACCTGCGATACTTCTTTTACATCTCTGGATTTATCTCATTATTTGTTGTCAAGAGATCTGACAGTAGTCGGTACTATGTGAAAGAACAAAGGTGAAGTGCCCGCCGATTTTGTTACATCTGAAAGATGTGAAGTATAGTGTACATTATTTATTTTTCAACCATATGTGATGATAGCCAGTTATGTTCTTAAGAAGAATGAAGTTGTTAGCGTCCTTAGCTCTCTTCATGACCGGCCAACGGTATCACCATCAGAAGTAATAAAACCTGAAGTTATAATGACGTACAATGCCACGAAAGTGGCGTTCACGCCGTGGACCATAAGACGAGATGATACAGTATGAAGAGAAAAACAAGACACTGGCCACTGGTGGTTTTCTTCAACATGATTGATGTATGTGTAATGAATGAATACATAACTTGAATGATACTGGCTACCAACAAAAAATGAGGCGTCGGACTTTCATTGTCAATTTGGGAAAGCAACTAACAGGTAAAGAAGAAGAGCTGCGAAACCAACAACTAAGAAAAGGTCAGTAGTTTAATATTGTGTAAAGACCAAAGATAGAAAACCCGTATGCTCGGAACATTCTGCTATTGTCTGTGGACCTAAGAAGCTACCAGTAGAAGTATAAAATCGTGTTGTTTAAAATATAAACTTCAAATAAATAAAATTATTTTAAAAGGTGGTTCATGTCATAAATAGTCAAAATAGTGTCAGTTTAAACAACACGGGTCCGAGAGGTAGGTAAATATACATATATTCTCTGGTAAGCAGAGGTTTAACATCGAGCGATGTAGCTGGCAAGACGAAGAGCAAAATGGTGCCTGAGTGTTCATAAAACCAGTAACATATGCGTGCAGCCCTTTGGACACAGCTTGGAAGACGTTAGTGCCCGCAGCATACTCATCACTAGGGCATAAACAAAGGATAACACTTAAGTCACCGACACTGTTAAAACATTCGTGATTCCGGAACCTGAATGAGAGTCATGTTACGAAACATCACTGAACAACTACCGGCGTGAACTTCACGTTCCACAAACCACGGGTTAAACATCTCGGTGCACTCGCCCCTTGCGTCATTTGAAAAAGGCAAAACTGCGACTCGTCGCACGACACTACACACAAAATGGCTCTGAGCACTATGGGACTCAACTGCTGAGGTCATTAGTCCCCTAGAACTTAGAACTAGTTAGACCTAACTAACCTAAGGACATCACACACATCCATGCCCGAGGCAGGATTCGAACCTGCGACCGTGGCGGTCTCGCGGTTCCAGACCGCAGCGCCAGAACCGCGCGGCCACTTCGGCCGGCACTACACACATCCAGTACGGATTTGGAATGATTAGTTTGAGCGACGGCAGGATGCCCTTCCTGTCAACACGCCTTATCCCTCCCTCCCTCCCTCCCTCCCTCCCTCCCTCCCACCCTCCTTCCTCCATCCCTCCCTCCCTCCTTCCTCCATCCCTCCCTCCTTCCTCCATCCCTCCCTCCTCTCTCCCTCCCTCCCTCCTCCCTCCATTATCCCCCAGGACGGATTGTGCACCCAAATGTCTGCGCGTTGTGTAAGTCATGCGAAAGTGAGCGAGAAATTGATAAATATTTGCGAAACGTGTAACTGAAGCGGGACTTCGGTTCCAGGCCGGTATTCACCCAGAGACATGTGAGAAACCGCCTAAAAAACACAGATGCTGGCAGACACATAGACCCTCGTCGTTAATCCGTAGGGTGGAGTCGATCCGGAGCCGGTGCGTCTCCCCGTCCCGGAAGTGGCGCCTTAACACGCACGGATATACGGGGTCCGTCGTCGACGGAACGTTAAACCCCAATCGTCCTTTCTTTCTTCCTTACATACACATCGACAGTAAAAGGTTCTTCAGCAATAAAGATTTTAATTTTTTCCTGTAATTCGATGAGTACGAACGCTGTTTTTTTTTTTTTTAATTTCAAAATTATTGGTTTCATGCAATATCATCCACCTTCAGGCCTGTCCAGACACGTCTTCGGCCTGGAATTTCATTTACTGCAGTAGAATTGTCTTCAGTGACGAGTCCCTCTTCAAACTGAGCCCGATGACCAGCGAAGAAGTGTCTGGAGACGACCCGAAAAGTGATAGGATACCAGCCTCACTGTCGCCTGCCATACGACCCGACAACCAGGAATAGTGGTCTGGGCTGCTATTTCTTTTCATAGCAGGCTTTTGGTTCATCCGCGACACCCTTACAGCACAGCGGTACGTCGACGACATTCTACGCCCCGTTTATTGCCCTTCATGGCAAGCCATCTTCGGATTACATTACAACAAGATAGTGCCCGCCCGCACAGGTGGGGGTTTCTACTGCTCGTCTTTGTGCTTGCCAAACCCTACTTTGCCCAGCAGGATTGCCGGAACTCTCCACTATTGAGAACGTTTGGAGCATTATGGGCAGGGCCCCCCGACCATCTAGGGATTTTTACGATGTAACACGCCAGTTGGACAGAATTTGGCATGATATCACTCAGGAGGACCTCTAACAACTCTATCAATCAATGCCAAGCCGAATAACTGCTTGCAAGAGGGCCAGAGGCTCACCAACACCTTGTTGACTTTCTCAGTTCGTGAAGCTCTTTCTCTTGAATAAATCATCCAGTGTTTCTGAAAGTATGTTCGCCATTAATTGGGTGCTGTTACGTTCCTTCTCTTTGTCCACCTTTAAAGAAGGGTGCCACACACTACACTAACGAGAAGAACACGTCTAATGTCATCACCTGATTTCTCAGAATCTTCGCATCATAACTTAACCACCGTTTTCTACAAGTTGGATTCTAGAATCAGCATGTACCACAACTGATCGAACTATTTCCGGGGTCAGGTTCAGAATGTGTTGCTTCAATGCAGCTAAGTTTGTAATCAGAACACTGAACATAATATCTTTCAGATAGCCCCATAGCCAGAAGTCACACGAATTAAGATCAGGTGATTCGGACGATCATGCTGTAGGCAAAATGCGGATGATAATTCTAGCATTTCCGAAATGGCGCTTCAACAGCTGCGTAACTGGATTTGCAATGTTCGCAGGTGCGCCACCTTGCATAAAAATGATCCCATCCACACGTCCACCCTGTTGGAGAGCTGGAATTACGTAGTTGCGCAAAAGAGACTCGTAGCACTTACCAGTGACGGTATAGGTAACAGGACCGGAAGCATCTGTCTCTTCGAAAAAATATGGCCCTGTGATAAATCGTGCCGTAAACCCGCACCACATAGTGACCTTTTCAGGATGAAGTGCGTGTGTGTTTTCCGTTGCCCATATTCGACAATTCTGTGTATTGGCAAATGGAAGTGGACTTCGTCTATCTACAAAATCTTCCACGGCCAGTCGTTATCCACTTTCATGCGAGCAAGAAATTCTAAAGCAAAGGTCTCTCTTGCTGGCAGGTCAACAGGAAGCAACTCGTGCACACGGGTAATTTTGAATGGAGAGCAAAGAAGGATGTTTCGTAGAGTTTTATGCACCGTGCTCGCAGGTATGTCCAGTGTTCGGGTAGTTCTCCGTGCACTACACGTTTGCACACCACCACTCGTCTCCTCCTGCATTGCTGTGGCCACTGCTTCCACTGACGTATCAATTCGTTTCCTCTCAGGTTGCACACCAAAAGGACCCGTCTTTTCGAATTTCCGAATCATTTTCTCCAGACCCTTGGCAGTCATCGGACCAGCGCCTTTTTTCAAATCCTTCAGTGTCCGGAACTCCTGCACAGCGACGTGTGCACAGTCATCAATGTTGTAATACAGCTTTACAAGCAGAGTGCTATCCTGCATTGAGACACTCATGGCGAACGGCGCAGAGGCGAAAGAAGGAAAAGCCGTGTACCAGGCGTGTTTATACCAACTTCAGTATGTCGTGCGCATGACAGGTGTTTTCATTTACGTATTCTGACACATACTGCGCCATCTGTTGATCAATTTTCACACAATCTTTTTCTTCTGCCATTCGTTTTCCCCCTTCTCCGATAATATTCCGTTGCAATTTGGCGTAATTCTGACCAGTGGTGTTATTTCTACAGCGTTTTGGAAGTTTAACCTCGATTACAATCCCCCTGTATAATACATGTGGTTGCTACGTTGAGGGGTTAGTATCTTTTTAAATTTTCGTATTCTGATATTTCATTGTCATATCAGTTCTTATATTTTATTCAAATGTCTATTCTTCCGAAAGATTTTGCGCATTCCCTTGCATGAAACGGATCGTAGAAACATTCGAAACAGAGATAATCCGAACATTACGAGCATCGCGGCGAAGACAGATATGTCACAGTGACATTTCTTGACATGAATCTCACTCGGGGAAAAAATGTCGTTAGCATTGGTGAAGATTTCGCGGGTTAGAAATAATTTCGCGAGAAACCGTGCATAACGGATCACTTTTATGAAAACTGGCTCTTCCATTGGATTATGAATGATTATTACACTACAACAGTTTCACTGAAAACAATTCGAAATTATTTTCTCATACTTTTTTTTTAAATTCATTCATATGACGTACGGTCTGTAGGTTGATAAAGACAAAATCATGTCAGTGTATACTGGAAAACATTCGCGTAGTAATCTTCTACAGATTCTTCTTCTTCCGCTTACGCCATAGTCCCGCAACGATCGCAGGGTCGGCGCGGTTAGAACGGATTTGGCAAGGTTAGTTTTAGGGGTGGCCGGATGCCCTTCCTGCCGCCACCCCGTACCCCCAGGGATGGAATCAGTGTACCCCAGCTGTCTGTATCTAGTGTAAATTGTGAAATAGTGCGAACACGTTTCAAATGTCTGCGATGCGTGTAACTGAGGCGGAACGTGGGGACGAACTCTGTATTCACCTAGCGGGATGTGGGAAACCGCCTAAAAACCATATCCAGGCAGGCCGGCACACAGGCCCTCGTCGTTAATCCGCCGGGCGGATTCGACCCGGGGCCGGCGCGCCTCCCCGAGTCCAGGTAGCAGCACGTTAGCGCTGTCTGCTACCCTGCCGGGTTAGTAGTCTTCTACAGATATAGGCATATAAATGAAAAAGACTCGGGTTTTGAACACGGGACGCAAAATAAGAAGCAGCGACGCTAGCCGTTTCGTATCATTGCAGGATGCAGTAAAACTGACGTCAAGTACCTGGAAAATTCCTCGAAAACTTTGACCGCCAATTTTTCAGAAACGGTCGATTATCTACAAAAAAAAAAAAAATGGTTCAAATGGGTCTGAACACTATGGGACTCAACTTCTGAGGTCATGAGTCCCCTAGAACTTAGAACTACTTAAACCTAACTAACCTAAGGACATCACACACATCCATGCCCGAGGCAGGATTCGAACCTGCGACCGTAGTAGTCTCGCGGTTCCAGACTGCAGCGCCTAGAACCGCACGGCCACTTCGGCCGGCGACTATCTACAGATAAGCCGAGACACCAATTAGCTTATTTTGACCCCTCTTCCATTGGGTGAAGTACCTGGGAAATCAAGTGATGGCACTTGCTGTGTTCTCCTTGTAAGTGGAAATTCTGCCAGTCGTTGATGCGTCTCAGGAAAAGAAGTGACCCTGGTACCGAACCCTGAAGAACACACCACATTATAGTACCGTATTAGGAAGCCCGTCACCCCCCGTTGTACAAAGTGAGTTTGTGACGGAGTTCGCTACATGGACCGCGTCCCCCGCCTGTTGCAGATCTCGACGCTGGTGGCGCACCGGGAGCGCGACCGCGAGCGGCCGCTATGCTCGGAGCGCAGCGTGCGGGCCGTGGCGCGCGTCGGCCAGGCCGTCAACCTGGCGGTCGAGCGCTTCGTCACCGTCGGCGAGACCATCGCTGACGACAACCCCGACATCAAGGCCGACATGTACGACGCCTGCAAGGAGGCGCGCGCCGCCGGTGAGATACCCGCAACAAACCCATTCGTTAAGAATTTGACGCATGCAGCAGCGGTTCGTTTCTTTCATTTACAGCATTAGTCACTTACAGGCTGGCAATTTGTCTGGAAAACCTGGAAAATTGGGAATTCTCACGGGAACTGATTTATTGAAGAGATCAGAGAATTCTGAAGGATTCGGGGTGTTCTGACCAGGAACTCATTGAGCTCTAGATCGCAGAAGGCCAATGGTGTTAACGGCATTCGACGCCCTGCCTACTGTACACCGTGCAACCACAATATTGGCTGCTGATGGAAACAGGGGGCGGGACTGGAGGTATCTAATGGTGAGCACAGCCTGAGGCTTTGGGGCGTCGTTGAACTGCTTAGTCGACGAGAAACTCACAAGAGTGCCAGAGATGTTGATACAAAGTAGAGCAATGGCAACGATAAACAAAGAAAACATTGCATTGCATTGCATCTACAGCAACAGTTGTCGAAGTTGACATTTCGTCAGAAAGGAACCCAAGGAATTCCGCAGAGTGAGAAGGAAATGGCTGATGAAATATTAGCGTTTCTCCCTAAATGAGTCAGTGGAATGTGTGGTGTCCTATACGCTCGACAGTGCGGACAATGTACAGGAGTAGAACAGTGATGACGATGCGTGCTTAACAGTGAAATAGTAACAGGTGTCCAGCCATGCAGTTAATTATCCTTGTCGGACAGGGAGCCACAAATCCCGTCTCCAGTGAAATGTTGTATAGCACAATAATTGACCAAGGAGTGGGTACTATTCATAATTGGGGAGCGCCGGAACAAAACCCAATATATACACTTTTGCTGTATTCGCGTGTTTGAGCAGTAGGGCGGAGATACTGGAGTAATAATACATGCTGCCACAAAACAATTTTCAGCACAACGCGACATCAAGTGTTTTAAGGTGTGTTTCTTCTTTTTCTAGCTTGTGGAGCCATTTAGAGATCACTATTTGTCACTTTCCTTATTAACAGCAAATGCGGATTTATCGGTTTTTGTTCCGGCACTCCTCAGTTTCGTACATGGAAGGTCACCACAGCATAGTAAACAAACAATCATAAACAGATTTCGGATAAGTCCGCAGCAATATGACCGTGCAGTGCATAAGAAAAACTACAGATGGTAATGGAGGACAAGATGCACTTGTGTTTGCGCATTTCGAGGATGCTCGATGTAATTTACAGAATGTGCATGATAGTGACCTACTTTGTTGCGTGCATAAAGTTCCCCGCTTCATAGATTACAGTGATTTTAAGGAAAGCAGTAGGTGGTTGCAAAACTTCAAACGGTGCTACAGAAGTGCAGGAAATAAGAAAATGAAATTTCAGGGCAAACTGCGGAATCGACCTGAAAAACTGCAGATGAGATAAGCAAACCTATTCCACCGTTCTGTAAAGAAATTGTTTTCAACTCTGACATTGTCGGGATTTGAAGATGAAATACACATAAAACGATCCCTGGAAATGAGAGATACCAAGAGAGTTGTATCAAGACTGACATCAATGCTTTAAGGCATTCGTATACAATTAAGCGACTGTTAATCAGGATGGTAAATTGGCTGGAAAGTTATTTATTGTGCTGCGACAAGTTACAAATCGCTCTGAGCACTATGGGACTTAACTTCTGAGGTCACCAGTCCCCTAAAACTTAGAACTACTTAAACCTCACTAACCTAAGAACATCACACACATCCATGCCCTAGGCAGGATTCGAACCTGCGACCGTACCGTCGCGCGGTTCCAGACTGTAGCGCCTAGAACCGCTCGGTCACTCCGGCCGTCTACTATTATTTCTCGCGTATGTGATCTTGCAAGGGCAGTAGGGAATATTTACATCACAGCTAGCACTAGTGGGATAATGGGCATAAGAGAACTACAACAATGGTACGAGCACAGCTTTTGGCCAATAGCTGGTCAAAATAACTTACTTTTGCTTCATTCTTGGTCTGCGAATAAAAGTCATACTCCCTCCTGAAAAGTGACATTGCAGTTCATACCACCTGGAACCACTGGACAAATTCAGCCTCTGGATGTTTGTTTCCTTTTCCGAGCCAATAAAACATATTACCACACTACCTGCAGCTACGTTTCACAGGATAGCAAGTTTCACGATAAGCTCCGCGACAGACTGTTCTGCATTCGGTTGCATGCCATCACATTCCATCAGTTTTGATCACCCTGTTACAGCAGTATGATTGTATATGCATCTTTTAAGAGTTGATACCTACCAGAATGTCCTACACTATTTCTAAATTTCAAGGAGTTTGCCGTCGATCTTAATGGTGCGAACTTTTGTGATCACTGTGGCGTGCCATTTTTAATTCAGTGTTCATGGTGCAAGTTGTTTCAAACATTTATTGAGCGTTAACGTCCATTTTGTGAAGAGTAATAAATACGTCACATAGAAGGGTGATCTCTGCACCTCCTGGCCATTGATTTTCTGTCGCCCTCCTGTTGCACATTTTGAGTCATTAGCAGCTAATATTTTTCCTGTCATAGTTGTTGACACAACTCTTTCAAATGAGCCTTACTAATGAACCAGCAAACTTGCACTCAAGGGGTTCCTTGTGAGTGGCTTTGTTGTGGTGGGAGGAGGAAGGGAAAGGGGGGCGGTCATAATTGTTCGTTGACAGAAAGAAATATACTAAGGCATTTGATTTCAAATCACTCTAATGTAAGAGTCTCCAGCGGAAAAGGGTTCCGAGGTCGCGTTAGGAAATGTGAAGTACACTATGTGATCAGAAGTATCCGGACACCCTCAGAAACATACTTTTTCATATTAGGTGCATTTTGCCGCCACCTACTGCCACGTACTCCATATCAGCGACCTCAGTGGCCATAGAGAGAGCAGGGTACGGCGCTCCGCGGAACTCACGGACTTCGAACGTGGTCAGGTGACTGGGTCTCACTTGTCTCTTACGTCTATAAGCGAGATTTCCACACTCCTAAACATGCCTAGGACCACTGTTTCCGATGTGATAGTGAAGTGGTAACGTGAAGGGACACGTACAGCACAAAAGCGTACATGCCGATCTCGTCTGTTGACTGACTGACAGAGCGCCGACAGTTGCAGAGGATTGTAATGTGTATTAGGCAGACATCTATCGAAGACCATCACACAGGAATTCCAGACTGCATCAGAATCCACTGCAAGTACTATGACAGTTAGGCGCTAGGTGAGAAAACTTGGATTTCATGGTCGAGCAGCTGCTCATAGGCCACACATCACACCCGTAAATGCCAAACGACGTCTGGCTTGGTATAAGGAGCGTAAAAATAAGATTAAACTGTGGAAAAACGTTGTGTGGAGTACGAATCACGGTAAACAATCTGGCGATCCGATGGCAGGGTGTGAGTATGGCGAATGCCCTATGAACGTCATCTGCCAGCGTGTGTAGTGCCAACAGTAAAATTCGGAGGCGGTGGTGTTATGGTGTGGTCGTGTTATTCATGGAGGAGGCTTGCACCCCTTGTTGTTTTGCGTGGCACTGTCACAGCAGAGGCCTACATGCGATTGTATCTTTCAACACGTTCGAGTACCTGTTCATAACGCACGGCCTGTGGTGGAGTGGTTACACGACAGTAACATCTCTGTAATGGACTGACCTGTACAGAGTACTGACCTGAATCCTGTAGAACACCTTTGGGATATTCTAGAACGCCGACTTCGTGCCAGGGCTCACCGACCGCGATACCTCTCCTCAGTACAGCACTCCGTGAAGAATGGGCTGCCATTCCCCAAAAAACCTTCCAGCACCTGATTGAACGTGTGCCTGCGAGAGTGGAGCCTGTCATCAAGGCTAAGGGTGGGCTGACACCATATTGAATTTCAGCATTACTGATGGAGGGCACCACGAACTTGTAAGTCATTTTCAGCCATGTGTCCTGATTCTTTTGATCACATGGTGCACACTGAATTGTTATATTACGGCTTACTCGATCGCAGCTGCCTCCGGCGCTTGCCAGCCTTGGAAATCTTCGGCTGCTGGTCCGTTTGCCATTGAAAGATTATAAGTACGACAAAGTTTTGCCGTGCGCCGGGGAATTGTTACGTCGGTGTGAATTCGTCATTCACACAAATGTAGAGTTGTTCATTCCTTAATTTTCGTAAAAATATGAATTGAATACGTAGCGGTATTTCAATACGAATGTTTTGTGGATCAAACCTGAATATTCACGTTTCGGTTCTTGTTTTACTAATTCCAGTGTAAAGTGGTTCTGTACTTTACTTTCTCAGTAACACCATGCTTCATCTTCGTAATTACTATAGTGTGATCCGAAACATGATGCGTCGTTTTTATCAAAGTCTTTTGATATCGCATTCCATTGAAAGTTATCAAAAGCATGTTCCTGCAGAGAGATGTCGTATACTCAATGTTATCGCACAATAAGCGTTGTGGCACGAATTAATGATGGGAAACGGTGACGATGGCATTTCACTTAAAGCATAACTGCAGTGTTTGTCTTACAGAGTATTACAGCTGAACAATATTTCTTGAACAACAACAGAATCATCAATTTCGTGTATACTAAATGTAAAAAAAAAAAAAAAAAAGAAAGGCTATGTGCACTTTCCAGTAGAAGAGATGTGTTTCACAGTAGCGAGATGAACTTGTGGTAAAAACTCGTAAAATATGCGTTTCAGAGCGCACATTTACTGCAGCTTCTTTTCTTGTTTTGGCTCATACTTCGACCTCTCAAAATATGGAATACATTTTTTAACGCCCTCCACGTTTTTCAGTACTAACTGAGCATGGAATAATCAGTTGTAAAAGTGACATGGCAATTAAAATTTTAAGGCCATGATAGCTAGTAAAGCAAAAATTTCTCGTACAACAAAAATTGGTTCAGGGAGGTACGGAATTTCAATATCGATATCGCAGGGAAATGTTTTAATCAATCAAAGTCGCCGCTCTAACTAACCCTCAAATTTTTACAGTCAGTATTTCAGCACAAGAACAATTACACGTACTTACATATTTTACTAGATTTTTTTTAACAGCTTTGGTTGCAGAACAAGCACTACAGACCAATAAACAGAAGGAGAATAATGCGAGAAGCGTTAAATTAATTCTGAACTAAGGTTTTACCTACAGATGTGACGTAAAATTTTAAGAAATTTTGGGCTTACGTCAAGTCATTAAACGAATCGAAATCATTTATTCACCCACTAATACCGAAACAGAAGACAGAATCTAGTCATATACAGTGCAATGTGCCTCCTGAAATTATTTCACTCCGAAAATGGTTAATATTGTACTCGATCGCACGAACTCCGAAATAGCAAATATTGAGATAAATGATGTTTTATAGATCAACCGTAATAGATCGGCAGAGAAGAGGCAGCTGTACGTGATGTGTGATACCTGTAGGATTCTACACTGCGTGACAAAAAAGCGAAACACCCAGATAGCTTCATACACGACGGCATGTAAATAATAATTGTAATTACAATTGCGGTTTTCTGTGATAGACGTGGACGTCCGCGAGTAGCAGGGAGGGGGGGGGGGGGTACCGGCGGAAATACGGTAACACTTGACCTCTCCCCCCCCCCCCCCCCCTCCCCGGTATCTGCGTACAGGCGTCTTATTCGTAACAGAATGCTCTCTAAATTGCAACAGTCACTGTCTGCGACTCCACTAAACTGCAGATACAACATTGCCGACCGCGACGAGGTAAACTGGAACTTCAGCAGTCGCTATATACGTGGGTCGTTCGATAATAATGCAGCACATTTCTTTTCTGAAAGCAGGTCGGTTTTATGCAGGATTCCAATGCACCATATTATTCCCCTCTCTTTTTGGCAACAAAACCCTATTTTTCAACGTAATCTCCACGGTCTTACGGTTTCATACTGGGAAGGCCCCTATGATACCACTCCACTGGTCGACGTCGGCGGCAACGTCTTGATAAAACAGTAACCTTCTCATCATCTACATACCGATACCCGCGGAGTGCATTCTTCATTTGGCAGACGGATGAAAGTCGGAAGGTACGATACCTGAGCCGTTCGGCGGGTGAGCAGCCCAATGAAGTTTTGTGATCTCCTTTTGGGTGAGGCCTTGCGTTGTCATGGAGAAAGAGAAGTTCGCTTGGTTTTTTTTTTTTTTTTTTTTTTTGTGACAAACACACTAAAGTTGTTTCTTCAGTTTCCTGACGGCAGCACAATACACTTCAGAGATGATCGTTGCACCATGAGTGAGGACATCAGACAGAATAATTTACTATGAAATCCTGACCATTAGCTGCGTACAGGCGTTGATATAAATCAACGGGGACATTTGAAAATGACTGCCCCAACGGGGACTCGAACCCGGGATATCATGCTTACATGGCAGACACACTATCCGACTGAGTCATCGAGGACACAGAGGATAGTGCGACCGCAGCGACTTACCTGTGGAACGCTCCCCGTGAGTCCCACATTTCCAACTTACTGTTCACACACTACGTTTGTAGTGCCCCTGCCCACTATACTCACTACTCGCGGCAGCATTTTAAATAAACAGAATAGTCCTTTCAGAGTCCCAGAAGACCATCGCCATGACTTTACCGACTGAGGCTGCGTCTGTGACGCTTTGAACTTTTTCTCCGGAGGCGAGGTGGCGAGGTGGTGTGGCCATTCCGTGGATTGCTGTTTTGTTTCCGGTTGGAGATGGTGAACCCATTTTTCATCGCTTGTGATGATATTCGACAAAAAAAAGTCACAATCAGCCTCGTACCGCGCAAGCCATTCCGCAAAGATGGTCCTTCGTTGTTCTTGATGGTCTTGTGTTAGCCGGAGGGGAACTCAGTGGGCACACAACTTTGAATATCTTAACTGTTAGACGAGTGTGTCAGCACTACCACAGACACGTCCAGTTGAGCAGCGAGGTGTTTGTGACCCGTTGATCACCTCGAATGAGAGTGTCCGCCCGTGCCAACATTGCAGAAGCCACAGCTGTGTGCGGTCGGCAGGCACGCGGGAGATGGGACAGGTTTGCGCTACCTGGTCGGGGTGATGATAGACGCCCTGCCCAACTATTCACCGTGCTTAGTTCACTGCCAGGTCTCCGTAGACATACCGCAAGTTCCTATAAATATCTGCGCTGTTCTGGTTTTCCGTCAGAAGAAAATAAAAACTCTCTCCTTGGAATGCACCTCCCCTGCAGACGCCATTTTGAAGGCTACGTATAGCACCATCACCTATCGGAACTTTATGAAGCTATAGGGGCTGAAGCGGGATTATTCCACGATGTCCCACAACAAATTTCTTTTTTTTTTCAATCTAAATTGGCGGAGAAAAATAATGTGTTGCATTACTTATTGAACGCTCCTCGTACCTTGGGTTTCCTTAGTTGCCACTCAGTTAACGGGAAATTATCCTGATCCCATGGCGCGGCTGCGGTTTCGTCGCTGTTCTGTAGTCAAGATGGGTGCAAACAGAACAGAACAATGTGGAAAGAGCCTCTTCAGTCTTTTTGTGTTGCTTCCTGATTCAGCCTCTACCAAGTTGCAGAAAGGAGCCGTTCCGACACCCTGTCGCGTGGATTCCGTCGGTATTTCGCAACACATCATAAACTTGACAGCAATATACATGGGAGTCATCCTTCCCCAGTTTTCATAAGGACGCCCCCCTCCTTCCTCCACAGCAGTAGTTTACCATTTGTCTGTAGGCAAGAAATACCCAAGATGGCTTGCTGATTTTCCATTTTTTTAAAAGATAGAGCTATTATAGTACACTTATGACAACATGGCCATGCTATACTGTAGGTGTGTACAGTTAAACGTAATTCCATATACATCAGTCGAAAAAAAGAAAATATCATTTTCTTCGCTAAAAGAGAGAAAAACTGTGAAATTTGAAGGTCGAAAATAAGCCCTGTCCAGGAAGTGTGTAAGTGCCACACAGCGCCACATGCAGTCACAGAGCTGAATCCTGCGTTCCAGTTCTCATGCTGCATAATAATGAGGGAAACTGGAGAGGCGAGGGTTTCCTTGGTTCAGTCCTAGGCTGCTAGGCCAATTTGAGGATCATCTAGGGAGATTTCCTGCACTCTTCTTGCCGTATAATGGCACTGTGCTACACTTTACCTAACCAACCAAAAAGAGATGGGCCTTTCAAAATATATTTTGTTTAACTTTGGTTAAATAACTCACAATAAAATTTATAAATTAAAATAAATAAAATTAAGTAATGCCATTAATACAGTAACGTTACTGAATGTGAAGTTTTGTAAGCAAAGTAAGTTTTGTAGATGGCATCAAGGTTCAATAGGCCTTTGCATATTCTCAATCGTGCTGACGTTTTTTCTGATTTTCAGTTTTTAATTTTCTGTTTTAACCAAACATAATGGGAACGGGAATAATTTTTTTGTGAATATTCTGTAGCTTTATTCCTTAGCTCACTGAATTCCTTGGATTTAATCACATGAGTATACAATTTCAGATCGCTGAATCAAAACTGGCATCCATATTCATATTAACAACATTAAAGATGTATTTTGCATGCGCTATCCGAATATGCTTACTGTTGAGGTCCTAAAGTAATGTACCTTAAAAATATGAAGCAGAAAACTATCGATCTTTGGAGATGCAATAAGTTTGTGTATTTCTTGTCAGGTTTAGCTTTTGCAAAATGTTAAGTTTTAAAACGTACAGAATGGGTTATATGAAAATTGGGAATTTTCTCCCTTGGAAAAATTACTGCGGACGCTCGTGGTGAGAGATAGTATGGCCACCAGAGTGCATTACTTCTTTTCGTTTTTAGTTTTGTTATCAGGTCGGGTAGGTTACATAATGGGAGTAAACCGCGTCAGAAGTTGAGTGATAGCTTTGAACCACACGTAGGGGGCGAGTACTTGTGTGCAATAGTCTATGTCATCTACCACAATTGGTCGGAAACTAGCAGCAGCCGGACTAGGGAATTGCCGTCCCTCAGTAGGCTGTCGTTAAGATCACCCCACAGAATGCTGCGTTTGAAGTGATGTCGGGACCCTTAAGTATGGGTTGCTGATTAATGTCGACGCATTGTATTCAGCGATGTATCAACGTTCTGCACGACCCCTGATGATCGTCTTTGGAGAGTATGTCAGCGGCCCAGAGAGACAGGCCCTATTCTTCCAATGTTTTGGAGAGGTACAGCGTATTAGCCTACTCTCGGTATTGTGGTGTGGGGAGCTACAGTGTATTACCGTAGGTCACGGCTGGTAGTGACATTGGCATGTTACGTCTGAAGTGACAGTATGGTGGTACCACTTTATTTTTCAAGAAGAGAGCGCTCGCCCACCCATGGCGCACGTCTTTACGGACTGTCTGCGTAATGTTGAGGTACTCCCGATACCAGCAAGGTCCCCACATCTGTTCCCGGTAGAACGGATCGGACGGCAAATCCGTTCCAGTGCCAGTATCCGAGATATTAAGTACCAGGATACAATGGCATTATAACGCCCTTACCAACCGAGTCAGTGCAAGCATCCAGACAGGAGAGAGCGCAACATCATACTAATAATTGCGTTTCAATCGCCTATTTCTTTGTAAATTTGACTCGGTATTAAACTCACTGAAATAACATCATAGAGCCCAACGTGAAGTATGATTTTGTTTCCTCCGCCCCTTCTAGGTGTTTCACATGTTTTATTAGGCAGTGTAGGTTATGTGAGAGAACATGCTACTCTGTAAGCGCGTTACCATAGGGCGCTGGATGAACAAATGTTTCCAAGCGATTGAGGGAGACGCACGTCAGTCCGCTTTCCAATAACAGTTGTCGGACAGATGAAAATAATTAAAGTCTATATCGCTGGAGTCAGTATGTTACAGAATTGTGGAAAAATTTTACTATTTTTTGAAAAACGAAAACCATCTCCATAAGAATCCGTATTAATTCCGCTAATAGTGATGTTATTAATTTCATGTCCCTCTTTTCGTCCTAGGGAACTAAATGCCAGTAGATGGTGGAGCGGATGTTAATGAGGACTACCAAAGCTTCTGGAAGGCATTTTGTCCACTTCCGCACTGTCGCGTAATGACCAATTGGCCGGCCTGAGTGGCCGTGCGGTTCTTGGCGCTACAATCTGGAGCCGAGCGACCGCTACGGTCGCAGGTTCGAATCCTTCCTCGGGCATGGATGTGTGTGATGTCCTTAGGTTAGTTAGGTTTAACTAGTTCTAAGTTCTAGGCGACTGATGACCTCAGAAGTTAAGTCGCATAGTGCTTAGAGCCATGTCACCCATTTGACCAAATTGCAGGTCTGTGGAATATCGGACCAGCGTTGTGGCTAGATTCAGGATTTCCTAGCTAGTAGAACTTAACACTTTACTCTTAACGCGGCGGAATCGTGGCATGTGAAAGTTGCTTGCGGAGTATCCGACTGTTATAGGGCTGTTACTGTTCTCCATATTATGATGCAATACACCACAGGAAGATGAAATTGGCATTCAGCATAAGATACACAGAAATTTAAATTAATGAGTGATGCTACTGGACGGATGTCACAAGGGAAACTAAAGAAAGACACGCTTCTGAAATTTTCAAAAACACTGTCCCGACCAGTTGTGATGTATGGAAGCGAAACCTGAATAACAAGAAAATCGTACACACTAAGAATCCAGAGACAGGAATGAAATTTATCTGACCTGTGGCAGGGTACACACGGCAAGATCGAAAGTGAAATACAAAGATAAGAGTTAGGATTAATGTCTCTAAATGGAAAAACAGACGAAAACAGATGGATATGGAAAGTCTGTGAAGCAAACAATTTTCAGTGCATCAGTAGTGCTGGCTGTACGCCATATTACACTGAAGAGCAAAAGAAACTGGTACACCTGTCTAATGTCGTGTAGGGCCTCCGAACATGCAGAAGTGCCGCAACACGATGTGGCATGGACTCGACTAATGTCCGAACTAGTGTTTGAGGGAACTGACACCATGAATCCTGCAGGGCTGTCCACAAATCCGTAAGAGGACGAAGGGGTGGAGATCTCTTCTGAACAGCACATTGCAAGGCGTCCCAGATATGCTCAGTAATGTTCATGTCTGAGGAGTTTGGTGGCCAGCAGAAGTGTTTAAACTCAGAAGAGTGTTCCTGGAGCCACTCCGCAGCAATTCTGGACGTGTGGGGTGTCTCATTGTCCTGTTGGAATTGTCCAAGTCCGTCGGAATGCACAATGGACGTGAATGGATGCAGGGTGAAGGTCACGGTTAAAGCAGGCTCAGACATGGTAATTGGATGTCTCTATAGGCCTCCTGGCTCAGCAGCTGTTGTGGCTGAGCACCTGAAGGATAATTTGGAAAATATTTCGAGTAGATTTCCCCACCATGTTATAGTTCTGGGTGGAGATTTTAATTTGCCGGATATAGACTGCGAGACTGCAGGGACAAAGAATCCAGTGAAATTTTTTTAAGTGCTTTATCTGAAAACTACCTTGAGCAGTTAAACAGAGAACCGACTCGTGACGATAACATATTAGACCTTCTGGTGACAAACAGACCCGAACTATTTGAAAAAGTTAACGCAGAACAGGGAATCAGCGATCATAAATCGGTTACGGCATCGATGATTTCAGCTGTAAATAGGAATATTAAAAAGGGTAGGAAGATTTTTCTGTTTAGAAAAAGTGACAAAAAGCAGATTTCAGAGTACCTGTTGGCTCAACACAAAAGTTTTGTCTCAAGTACAGATAGTGTTGAGGATCAGGGAGCTTCACAGCAAACATAAACATAGCTAAAGCCTTGCAGACAAACAAAAATTACGCGAAACGAAATGTAGTGTGAGGAGGGCTATGAGAGAGGCGTTCAATGAATTCGAAAGTAAAGTTCTATGTACTGACTTGGCAGAAAATCCTAAGAAATTTTGGTCTTATGTCAAAGCGGTAGGTGGATCAAAACAAAATGTCCAGACATTCTGTGACCAAAATGGTACTGAAACAGAGGATGACAGACTAAAGGCCGAAATACTAAATGTCTTTTTCCAAAGTTGTTTCACAGAGGAAGATTGCACTGTAGTTCCTTCTCTAGATTGTCGCACAGATGACAAAATGGTAGATATCGAAATAGACGACAGAGGGATAGAGAAACAAAATCGCTCAAAAGAAGAAAGGCCTCTGGACCTGATGGGATACCAGTTCAATTTTACACAGAGTACGCAAAGGAACTTGCCCCCCTTCTTGCAGCGGTGTACCGTAGGTCTCTAGAAGAGCGTAGCGTTCCAAAGGATTGGAAAAGGGCACAGGTCATCCCCGTTTTCAAGAAGGGACGTCGAGCAGATGTGCAGAACTATAGACCTATATCTCTAACGTCGATCAGTTGTAGAATTTTGGAACACGTATTGTGTTCGAGTATAATGACTTTTCTGGAGACTAGAAATCTACTCTGTAGGAATCAGCATTGTTGTTGTTGTGGTCTTCAGTCCTGAGACTGGTTTGATGCAGCTCTCCATGCTACTCTATCCTGTGCAAGCTTTTTCATCTCCCAGTACCTACTGCAACCTACATCCTTCTGAATCTGCTTAGTGTATTCATCTCTTGGTCTCCCTCTACGATTTTTACCCTCCACGCTGCCCTCCAATACTAAATTGGTGATCCCTTGATACCTCAGAACATGTCCTACCAACCGATCCCTTCTTCTGGTCAAGTTGTGCCACAAACTTCTCTTCTCCCCAATCCTATTCAATACTTCCTCATTAGTTATGTGATCTACCCATCTAATCTTCAGCATTCTTCTGTAGCACCACATTTCGAAAGCTTCTATTCTCTTCTTGTCCAAACTATTTATCGTCCATGTTTCACTTCCATACATGGCTACACTCCATACGAATACTTTCAGAAATGACTTCCTGACACTTAAATCAATACTGGATGTTAACAAATTTCTCTTCTTCAGAAACGCTTTCCTTGCCATTGCCAGCCTACATTTTATGTCCTCTCTACTTCGACCATCATCAGTTATTTTGCTCCCCAAATAGCAAAACTCCTTTACTACTTTAAGTGCCTCATTTCCTAATCTAATTCCCTCAGCATCACCCGACTTAATTAGACTACATTCCATTATCCTTGTTTTGCTTTTGTTGATGTTCATCTTATATCCTCCTTTCAAGACACTGTCCATTCCATTCAACTGCTCTTCCAAGTCCTTTGCTGTCTCTGACAGAATTACAATGTCATCGGCGAACCTCAAAGTTTTTATTTCTTCTCCATGAATTTTAATACCTACTCCGAATTTTTCTTTTGTTTCCTTTACTGCTTGCTCAATATACAGATTGAACAACATCGGGGAGAGGCTACAACCCTGTCTTACTCCCTTCCCAACCACTGCTTCCCTTTCATGTCCCTCGACTCTTATAACTGCCATCTGGTTTCTGTACAAATTGTAAATAGCCTTTCGCTCCCTGTATTTTACCCCTGCCACCTTTAGAATTTGAAAGAGAGTATTCCAGTCAACATTGTCAAAAGCTTTCTCTAAGTCTACAAATGCTAGAAACGTAGGTTTGCCTTTCCTTAATCTTTCTTCTAAGATAAGTCGTAAGGTCAGTATTGCCTCACGTGTTCCAGTGTTTCTACGGAATCCAAACTGATCTTCACCGAGGTTGGCTTCTACTAGTTTTTCCATTCGTCTGTAAAGAATTCGTGTTAGTATTTTGCAGCTGTGACTTATTAAGCTGATAGTTCGGTAATTTTCACATCTGCCAACACCTGCTTTCTTTGGGATTGGAATTATTATATTCTTCTTGAAGTCTGAGGGTATTTCGCCTGTTTCATACATCTTGCTCACCAGATGGTAGAGTTTTGTCAGGACTGGCTCTCCCACGGCCGTCAGTAGTTCCAATGGAATATTGTCTACTCCGGGGGCCTTGTTTCGACTCAGGTCTTTCAGTGCTCTGTCAAACTCTTCACGCAGTATCGTATCTCCCATTTCATCTTCATCTACATCCTCTTCCATTTCCATAATATTGTCCTCAAGTACATTGCCCTTGTATAGACCCTCTATATACTCCTTCCACCTTTCTGCTTTACCTTCTTTGCTTAGAACTGGGTTTCCATCTGAGCTCTTGATATTCATACAAGTCGTTCTCTTATCTCCAAAGGTCTCTTTAATTTTCCTGTAGGCGATATCTATCTTACCCCTAGTGAGACAGGCCTCTACATCCTTACATTTGTCCTCTAGCCATCCCTGCTTAGCCATTTTGCACTTCCTGTCGATCTCATTTTTGAGATGTTTGTATTCCTTTTTGCCTGTTTCACTTACTGCATTTTTATATTTTCTCCTTTCATCAATTAAATTCAATATTTCTTCTGTTACCCAAGGATTTCTACTAGCCCTTGTCTTTTTACCTACTTGATCCTCTGCTGCCTTCACTGCTTCATCCCTCAAAGCTACCCATTCTTCTTCTACTGTATTTATTTCCCCCATTCCTGTCAATCGCTCCCTTATGCTCTCCCTGAATCTCTGTACAACCTCTGGTTCTTTTAGTTTATCCAGGTCCCATCTCCTTAAATTCCCACCTTTTTGCAGTTTCTTCAGTTTTAATCTACAGGTCATAACCAATAGATTGTGGTCAGAGTCCACATCTGCCCCTGGAAATGTCTTACAATTTAAAACCTGGTTCCTAAATCTCTGTCTTACCATTATATAATCTATCTGATACCTTTTAGTATCTCCAGGGTTCTTCCATGTATACAACCTTCTTTCATGATTCTTAAACCAAGTGTTAGTTATGATTATGTTGTGCTCTGTGCAAAATTCTACCAGGCGGCTTCCTCTTTCATTTCTGTCCCCCAATCCATATTCACCTACTATGTTTCCTTCTCTCCCTTTTCCTACACTCGAATTCCAGTCACCCATGACTATTAAATTTTCGTCTCCCTTCACTATCTGAATAATTTCTTTTATTTCATCATACATTTCTTCAATTTCTTCGTCATCTGCAGAGCTAGTTGGCATATAAACTTGTACTACTGTAGTAGGTGTGGGCTTCGTATCTAGCTTTTCAGTATAGAATGTCGGATCAAAACATCTATCAGCCGCCTAAATTTCCAATTGTTATTATGTTTGAGTAACTAGTTTCGGAGCAACATTACGCCATCTCTAGGCCCCCTTACCGACGTGTAGGAGGATTCTTACCTCCAATCTCTCCCACCTCTAAGCGTTGTCTAGTCTATCTCATTAAACGCACCCTAAATGTCTTATGCGAAGCAATCCCTTACTGGACATGCGACATATTTTGTAGTGAAATCCATACGTGTCTGTATGGTGTTTGGCAATTATCTTCACTGTCATCCTACTCTGTAGGAATCAGCATGGGTTTCGAAAAAGACGGTCATGTGAAACCCAGCTCGCGCTATTCGTCCACGAGACTCAGAGGGCCATAGACACGGGTTCACAGGTAGATGCCGTGTTTCTTGACTTCCGGAAGGCGTTCGATACAGTTCCCCACAGTCGTTTAATGAACAAAGTAAGAGCATATGGACTATCAGACCAATTGTGTGATTGGATTGAGGAGTTCCTAGATAACAGGACGCAGCATGTCATTCTCAATGGAGAGAAGTCTTCCGAAGTAAGAGTGATTTCAGGTGTGCCGCAGGGGAGTGTCGTAGGACCGTTGCTATTCACAATATACATAAATGACCTTGTGGATGACATCGGAAGTTCACTGAGGCTTTTTGCAGATGATGCTGTGGTGTATCGAGAGGTTGTAACAATGGAAAATTGTACTGAAATGCAGGAGGATCTGCAGCGAATTGACGCATGGTGCAGGGAATGGCAATTGAATCTCAATGTAGACAAGTGTAATGTGCTGCGAATACACAGAAAGATAGATCCTTTATCATTTAGCTACAAAATAGCAGGTCAGCAACTGGAAGCAGTTAATACCATAAATTATCTGGGAGTACGCATTAGGAGTGATTTAAAATGGAATGATCATATAATGTTGATCGTCGGTAAAGCAGATGCCAGACTGAGATTCATTGGAAAAATCCTAAGGAAATGCAATCCGAAAACAAAGGAAGTAGGTTACAGTACGCTTGTTCGCCCACTGCTTGAATACTGCTCAGCAGTGTGGGATCCGTACCAGATAGGGTTGATAGAAGATATAGAGAAGATCCAACGGAGAGCAGCGCGCTTCGTTACAGGATCATTTAGTAATCGCGAAAGCGTTACGGAGATGATAGATAAACTCCAGTGGAAGACTCTGCAGGAGAGACGCTCAGTAGCTCGGTACGGGCTTTTGTCAAAGTTTCGAGAACATACCTTCACCGAAGAGTCAAGCAGTATATTGGTCCCTCCTACGTATATCTCGCGAAGAGACCATGAGGATAAAATCAGAGAGATTAGAGCCCACACAGAGGCATACCAACAATCCTTCTTTCCACGAACAATACGAGACTGGAATAGAAGGGAGAACCGATAGAGGTACTCAAGGTACCCTCCGCCACACACCGTCAGGTGGCTTGCGGAGTATGGATGTAGATGTAGATGTAGATGATCAGACAGGATGCTTACGTACGTGTCACCCATCAGACTCGTATCTAGACGTATCAGGGGTCCCATATTATTCCAACTGCACATGCCTCACACCATTACAGAGCCTCCACCAGCTTGAACAGTCCCCTGCTGACATGCAGGGTCCTTGGATTCATGAGATCTTCTCCATACCCGTACACGTCCATCCGCTCGATACAATTTGAAACGAGACTCGTCTGGCCAGGCAACGTGTTTCCAGTCATCAACAGTCCAATGTCGGTGTTGACGGGCCCGGACGAGGCGTAAACTGTTGTGTCGTGCACAGTCAAGGGTACATGAGTGGGCCTTCGGCTCCGAAAGCCCAATCAATGATGTTTCCTTGAATGGTTTGCACGCTGAAGGGGGAGGTTACCATGAGAAAAAGATTGAATAATCAACGAAAGGATAACGTTCTACGAGTCGGGGCGTGGAAGCTTGAACGTGGTAGGGAAACTAGAAAATCTGAAAAGGGAAATGCAAAGGCTCAATCTAGATATAGTAGGGGTCAGTGAAGTGAAGTGGAAGGAAGACAAGGATTTCTGGTCAGATGAGTATCGGGTAATATCAACAGCAGCAGAAAATGCTATAACAGGTGTAGGATTCGTTATGAATAGGAAGGTAGGGCAGAACAGTTCAGTGACCGGGTTGTTCTAATCAGAATCGACAGCAGACCAACACCGACAACGATAGTTCAGGTATACATGCCGACGTCGCAAGCTGAAGATGAACAGATAGAGAAAGTGTATGAGGATATTGAAAGGGTAATGCAGTATGTAAACGGGGACGAAAATCTAATAGTCATGGGCGACTGGAATGCAGTTGTAGGAAAAGGAGTAGAAGAAAGGGTTACAGGAGAATATGAGCTTGGGACAAGAAATGAAAGAGGAGAAAGACTAATTGAGTTCTGTAACAAGTTTCAGCTAGTAATAGCGAATACCCTGTTCAAGAATCACAAGAGGAGGAGGTATACTTGGAAAATGCCGGGAGATACGGGAAGATTTCAATTAGATTACATCATGGTCAGACAGAGATTCCGAAATCAGATACTGGATTGTAAGGCGTACCCAGGAGCAGATATAGACTCAGATCACGATATAGTAGTGATGATGAAGAGTAGGCTGAAGTTCAAGGCATTAGTCAGGAAGAATCAATACGCAAAGAAGTGGGATACGGAAGTACTAAGGAATGACGAGATACGTTTGAAGTTTTCTAACGCTATAGATACAGCAATAAGGAATAGCGCAGTAGGTAGTACAGTTGAAGAGGAATGGACATCTCTAAAAAGGGCCATCACAGAAGTTGGGAAGGAAAACATAGGTACAAAGAGGGTAGCTGCGAAGAAACTATGGGTAACAGAAGAAATACTTCAGTTGATTGATGAAAGGAGGAAGTACAAACATGTTCCGGGAAAATCAGGAATACAGAAATACAAGTCGCTGAGGAATGAAATAAATAGGAAGTGCAGGGAAGCTAAGACGAAATGGCTGCAGGAAAAATGTGAAGACATCGAAAAAGATATGATTGTCGGAAGGACAGACTCAGCATACAGGAAAGTCAAAACAACCTTTGGTGACATTAAAAGCAACGGAGGTAACATTAAGAGTGCAACGGGAATTCCACTGTTAAATGCAGAGGAGAGAGCAGATAAGTGGAAAGAATACATTGAAATCCTCTATGAGATTGAAGATTTGTCTGATGTGATAGAAGAAGAAACAGGAGTCGATTTAGAAGAGATAGGGGATCTAGTATTAGAATCGGAATTTAAAAGAGCTTTGGAGGACTTACGGTCATATAAGGCAGAAGGGATAGATAACATTCCATCAGAATTTCTAAAATAATTGGGGGAAGTGGCAACAAAACGGCTATTCACGTTGGTGTGTAGAATATATGAGTCTGGCGATATACCATCTGACTTTCGGAAAAGCATCATCCACACAATTCCGAAGACGGCAAGAGCTGACAAGTGCGAGAATTATCGCACAATCAGCTTAACAGCTCATGCATCGAAGCTGCTTACAAGAATAATATACAGAAGAATGGAAAAGAGAATTGAGAATGCGCTAGGTGGCGATCAGTTTGGCTTTAGGAAAAGTAAAGGGACGAGAGAGGCAATTCTGACGTTACGGCTAATAATGGAAGCAAGGCTAAAGAAAAATCAAGACACTTTCATAGGATTTGTCGACCTGGAAAAAGCGTTCGACAATATAAAATGGTGCAAGCTGTTCGAGATTCTGAAAAAAGTAGGGGTAAGCTATAGGGAGAGACGGGTCATATACAATATGTACAACAACCAAGAGGGAATAATAAGAGTGGACGATCAAGAACGAAGTGCTCGTATTAAGAAGGGTGTAAGACAAGGCTGTAGCCTTTCGCCCCTACTCTACAATCTGTACATCGAGGAAGCAATGATGGAAATAAAAGAAAGGTTCAGGAGTGGAATTAAAATACAAGGTGAAAGGATATCAATGATACGATTTGCTGATGACATTGCTATCCTGAGTGAAAGTGAAGAAGAATTAAATGATCTGCTGAACGGAATGAACAGTCTAATGAGTACACAGTATGGTTTGAGAGTAAATCGGAGAAAGACGAAGGTAATGAGAAGTAGTAGAAATGAGAACAGCGAGAAACTTGACATCAGGATTGATGGTCACGAAGTCAATGAAGTTAAGGAATTCTGCTACCTAGGCAGTAAAATAACCAATGACGGACGGAGCGAGGAGGACATCAAAAGCAGACTCGCTATGGCAAAAAAGGCATTTCTGGCCAAGAGAAGTCTACTAATATCAAATACCGGCCTTAATTTGAGGAAGAAATTTCTGAGGATGTACGTCTGGAGTACAGCATTGTATGGTAGTGAAACATGGACTGTGGGAAAACCGGAACAGAAGAGAATCTAAGCATTTGAGATGTGGTGCTATAGACGAATGTTGATAATTAGGTGGACTTATAAGGTAAGGAATGAGGAGGTTCTACGCAGAATCGGAGAGGAAAGGAATATGTGGGAAACACTGATAAGGAGAAGGGACAGGATGATAGGACATCTGCTAAGACATGAGGGAATGACTTCCATGGTACTAGAGGGAGCTGTAGAGGGCAAAAACTGTGGAGGAAGACAGAGATTGGAATACGTCAAGCAAATAATTGAGGACGTAGGTTGCAAGTGCTACCCTGAGATGAAGAGGTTAGCACAGGAAAGGAATTCGTGGCGGGCCGCATCAAACCAGTCAGTAGACTGATGCAAAAAAAAAAAAAAAAAAAAAAAAAAAAAAGATTCATGTCAGGACTCTGCAGGCCAATCCATTACAAGGATGCTATTGTCGTGTAACCACTGCGCCACAGGCCGTGCATTATATACTCGATCGAGTTGAAAGATGCAATCGCACATCCCCGAATTGCTTTTCAACAGTGGGAAGCAAGAAGATGCTTAAAACA
The DNA here is from genome assembly GCF_021461395.2 of Schistocerca americana. Taxonomy (NCBI): domain Eukaryota; kingdom Metazoa; phylum Arthropoda; class Insecta; order Orthoptera; family Acrididae; genus Schistocerca; species Schistocerca americana. The sequence goes on along the minus strand of NC_060123.1, from coordinate 204,705,527 downwards.
TCAATGTAGACCTGTACTGTGGTAGTGCCACGCAAAACAACAAGAGGTGCAAGCCCCTTCCTTGAAAAAACACAACCACATCATAACACCACCGCCTCTAAATTTTGCTGTTGGCACTACACACACTGGCAGATGACATTCACCGGGCATTCGCCATATTCAGACCCTGCCATCGGTTCGCCATATTGTGTACCGTGATTCGTCACTCCACACAACATTTTCCACTGTTTAATCGTCCGAGGCACTGTTTGGCATTTACCAGAGTGAGATGTGTGGCTTATGAGCAGCCGCTCGACCATGAAATTCAAGTTTTCTCACCTCCCGCTTAATTGTCATAGTACTTGCTGCGGATCCTGATCCTGTTTGGGATTCCTGTGCGATGGTCTGGGTAGATGTCTGCCTATTACACATTACGACCCTCTTCAACTGTCGGCGGTCGCCGTCAGTCAACAAACGTGGCCAGCCTGTACTCTTTTGTGCTGTACTTGTCCCTTCACGTTTCCACTTCACTACCACATCGGAAACAGTGGCCCTAGGCATATTTAGGAGCGTGGAAATCTTGCGTACAGACGTACGACAGAAGTGACACCTGGTCACCTGACCACATTCGAACTCCGTGAGTTCCGCGGAGCGCCCCATTCTGCTCTCTCACGATGTCTAATGACTACTGATGTCGCTGAGATAAACACCTGGCAATAGGTGGCAACACAATGCACCTAACATGAAAAACGTATGTTTGGGGGTTGTCCGGATACTTTTGATCACATAGTGCACATATGGATTTGTCCTTTGATATTCTTAAATTTATAAGTACGTTACCAACAGATATCCACAGGTACAAACGACCTTGTATTCCCGTTATACAACATACCTAAAATGTGAAATTAATTGTTCCTGGAAATCATGAGGATCCGGCCGCTGTGGCCGAGCGGTTCTAGACGCTTCAGTCCGGAACCGCGCTGCTGCTACGGTCGCAGGTTCGAATCCTGCCTCGGGGATGGATGTGTGTGATGCCCTTAGGTTAGTTAGGTTTAAGTAGTTCTAAGTCTAGGGGAATGATGACCTCAGATGTTAAGTCCCATAGTGCTTAGAGCCATTTGAACCATGTTTTGAAATCATGAGGAGAGCAGGAAATTAGCATAAATGTGTGTTACGTAACGGGGAAGAGAAGTCGAGTAAGTTTATAAAGAAATAATGAAAAAAAAACGAGAACACTACCTAAGGTCTAAAATCAGAAAACAGCTAAAGCCTACAATCAGAGTTACTCTGGATAGAGAAATTGTCGGGCTGGAGCACCAACCAGTGGTCGATGGAGCGGCGACGTATGCCGTGCTGACCAGTAAAGTGACGTTGTACTCATTACATTTAAGGGGCGTTTCCCCTGTAATCTTTCTCTCCCTAGTTAACGAAGGTATCTGTAGCAACGAAAGTTTCCCTCTGATGCAAATTATCTTTTTAGTATGCTTCGATCGCATCGCATTCACGCTGCCGTTCACGTTTCAGGTTAATTTTCTTTTCCGCCCTGCATTATGATTTCTCCAGCTGCGATAATTTGTAATTTTGATGAGAGGCTGTTAGCAAAGCGGTAAAATAGAGGACTGTTGAATGAGGATGAAATTAAAATGACCCACAGCAAATCAAAATCCAAAACAACTTGAATAATAACCGTTTGGCAACTCCTGTAAATAAATTATTTATCAACCGGTTTAGTATCCCAGATGCAACGTCATCAGGTTAAATGTGGTGAATTATTGCATTAAAACTGCATCATATTTAACCTAATTATGTGGCTTCTAGGCTACGAAACCGGTCAATAAAAAAATTATTTGCAAGAACACCGAAGCGGCTATTTGTCAAGACGTGTACTTTCGACTGCGGTTGTCGCTCACACAAGACAGTCTGCAGAAAATCCAAGGACTAGGTTTCATCAGGGAATTTCCGTAATAATTAGCATAAAAATTCCCGGTGTTTATAATCGTAATAGTTCTTATACCATTATTTTTTCTGCTCTGAGACATGATATGTTTCTCAGTATACACTAGTGGCCATTAAAATTGCTACACCACGAAGATGACGTGCTACAGACGCGAAATTTAACCGACAGGAAGAAGATGCTGTGATATGCAAATGATCAACTTTTCAGAGCATTCACACAAGGTTGGCACCGGTGGCGACACCTACAACGTGCTGACATGAGGAGAGTTTCCAACCGATTTCGCATACAGAAACAGCTGTTGACCGGCGTTGCCTGGTGAAACGCTGTTGTGATACCTCGTGTAAGGAGGAGAAATGCGTACCATCATGTTTCCGACTTTGATAAAGGTCGGATTGTAGCCTATCGGGATTGCGGTTTATCGTATCGCGACACTGCTGCTCGCGTTGGTCGAGATCCAATGACTGTTAGCAGAATATGGAATCGATGGGTTCAGGAGGGTAATACGGAACGCCGTGCTGGATCCCAACGGCCTCGTATCACTAGCTGTCGAGATGACAGGCATCTTATCCGCATGGCTGTAACGGATCGTGCAGCCACGTCTCAATCCCTGAGTCAACAGATGGGGACGTTTGCAAGACAACAACCATCTGCACGAACAGTTCGACGACGTTGGCACCAGCATGGACTATCAGCTCAGAGACCATGGCTGCGGTTACCCTTGACGCTTCATCACATACAGGAGCGCCTGCGATGGTGTACTCAACGACGAACCTCGGTGCACGAATGGCAAAACATCATTTTTTCGCATGAATCCAGGTTCTGTTTACAGCATCGTGATGCTCGCATCCGTGTTTGGCGACATCGCGATCAAGGCAGATTGGAAGCGTGTATTCGTCATCGCGATACTGGCGTATTACCCGGCGTGCTGGTATGGGGTGTCATTGGTTACACGTCTCGGTCACCTATTGTTCGCATTGGCGGCACTTTGAACAGTGGACGTTACATTTCAGATGTGTTACTACCCGTGGCTCTACCCTTCATTCGATCCCTGCGAAACCCTACATTTCAGCAGGATAATGCACGACCACATGTTGCAGGTGCTGTACGGGCCTTTCTGGATACAGAAAATGTTCGACAGCTGCCCTGGCCAGCACTTTCTCCAGATCTCTCACCAATTGAAAAGGTCTGGTCATTGGTGGCCGAGCAACTGACTCGTCACAATACGCCAGTCACTACTCTTGATAAACTGTGGTATCGTGGTGAAGCTGCACGGGCAGCTGTACCTGTACATGCCATCCAAGCTCTGTTTGACTCAATGCCCAGGTGTATCAAGGCCGTTATTACGGCCAGAGGCGGTTGTTCTGAGTACTGATTTATCAGGATCTATGCACCCAAATTGCGTGAAAATGAAATCACATGTCAGTTCTAGTATAATATATTTGTCCAATGAATACCCGTTTATCATCTGCATTTCTTCTTTGTTCAGCAATTTTAGTGGCCAGTAGTATAGTTCCAAACTCTCGGAACTCTTCGGGAGGCGTATCTTCGCTTGTGCTGTTATGAACTAACACTATTCGAGAGAAGGTATGCAACCTGTGGTGTAGGTATGATGTAAGGGCATCTCCAATTGATGTCAAAACTAATATTAAAAATAGGTAAAAGTTTGACGTAGTTAAATTCCAGCTGCAGTTCTGAATATCTCTGATTTCCAACTTTATTCCTTTACATATTTGATAAGCTGCACAAGAATACTGCAAAGAATCATTGTATGAGAATCTGGCAGTTTTTGTTTCTTTCTGAGCGTTGCGAATATACAACTTTTTCTTAGGCATATATTATGTGATCAAAAGTATCCGGACACTGTATGTAATGCGGAATTGACCACTAGATGTCACGAGAGACGGACCCGCCAGTACAGGAGGAGACGGGGAGTATGGCATTGTAAGCAGAGAACCAGTAGCAGCAGGATGGCTCGGTCAGGAGGGCTCAGCGACTTCAAAGTTGGACGAGTCATTGGATGTCATCTGAGTAACAAATCCGTCACGGACGTTTCAGCCTTTCTAAAGCTGCCCACATCGACTGTTGGCGATGGGAATGTGAAGCCGGAACGCGAAGAAACAACCAGAGCTAAACAAAGACCGGACATGGACTTTCGAGCATAGCAGAGGGTGGCTGTAAAAAATAGCTTGGGATCAGCGGAAGCAGTCACTGGTGAGTTCGAAAGGGGCAACAGCAGTCCAGCTAGCACAGTGACTGTGAGCAGTTCCTCGTAAGCCCCGCATTTCTTTAGTCATTGTTAAGCGATGCTTGAGGTGATGTAAAGAGCGGCGCCACTGTAGGGTGAGTGACTGGAAACGAGTGATTCGGAGTGATGAATCACGCTGTACATCACGGCAGTCCGACAGAAGGGTTTGGGAGAACTTTACCTGTCATCATGTGTAGTGCCAACATTGTGGTACGAGGGGCGTTTGAAAAGTAGGTGCAAAAATAAAAACTATTTACCTGCTTGTGGTAAACCATTTTTTTTTTATTTTTCGACATAGTCTCCTTTTAGGCTTATACACTTCGCCCAACGCTGTTCTAATTTGTTGATGCCTTCCAAATAATAGGAATTGTCCAAGTCTGCAAAATAGTTAATAGTTGCTACAATCACCACGTCGTTTGAATAACGTCTTTGTCCCACCAGCCATTTCTTCAAATAGGGGAACAAATGGTAGTCCGAGGGAGCCAAGTCTGGATAATAGGGGGGATGTGAAACGAGTTGGAATCCTATTTCCACTAATTTTACGACCACAACTGCTGAGGTGTGTGCTGGTGCATTGTCGTGATGGAAAATGACTTTTTTGTGGTCAAATCGCTGGCGTTTTTGTTGCAGCTCGATTTTCAAACGGTCAAATAAAATGAATAATATGCACCTGTAATAGTTTTACCCTTTTCCAGATAGTCGACGAGGATTATCCCTTCCGAATCCCAAAAGACAGTCGCCATAATCTTTCCGATCGATTGAATGGTCTTCGCTTTTTTGGTGCAGACTCTCCCTTGGTAACCCATTGCTTAGATTGTTGTTTGGTCTCAGGAGTATAGCAATGTATCCATGTTTCATCCACAGTGACGAAACGGAGCTTAAAGTCCTGCGGATTCTTCCTGAACAGCTGCAAACCATCCTTGCAACACTTCAGACGATTCCGTTTTTGGTCAAGCGTGAGCAATCGTGGAACCCATCTAGCGGATAGCTTTCTTATGTCCAAATGTTTATGCAAAATATTATGTTCCCGTTCATTCGAGATGCCCACAGCACTAGCAATCCCACGCACCTTAACTCTTCTGTCATCCATCACCATATCATGGACTTTATCAATGATTTCTGGAGTCGTAACCTTCCACAGGGTGTCCAGAACGTTCAGCATCACTTGTGCTCATATGGCCACTCCGAAAATTTTGAAACCACTTATAAACTGTTTTAATCGAAGGTGCAGAGTCTCCGTAATGTTTATCAAGCTTCTCTTTAGTCTCCTGAGGCGTTTTGCCTTTAATAAGGTAATGTTTAATCACCACACGAAATTCTTTTTCGTCCATTTTTTGACAGTCACTCGACTTCCTTGATTCACACGAACGCCAAACACAAAGGAACAGACCAATATGGCTGAAACTTGGTGTGAGTTCTTTCGAAAGATGCTACTAACTAAACATGACCTCGATTCGCGCCGGTGGTGCCATCTCTCGGACTTTGCACGGACTTTTCAATCCCCACTCGTACAGATATGGTGGTTTTACGGCGTGGTGGTTTTCCGTGGTTAGTGTGTGGTTCCGTTATTGCGCTTAAGAAAATGCTAAATACAGAATAATATGAAAGCATTTTACCGCATTGTGTACTGTGTGTACAGCAGAGGAACAGTTCGGAGACGTTGTTTCTCTGTATGAGCATGACAATGCACCGTGTGAGAAAGTACCAACTGTGAGGCAATGGTTTGCGGAAAATAACACTCCTTAAATAGAATGGTCTGTCTAGAGTCGCAACCTGAACCTAATCGAAAGCCTTAGGAATGATTTAGAACGTCAACTTCGCTCCAGAACCAGCGTCCTGCATGACTATCTTCTGTGGTTGCGGCTCTTGGGGAAGAATGGCTGCCATTCCACCAGTTCCACCACAGACATTCAGTCACCTCTTGAAAGTGTCCTCAACAGTATTCAAGCCATCGTAATGGCCCATATTAAAGTCCACTAATAAGTGTCCGGATGCTTTTGATCAGATGTAACGCGGAGTGCTTCATAAGAAGAAAGCGTTGTGCCTGACGTTGCTGGGGCGGGTGGGCAGGCAGGCTGGCTCCGGTCGCCTCATACGCTCCGTCAGGCTCTGGTAGGTGGAGTATGAGCAGCCATGAATAGACGTCCGAGAAAATATTTTGGCTATTTAGTACTTCAGCACTAAGACGATAGTTTCCAACATTAGAAACACCTCTTAATAATGTCGTAGACACATTGACGGTGTGTACTCTTTCATAAGGCTAAGTTCAGATCTAACGCACGTTGACGCATGCTGTCGCGCAGTAGCATTTCAAAGGAGTTCAGATGACGAGCGGTAGAGCGCATTAGTAACTCCAGTTACTCTCTTGCATTGTGTTTCGGTTTCGGATGTTGCAAGCGGTTGTTTAGCGGCGGAGCTACAATATTCATATAAAATTGGAAAATCTATTACATCAGGGATAATTGATCAAGGGAGCAAAGTCATCAAGACTTGCGATGCTGACGCCGTATGAAGAAAAATGGATTGAAATATCTCAAGGATTTGGACAATACGCGATGTTTTCTCATTCCATCGGAGCTGTCAATGGTAAACGTTTCAGAACACAAACCCACAACGTACAGTCCCTAATAAACACATTTTTCTCTAGTACTGTTGGCGCTATATGACTCCTACTATCGCTTTAACTGAGCAGACATTCCTGCTTATGGGAAAGACAGCTAATGAGAAATTTTCAGAGATTTCGTTCTGTATGAAAAACTCGCTGGAAAATCTTAGAATATAACGAAACAAAGACCTTCAATAGAAAAACATGACATGGCTCTCCCTTTCGTGATCGTAGGCGATGAACCATCAGGCATGTGGAAAATTTAGTGGGACTCTACACGGAAAGCAGCCGACTAATGAACGAAGTGTTACTAAACTATTGCCTAATATTAGCATGTAGGTATGTTGAGTGTACTTTTGGTGTAGCGTGTAATAATTGGAGAACACTACATTGCACATTAGTTACCAGTGTGGATTGTGCCGAACACAGTGTCAAAGCAATTACAATACTTCACAAGTATGTTGGAATGAGAGATGGGTTTAAACACTAAGACGTTTGAAGGAAATCTCAAACGCATAAATGCTTTCCTCAATTAACGACACACTTCCGCATTGGATAACGTTCGGGCTATTTTATTAACGAAGGTAGCTTTGAATATGCAGACCGTATGATATGAATGCAAGTGTACTTGTTAACAAGAAAGTTTTCTTGAGTTATTTCCCTCACAGAAAATCAAAACTAATTCTTCCCAAGCTCGCCGTCTCAAAATTTTACTTTTATACGCTTGCGACGCCATATTCCAAAGTGCTGGCCTTTTTCGTCTGCTATGTCAATTAGTAACTCGATGTCAATAATCTCGCCTTCGGTTTCACTCATTTTTCGCAGTGTCCAATAAACAAAAGTAATAGAAACACACCCACAAAAAAAATACGTCCGGTCACGACGGAAGCGCCTGGTCAACTGAACAGTGCAATGGCTTGTATCTTTCCAACCGCATGTAACGCATTTGTCTGCGTCTGGAGACTTTTTGCGTAAACTTTGCATTAAAGCGCGGTCATGTGATATGTTGTAAGATGAACGTTAGAATTCTAAATGCGCGATTTGAAAACGTGAGTCAGATATCCATCATGTGAATTTAGCTTTACCTCGCAAGAAATATCCGCAGCTATTTTCGTTACTTGTTAGTTCGCTGGCAAATGCCGGAGTCTGTTGTTCAGACTTTGTCAGAAGGTAGGGTTTGGTGGAATAACATGGGGTCAGCAATTCGTGTTTCACAAACTGCACACCATACTCCAGCTTACACATCACGCGGATGTTCTTGGTACGGTTAACGATTTTCAGAACTCCGACCATAATTGTTCAGCGAGTTCATAAGTCCTGATAAACCCAGCCAGGCTTCATCAGAAAAAAAATATTTTATGTACATTGTCTCTACCATTCACATACTGAAACAGCCAGCTGTGGTACTGCGCAACGTACTGGCCAGTCTACGCGCTACCGCTAGTTTGTAAAGTTTAATTTTGTGTTTGTGCACAGCCCTGTGACCAGGCGATACCGACGCAAATCTCTAAACGTCTAAATGGCGGAACGGCTTTGTCGGCCTGCTTTCCAAGGCCGCTCATAAGTCGTTTTACAAGGAGACCTGACAGTGCCAGGAGATCAACGTCCTAAAGAGAAGACCTCGAAAAAATCGCATATTAAGAGTAAAACGTTTCCGAGAGCTGTTCAGTCCAAAACAACTGCAGTACGGTAACTTAGGCTCTGCTGATGAGGTAAGCTTCCTAGTTTTGACGAGCAATACAGCGATGGACTAAAGGAGTACGAGGTAGCATCCGGCGCAAAATTTAATAACAAGAAGTCAGGGAAAATGAAAAACCGCACAAGTACAAGGACGTTTTAGAGAAATAAACAGCATCCAGTGTCTGGGCATGACGTCAGAAGAAATGTACGCCAAACGATTCCCGAAAATTACCAGGAAATCCTGGTGCTCTAAGGACTCGAACTCCCAAACGTCTTGTTGCTTTACGAACGAGTTAATGTGGTCAATACTTACCTTTAAGCATGTAAGTGAGACGAAAATTAGGAACGGTTTGAAGTTATGCTTAAAGTTTCTTGGAATTCGCTAACTCTCTTATTATGAAACAGTGGATGAACATAAACTGTATAATTTACTCTAGCTCCTCACGCATCTCATTGCTTATGACGTATTAACTCCTGAAGTACGTGTCTTACTATGATACAATTGTGCAAGTATATTCAATAAAGATGTGGCTAGTGTCTGCAAAGTTTGTCGCAAACAGAAGTAATACATAGAAACGTCATGCGTGATGTTGGAAGTTGCACTGCGCGCCATTTTAAGCAAAATCTAGTCTTTCACGCGTCTGAATGTTCATTACCTCATATCACCTGACCTGTATTTCGTACAACGATATAATCTTGCGGGTACATTCAGTGGTATGTATGGGTGCAGGCTGCGAATAGAGCCGGTAGTAAAGAAGTAATGAATTAAAACGCCATGCTGACGCTAAAGTTCGACTGCATGAAAGCGAAAATGTAGTAAGCGATACATGTTTTTCCTCTCATCATTTTGGGGAGGGAGGGTTGGTTATCTGCGAGAAAAAAAAGATCGTTAAGGTTGGAAATTATGTGTAAAGTTTGCTGCAAGTCGCTAAGTGCTCTCATTCTCAAATACTGAAGTAAATCCGTATATTTGCGCATTTGTTACGCTGCATCGAGACAAGCCCACAGTTTCTAACTGTAATACCTGTGTTAGTGTTTTAAACTTTTAACATAACATTAGACGTCTTAATGAGTAAAATATGACAACTTTTTAAATTCGATCTCTAAGTATGCGAAATCTTCTAAAATCGAATTTTTTTTTTTTGCCCCTAAGCTGGAACTAGTACCTGGTTCCGGGACAGCGTTCCAGTAATATGCAAGTGGCAGTCGAATGAAAATGAGACACGTGGAAAAAGAAAACAAACTGTTTATTCTTTCATACTAGGGGCGTTTGGAAAGTCCGTCCAAAGTCCGAGAGATGGCACCACCGGCGCGTATCGAGGTCATGTTTAGTTAGTATCATATTTGGAAAGAACTCACACCAAGTTTCAGCCATATTGGTCTATTTCTTTGTGTTAGGCATTCGTGTGAATCAAGGAAGTCCAGTGATTGTCAAAAAAAGGACGAAAAAGAATTTCATGCGGTGATTAAACATTACTTTATGAAAGGCGAAACGCCTCAGGAGACTAAAGACAACCTTAATAAACATTACGGTGACTCTGCACCTTCGATTAGAACAGTTTATACGTGGTTTCAAAATTTTCGGTGTGGCCATATTGGCACAAGTGATGCTGAACGTCCAGGACACCCTGTGGAAGTTACGACTCCAGAAATCATTGATAAAATCCATGATATGGTATTGGATGACAGAAGAGTTAAGGTGCGTGGGATTGCTAGTGCTGTGGGCATCTCTAATGAACGGGAACATAATATTTTGCATAAACATTTGGACATGAGAAAGCTATCCGCTAGATGGGTTCCGCGATTGCTCACGCTTGACCAAAAACAGAATCGTCTGAAGTGTTGCAAGGATGGTTTGCAGCTGTTCAGGAAGAATCCGCAGGACTTTAAGCGTCGTTTCGTCGCTGTGCATTAAACATAGATACATTCCTATACTCCTGAGACCAAACAACAATCTAAACAGTGGGTTACCAAGGGAGACTCTGCGCCAAAAAAGGCGAAGATCATTCCTCCGGCCTGAAGGGTTATGGCGACTGTCTTTTGGGAGGTGACTGTTTTTTGGGATTCGCAAGGGATAATCCTCATAGACTATCTGGAAAAGGGTAAAAGTATTACAGGTGCATATTATTCATCGTTATTGGACCGTTTGAAAACCGAGCTGCAAGGAAAACGCTGGCGATTGTACCGCAAAAAAGTCCATTTCCATCAAGACAATGCACCAGCACACACATCAGCAATTGTGGTTGCAAAATTAATAGAAATAGGATTCCAACTCGTTTCACATCCCCCTCCCCCCCCCCCCCCCCGATTCTCCCTCGGACTACTATTTGTTCCCCAATATGAAGAAATGGCTGGTGGGACAAAGGTTTTATTCAAACGAGGAGATGATTGCAGCAACTAATAGCTGTTTTGCAGACTTCGACAATTCCTGTTATTCGGAAGGGATCAACAAATTAGAACAGCGTTGGACGAATTGTGTAAGTCTAAAAGCAAACTATGTCGAAAAATAAAAAAGGTTTACCCTAAACACGTAAGTAGTTTTTATTTTTGCACGAACTTTTCAAACGCCCCTCGTAAGTAATCGCATAACCGTTAATTAATCTATCCCACTGTGAGACAAGACGGTCAGTGCCTTTACGGAAAATTGTTTGCGGTTGCTTACCGAACCGTGATAAGTACCCAGCCGTGCACCTCTTCTTTCGAAGCAAATCGACGGCCACAAATGTCTTTCATCCAGGCTCCAAAAACTTGTAAATAGCATGGGGAGGGGTCAGGACTGTATGGAGGATGTGTAAGGGCTTCCCAGCGAAACTTCTGAAACGTTGTAGAAACATGAGGCCGTCGATTTGCTTCGGATGAGGAGGTGCACGCCTGGGTACTATCATTGTTCGGTAAGCAACCGCAAACAATTTTCCCATGAAGGCGTTGACGGTCTTGCCTCCCAAAGGGAGGAGATTACTTTCGAAACAATTAACAGTTTAATTTCCATTTCCATCTGTCTCGTTCTCATTTTAATATCCATTATAAATAGGAAATCACCTATGATTTTTGAGTTTTTCCCTGTGTAAAGAGTATTTCTAGAAGTTTCGGGATTGCAAGCGGCTAACGTCGACTTCCTACCACGATATTTCGGCTGACAACCATTCATTCAGCCATCTTTAGGTGAGTGTTCTGCTTGGTAGATTCCTAGCGATATGAGCTAGCAATCTCCAGTGCTTTACACTCACCGTAAAATGGGTAGATGGCTGTCCGCCGAAATATCGTGGCAAGAAGTCGACGTTAGCCGGCCACAATCCGGAAACTTCGTGGAATAGGAAATAACCCACTTGCATATAGAATCACAGCATCAGAAAACTGGACAAAATGCAAAAAAATACACCTGGTGAACGTATAGCTAATATCCAAAATGAACTACGTGATCCAGGTCCTCCCACCACCTCACGACATCGTCAAAAGAGTTGTGTCGGCGGTAGGTCATTTTATAAGCCGCGGTCATATTTTTCAAGTCCAATATTACACACTGAAGTAGGAATCAAAAAAGACGATCTCAGCCTCACCATCGTCTGCAACAAAGCACAGGCTTCGTACATCAGCAATTCGCTGAATCAGTGGAGAAATATGCCTTCTAGTCTCACCGCACATTTAGTAAATGAAATAGCACAGGCTAACCTTATTCCACCAATCAATGTCAACTGCGTACCGAACGGACTCGTATCATTTAAAGCGCTTTCTCGTCGAATACAGTTACATGCAAGTGACAACACCCTATAACAAACTGACAGACGTAACACAATTGTGCTGTAAACTAATGAAACACAATGCTAGGAACATTATAGAAGATTTACTCATGTGCTCCATATATGCTCTTATCGACAGTGAGGAATACAGATTTACATATCTAAACGCGAGAGCAGTACGGACCACAGTCAGTACCATGCTGGCCAGTGCAAGACGACTGCACATCACGCCATAACAACATTGAACTTAATCAACCCACACCACGTCCCTTTCCTCAAAACGCAGTGAGCTGGCTAAAACGTCATACTGTATTTTAGGTTAAGGGGGACGAAGAAAACAGCGAACGGAATTTTTGGGCGTACTTCACTAAACAGCGCCATAAACTTCAACGGACCCAGAACAAAGTTTCCGTGTCATCTCAGGCGCTGGCAGGCACGTCCCCAACAAACACATAAGAGACTTCCTAGGCCAGCCCACCATTTACACACTTATTCAAGACAAATCCACAAAATTTTACGTAACAACACAAACTTCGCCCCACTTTCTCATTCAAAATTTAAGAAACGAACCCACAGAAGCTTCTCACAAACGCTCAAAATTAACCCTTACACGCCTCTTTAGGGACCAATTAAACATACATAAAACACCAAACACAAGCTTACACACAGAAAACACGCTCACAACCCCAATCCCTCAACTTCACGTAAACCCCTAGTGGTACTTCACACGCAACAAAACAACCATAGCCTCGTCAACGGACGAGAAACTACATAAAGAAGAATTTGCCAGTTTTTTACTCATTGTCTTGAAGAAAAGTTTTAGTGCACAACAATGTTAACAACAGATTCCTTTATGTTATCTGATAATAGTAAGATAAATTTCATAAAAATCACTGGTATTGGAGCTTGAATTTATATTGATGTCAGATAAAGTGTTGCTGAACATGGTCATCAGTCCCCTAGAACTTAGAACTACTTAAACCTAACTAACCTAAGGACAGCACACAACACCCAGCCATCACGAGGCAGAGAAAATCCCTGACCCCGCCGGGAATCGAACCCGGGAACCCGGGCGTGGGAAGCGAGAACGCTACCGCACGACCACGAGATGCGATGTTGCTGAACTATTTATCATGCGATAAATGTAGCGTTACCGATGTTGTAATGATTTACTGATGTGCCTAATATTGCATATGTAATGCAAACGTTTTGGAAACAAGAACTGTAGACCTTTTGGATTGTAATAAAGGTTTCCGTTTGATAAAGGTTGATAAAGGAGGAGGAGATTGCTGTTTAACGTCCCGTCGACAACGAGGTCATTAGAGACGGAGCGCAAGCTCGGGTTAGGGAAGGACGGGGAAGGAAATCGGCCACGCCCTTTCAAAGGAACCATCCAGGCATTTGCCTGAAAGGATTTAGGGAAATCACGGAAAACCTAAATCAGGATGGCCGGAGACGGGAATGAACCGTCGTCCTCCCGAATGCGAGTCCAGTGTGCTAACCACTGCGAAAAGTTATTAAAAACAAAGTGCATGGTGATAAAATCTGCCAATCTTAAAGCTGTTGGTTCCAGTCTCGTTAGAAGCATTTTTATACAGTGAAGACTTTCACGATCGGATTTTTCAGCTGCTGAGAATTTTTCCGTGTTGTATGGCCGTGGTCCATGGAAATCTTCAATCTCTGACGTTTCGTCCAAGGCTACGTTGGACATCTTCGGAGGTGCCCTTCGTTGTGCTGAGTCTTGTCGACTGACGAGTCGGATGTCGAAGAAAGGCCTAAATACTGTGTAAAGTGGGCGTGGTCTGGATTTTACGTGATAGCAGATATAAACCTTGTCAAAGATAAAAATTTTTAACTATCGATTGTAGTACGTCAAAGATAAAATCTTCTCATCGATTCTGTAGTGCCACAAAAAACGAAAATGATCGTACGGCAATGTTGGCAGGGAGACCCCATGCGGAAATCGGCTGCCGAAATTGCAAGTCCTTTTGAGCTGACGCCACTTCGGCGACTTGCGAGTCGATGATGATGAAATACACACAACACCCAGTCATCTCAAGGCAGAGAAAATCCCTGACCCCGCGGGGAATCGAACCCAGGACCCCGTGCGCGGGAGGCGAAAACGCTACCGTAACACCACGAGCGCTACAGTCCATATGTTACTAGGTTTCAAGCCTTCTCCCCCTCATGTTTATATATTTCGATGGCTTCTCTACATAATTACACCTCTTTTGTGTTGTGGATGATGATTGGAATCCTTATGCAATCATCATCCACAACAGAAAAGAGGTGCAATTAAAAGTCTAGTGGACAGAGCTAAAAGGATTTGTTCGCCGGGACACCTGGACGCCGAGTTAAAACATCTAAAGTAGGCTTTTGAGAAGAATAGGTACTCTAGTAAGGAAATAAATTGTTTTGCGACCGAATAACAGCAGGCCTAAGGACAACGATGGGACATAGCGATGGAAGAACACGGTTTCTCTAGCCTTCATCAAAAAAGTAACGGATCAAATCAGCAAGATTCTAAGGAAACATGACGTTCGACCTATTTTCAGACCAACTAAGAAAATAGGCCAAGCACTTCGTTCTGTTAAGGATAAACGTCCCCCCCCCCCCCCCCCCCTGTCTGCAAGTGGTGTATATAAGATTCCGTGTACGTGTGGCAAGGTCTACATTGGAACTACAAAGAGAAGTGTGAATACACGGTTGAAGGAACATAAAAGTCTTTGCCGACTAGGAAAACAGAAAAATCAGCTGTGGCGGAACATGCTCTTCAATCAGGTGATCACGTACTGAAATTTTCGGAAACTGAAGATTTATGTACTATGACGAACTATTATCCACTGCTATGTAGAGAAGCCATCGAAATATATAAACATGGGGATAATTTTAACAGAAAAGAAGAAGCCACGAAACTCAGTGATATATCGAATGTGGCGCTACAGAATCGATGAGAAGTTTTTATCTTTGACGTACTACAATCGATAGTTAAAAACATTTTATCTTTGAAAAGGTTATATCTGCTATCACGTGAAATCCTGACCATGCCCACTTTCCACAGTATTTAGGCAGGAAACGTTAGCGACAGCCCCGGACATTTGCACAAGCCCCGCCCATTTACCCCCCTCCACACCTACCCCCCCGCCACGCCAACCAAGAGCGCATCAATATGATCTTTGGTAGTCCTCGTCGCTGACGTTTTTGTTCGCCTTTTTTTACCGCGGTTGTTCATACTAGCAGTGTTGTGCTGTTAGTACTACTTAGCAGTTTGTGTAATACTGTCAAAATGAAACACAGATGTGCACTCTCAATAAAGTTATCATACTCAAGGTACCTAATCTTGACTGTTGTGGCCAACTGCTGTCACAACTGATATCTAACAGACATTAAAGTACGATAAGATGTGTTTGAATGACACTAACGAAATTACGTACATATGTTTAACAATAGGCAGCTCTAAAGCTCTCAAACACTGAAGAAGAACTCAAAGTAATCGTGTCTCCTATAAGCAAGCAGTCATAAAGAGTTCACAAGTAAAAATTCACCCATTACACAGGCAAATATTAATGAAGAATGCCACTGTATAAATATCTGACTGCTTGCATTACGCATTTCTATATTATCTCACTCTTATATTCTTTACTCTTAATGAGGTAATCAGAAACAAACCAAGACACCGACTTTGCCTTGTTTATGCGCAACATTGACTTTAGACAATCGAGATAATGGACAGCATCCTTGGCGATACTACCAATTAATATTTCCCAACAGAATTTCTTACACTACGCGAGGTAACGTAAATTTGCACTCACTGCAGTTAACAAATATCAGATTTTTTGATATAGTGCAGATGAAAGCTCATGAAATAAAAAAGACAGTGTGGATACCATTTTTATTTTTCTTTCTTATTGATGATTTTTCAACTCGCATATTAATGAAGATATTTCTAATTCTTTTCACAATGGTACCGGAAAAACTGTATTTCGTACTAACTACTGATTTTCTCCCTTGTTATGACTGGCATATCTGTGATACGAACAACTTTGATGTTGGAACGTGCGGCAGACCATGGGCGGATCTTAGGATATGCATTGGTGTGGAGGGGGGTTATTGGGTGGGACCTGTGCACTGTCCGGGGCTGTCGCTAACGTTACGTTATTTAGGCCGTTCTTCGACGTCCGAGTCGTCAGTCGGCAAGACTCAGCACAACGAGGAGCACCTCCGAAGATGTCCAACGTAGCCTTGGACGAAACGTCAGGGATTGAAGAGTTCCATGGACTATGGCCATACAACCCGGAAAAATTCTCAGTAGAAGCGTTTCTTTTACTTTTATTTAAAACTTATTAACAAATAGAAAGTTTAATTAACAAATATTAAAAGATATGCACATAAAATAACATATTAATTTTATTTTTAGTTACTAACTACATGAAACTGCCAGTATTCACAATAAATTAAAATTTGATGGAAAATGCAAAACGTTAAATAGAAAATAACGTTTCTATTTCTCGAGGGTGAACAGTAATTAATTTTCGAATTTGGCCAACCCAGGGCAACGTGAAACATCTCATTTATGATATAATATACTTTTCGTTTGTTGTGGCTTCCCATTGCTACTTCATTTTTTTCTCTGTCTTGTTCTTTCTTCTGTACATGTTCTTCCGCCGGCCGCTGTGGCCGAGCGGTTCTAGGCTCTTCAGTCTGGAACGTCGCGATCGCTACGATCGCAGGTTCGAATCCTGTCTCGGGCATGGATGTGTGTGATGTCCTTAGGTTGGGGGGTAGTTCTAAGTTCTAGGCGACTGATACCCTCAGATGTTAAGTCCCATAGTGCTCAGAGCCATTTGAACCATGTTCTTCCTCTTTGCGTTTGTTTTCTCTTATAGAAACTCTTGACTTTTTGCACTTTTTCCTTGAATTCTCGCCTGTTTCCTGTATCTTTGGCTGTGGTTCCCAGCTCATGTAAATCTTTCTTAGCTTCTATAACCTATGAAATTTGGGTTTTTGGCATTTTGTCACAAGAATTAAATATTTTTGTCAACCTCTTGTTATCCATTCTGTGTAAGTGGTCATAAAATATAATCCTCCGTTTTATCATAGTATTTATTATATCCTCAGTTTTTTCGTAGGCTGCCTTGTTGTTCCTCAGTTTTGAATCCCTGTTTTCATAATTTCTCCTAATAATTTAACTGTTTGGTTCTGTTCAGGGCGAGGCATTCTAAAGCATAAGGACACCCAGTTTTAAATCCACATGTAATGCCTCAGTGTTATGTCGTAAGTTTTCTTTGTTAAATGGAATGCCATTTTCCATTTTATGGTTCTATTTACGTTAGCTGCTTTTTACAGAGCATTTTGCTGGATTATTTCTTCCAGCTGCTTTAATTCTGAGACTGTCTTTAATCTTCCACATTTCGCTTCCGTATGTTGTGATGCGCTTTTAACGTTAGTCGTGTATACATGTTTTTTCAAACGAAATTTATATTCGAGTTTTATGTGATACGTGCTTCAATGCTTCTTGCAGGTTCTCTGGTAAGATTGCAAATACATTGGCAAAAGCTAAATAGTCAGTCCCTCGTTCTTCCAAGTTTCACTTGATTTACTCCTGCTTCTGCTCTTTTTCTCAGTTGCCGCATTACTTTCTCCAAATCGCAGTTGAGTAACGGATTGAGTAATGAACACAGCCCATCGCCCTCACGCCTGTTCCAAATTCGAAAGATATACATATTTCACCTAAAAATCTAACTTTGGAAATTGTATTACTCAGTTTGCTTAATGGCTGCTATTGTTTTATTGTCAGCTCCAAATTCTTCTAGGACACTGAAGAGTGTAACTCTATCGACGGAATCGTAGGCTTTTTGCTTGAATCAACAATAACTTCATAACGATTTTGAGCTCAAAGTTTCTTGTACCTGATTAAGAGCTTTAAGTTTAATATCTGTTCGACACATGATCTTTCTCTACTAAACCTTCCCCTGTATTCTCCTAATTGCTCCTGCGCTTGACTTTCTAATCTCTTTTGCAAAACTTTTGACAGGGTTTTATACGTCACTGTGTGGCTTCCACTGAATAAATGAGCGTTCATAGGTGTATTTGAACCGTATGTCCCGTATAATAAGAATTTGTTGTACAAAATAAATGCACTTAAGTACGCAGACACTGTCGGCTTCTATGGCCGAGTGGTCGACGTCACCATGCAGGGGTCCCCGGTTCGATTCCCGGTACTGCCAGGGGTTTTCCTACGGTGGGAGGGCTGGAGCAGGGTGTACTCAGCCTCGTGATGGCAGTAGAGTAGCTACTTGATTGAGAGCTGTCGGCTCCAAAGTCGAAACGTTGACAACGGACGGGAGTGCTTTGTGGTGACTCCATGCCGCATGAGTGACTGATAGTGGCCCGGCGGTCGGTCGTCTGTCGTATGCTCATATACATACATAGCAGTTGCAGCATCCTGTGAAACTGAGCAGGCACGCTTTGTTTGAAGTATAACAAACCCTTGACAATGCAAGGTTTTAATTACCGGTACTGTTGCCAATTTGTACTCTAGCATTTACACGGCACAACAAAGTAAATTCTTTAACTTAGAAATCATGTGCACATAATAATAATGACAGAATGTTAAGGAGACTTAATAATGAATGGAGTAGATTGCGCTTTTAGCTTTTAAATCTACTTCAATGAAAAAATTTCACATTGTACTATTAGCTCAGTTGCTACACCACTTGGCGACGTACACCTACACTCCTGGAAATGGAAAAAAGAACACATTGACACCGGTGTGTCAGACCCACCATACTTGCTCCGGACACTGCGAGAGGGCTGTACAAGCAATGATCACCCGCACGGCACAGCGGACACACCAGGAACCGCGGTGTTGGCCGTCGAATGGCGCTAGCTGCGCAGCATTTGTGCACCGCCGCCGTCAGTGTCAGCCAGTTTGCCGTGGCATACGGAGCTCCATCGCAGTCTTTAACACTGGTAGCATGCCGCGACAGCGTGGACGTGAACCGTATGTGCAGTTGACGGACTTTGAGCGAGGGCGTATAGTGGGCATGCGGGAGGCCGGGTGGACGTTCCGCCGAATTTCTCAACACGTGGGGCGTGAGGTCTCCACAGTACATCGATGTTGTCGCCAGTGGTCGGCGGAAGGTGCACGTGCCCGTCGACCTGGGACCGGACCGCAGCGACGCACGGATGCACGCCAAGACCGTAGGATCCTACGCAGTGCCGTAGGGGACCGCACCGCCACTTCCCAGAAAATTAGGGACACTGTTGCTCCTGGGGTATCGGCGAGGACCATTCGCAACCGTCTCCATGAAGCTGGGCTACGGTCCCGCACACCGTTAGGCCGTCTTCCGCTCACGCCCCAACATCGTGCAGCCCGCCTCCAGTGGTGTCGCGACAGGCGTGAATGGAGGGACGAATGGAGACGTGTCGTCTTCAGCGATGAGAGTCGCTTCTGCCTTGGTGCCAATGATGGTCGTATGCGTGTTTGGCGCCGTGCAGGTGAGCGCCACAATCAAGACTGCATACGACCGAGGCACACAGGGCCAACACCCGGCATCATGGTGTGGGGAGCGATCTCCTACACTGGCCGTACACCACTGGTGATCGTCGAGGGGACACTGAATAGTGCACGGTACATCCAAACCGTCATCGAACCCATCGTTCTACCATTCCTAGACCGGCAAGGGAACTTGCTGTTCCAACAGGACAATGCACGTCCGCATGTATCCCGTGCCACCCAACGTGCTCTAGAAGGTGTAAGTCAACTACCCTGGCCAGCAAGATCTCCGGATCTGTCCCCCATTGAGCATGTTTGGGACTGGATGAAGCGTCGTCTCACGCGGTCTGCACGTCCAGCACGAATGCTGGTCCAACTGAGGCGCCAGGTGGAAATGGCATGGCAAGCCGTTCCACAGGACTACATCCAGCATCTCTACGATCGTCTCCATGGGAGAATAGCAGCCTGCATTGCTGCGAAAGGTGGATATACACTGTACTAGTGCCGACATTGTGCATGCTCTGTTGCCTGTGTCTATGTGCCTGTGGTTCTGTCAGTGTGATCATGTGATGTATCTGACCCCAGGAATGTGTCAATAAAGTTTCCCCTTCCTGGGACAATGAATTCACGGTGTTCTTATTTCAATTTCCAGGAGTGTATTTTCAGCATGTATCCCCGTCGGTACATACCAGGTGTCTCTCCTAAGAGTCGTCAGGCACTTTTCCCTTGGTGTTTCGTGAGATATCTGCAATTTTGTTTATGCAATGTGTAGCTGGAGTCACCCCAAACAAATATTGCTCATCGCATCTTTCAAGCGACGGCTTCTGTCGACGGAAAGCGTCTGTTTCCCGTTACAAACAAAATTATTTTTAAATCGGAATTTTACATGCCCATTCAACAGAGCAGTCTCAATTTAGTCTAGTGCGATTCTCTTTTATCGATATGTATTAACAGGATCAGTAAAACACGAAGAGTAACCGGTACTCTGGATACGCAGACGATCTTGTCATTGTAATACTTGGCAAATTTTAAAGTACATTCAGAGCCATGGCATAAGGAGCATTGAACATTGTGCAAAATTGGTGCAGGAAACAGGATCTAAGGGTCAGTCGTTGGAAGACTGTTGTAGTGCCATTTATGAGGAAGCAGATCCAACACACATATTGGAATCTCAAGCTTCTCGATGCAACTATTCCAGTGAAGGGGATAGTGAAATACCTAGGGGTAACCCTGAATGAGAAACTGTCGTGGACTCCTCATGTAAGAAACACCTGTTTCAAGTCGAGAGGTACTCTAATGAGTACCAGAAGAGCATGTACTGAATATACACCGCGGTAGTAAGACCTATGATCACCTACGGGGTTACAGTGTGGTGGAAAAAGGTAGAAAAGCAGGCGGCTCCTAATGAGCTTGCTAAGGTGCGGCTTAGCCGTTGCTGGCGGAATTAGCAGCAGCACACCCACAGCTGGGATGGAAATAATGCTGGACATGCCCCCATTACACCTGTGGGTAAAGCTGGAGGCAGCAGCTGGAGCACACAGGTTAAAGACTGGAAAAAACTGGTACTCACTCAGGTATCCAGGATTTCACATTAAAATACTGAGTGAGGTAGACGTATGTATGGTTGGGGAATTGCCGGCTCACTATGTAATAACTCCCAGCTGCTTCAACAAGTCTTTCAGTGTAGTAATTGGAAGTAGAGAGCTCTGGGAGAACAAATTTCGACACCGTACTGGGGACATAGTCTGGTTCACTGACGGTTCGAAAATAGACCAAGGTGATGGGGCCGGGGTATACGAGGTGCAGCCAAGGCTGAAGAGTGCAATCTCTCTAGGAAAGATGGCCACTGTGTTTAATGCAGAAACATCCGCTATCAGGGTGTGCGTGGAGGAGAATTTACGGAGGTGCTATAGAGGTCGTAGCATTTTCGTTTATTCAGACAGCCAAGCAGCCCTGAAAGCACTGGCAGCCTCTACAACAAGATCACAGATTATGACAGGCCATGGGAATTTCAAAACCCACCTACATACTATACAGTGGGGATAGTAAAAGGAGACCCAAAATGCAGGATGTGTGGTACGAGCTAGGAAACTTCATCACACTTGATCTTCGAATACGAGGCATTGGGGATTAAAAATACACAGAATATTCGGATCAACCAGACCTGAAGAAATTGTGTCTAGCAAAACACTTGTAAAGGATCTCCTTGCACTGTTACAAGGGCATTTGTTGGCTTTACTAGAGACACAGGGAACGATACCGCGCAATAAACCCTGTTTCGGTGAGGGCAGCAGCGGGCTTGACCAATGTTGTTTTTGCTTCCCTGATAAAATCGATCGATCAATCAATCAATCAATCCGGTACTCCAGCAACTACATCACCGCCGTGGCACACGCTGACTGCTAGCGCCATGCAGAAGCATTGCTCAGCCTTTGCTGGAGTACTGATTACTCTTCTTGATTTTACTGTCTGTTTTAATAAATGTCGATGAAACGAACATCGCACTACACTCATTGTGGACCACTCTGTCGAATAGACACGTAAACTTCCCCTTTAAAAATGATTTTGTTTGTAACGGGAAACAAACCGAAGGCTTACGGCAATACTACGCTTCGCATGAAACACGTGATGAGTGGTGTTCGTTTGGGCTGACTCCAGCTACGCACTGGAACACCAAATCGCATTTATCTGCCGAAAACACCAGAGAAAATGTGCCTGAAGTCTCGTAGCACAGGAGTCCTGCATGTACCGGCTGGTTATAAATAAACTTTCTCTATTAACACGTTATAACACGGAAACGAATTGCCGTACTAGCACCAAACTTGGTAGCATTAATATCAAGGACATGGGGAAGAGAAATAACGCAGAATCAATTCAACTGAAACACTTTTAATGTGCTGCTACGGTACATTATACCATTACATGGCCGGCCGCTGTGGCCGAGCGGTTCTAGGCGCTTTAGTCCGGAACCGCGCGACTGCTACGGTCGCAGGTTAGAATCCTGCCTAGGGCATGGATGTGTGTGATGTCCTTAGCTTAGTTAGGTTTAAGTAGTTTTAAGTTCTATGGGACTGATGACCTCATATGTTAAGTCCCATAGTGCTCAGAGTCATTTTGAACCATTGCATGCCGGTACCATTACTGCTACCAAGGGGGCTCAGTTTGGTGCCCATCAGTGTCAAGAAGAGTCTGAAAGCGGAGGACTGCATTCTGCACAGCAAAACGAAGCAAGTCCGTAGGTATGCTGGCTACCTCTTTGGATATGCTGCGCTTCAGTTCAGCACATGTGTGAATGTTTCCCTTGTAATTCCAGCCAGAAATCACAGGGAGTGAGATCAGGTTTCGTGCCGGCCAAGCATTTTGTAACGATCGGCTGATAATTCGTTCGCTTCCAAATGTGTTTCGGAGAAGCAAGTGAACTTCGGGAGCGGTGTGCAGTGGGCCCCAACATGCATGAGAACTGTTGAGTTCAGTGCAACTCTCTCGTGCAGGGCGGGCGTGACATGCTGCCGAAGCATATCGCAATAACACTGGCCAGGTCCACCTATTCAAAAAAGAATGGGCCAATGGTGTAAGTAGCCGTGAAGCCACACAGTACGGTGACACGTTCACCATACAGAAGAACTTCATGCACTGTGTCTGGAGGTGAAGATTTCCACACTCGGCAATTGTGTGTGTTCATCTCACCCGTCAGAGAAAAATGAGATTCATCTGTCAGTGGGATGGCCCAGGGCCAGCCCTCATGAACTTCAGTCCTCGCTAGGAAGTGGGGAGCGCAGTTAACACATCGTTGTGCGTCCTGTGTGCAAGCTGCTGTACGATATGGATCTTGTACGGATACCATTTGAGGATGGTTCGAAGCACGGGATGTTCAACTGTCGCGACACAGCACGCACACTGCCTGACGATCGAGAAATGCGCGCAGCGTTGTCTCCCATAGCAACAGCGATTTCGTCAACCACCTGTGGTGCATCCGGTCGTCGGCCTCTTCCCGGAGCGACGCCCAGTTCTCCAGTGTGTTGGAATTACATCATCGTGATCCGCACAGCAGGTGGAGAAAAGGACCTTTCCGTAATGCTTTCAGCCGGCGATATTCTAGAGCTGCAGCTGCAGCATTACTATTGTTTTGATAACAGAGCTTCACCAATAATGCCCTGCTCCTTTTGTCCAGGCCCATGATGAAACATAAACAAGTGCACTGCTACTGGTCGGGTGTATGAGACTATGAATCACGATGGCTGAACACGGGACACGATGGCCATAGTTGGAACCGGACGGTGGCGCTGTGACGCATGGAAATCGTGCACCCCATACTCATACGGTAATTAGTTTCCGTGTTATAACGTGTTAAATAGTGGAAGTTCAGTTATAACCACCCGGTTTATAAATTGCTTAATAAATTCAAATGCGTCGCGCTCGCATTCTACTTCATCGAAACCAAATGACATTATAGTTAGAAAAGATAGTCTTTTCTGTGTTATTCAGACCAACAAAAGAGAAAGCAAGTGTCATTACAGTTACAGAAAAAATATTCTTCTTTCTGTAATTCAGTTCAACAAAAGAGAACGAAATTAAAGCCAGCCGCGGTGGTCTCGCGGTTCTAGGCGCTCAGTCCCGGAGCCGCGCGAGTGCTACGGTCGCAGGTTCGAATCCTGCCTCGGGCATGGATGTGTGTGATGTCGTTAGGTTAGTTAGGTTTAAGTAGTTCTAAGTTCTAGGGGACTGATGACCTAAAGATGTTAAGTCCTATAGTGCTCAGAACCATTTGAACGAAATTAAATCAACGATGTGACATACCGAGTTATGGCAGCTACTAAGACGCAAAGATTACTCAGCGAATGCAAACGTATTTAAATACTAGAGAAATCGTTGTAAGATGTTAAAACTGGGAAGTATATGTATCGCACGCACCGGTAATACTTTATTTATCAATAAGACAATTTGCATCTAAGTACCAAATTTTAATTTAATGAAAAATAACAAGGCGATATTTTATTAAAAATAGGATTCATTATTTCTTAATTAAAATTTATATTTGTTAATAAATATGGAATTTATATAAAAGTGAAAAGAAATATTGCTAATGGCAAGATTGGAACCAGCAACTTCACAATTATCAGACCTTTACGATACGTGCTTAGCTACTGACGATTCTGTTACTTACTTGTAAAAGTTTTGTATTTAACAGCTCTCGGATATCTTCTAATCTTTAAAGACAGTTTTTTCCGAATTTTACTAGAATTGCGTCGTCCCGCTTTAGGAAATTGATGTTGTGGCAATTACCTGCGAATTTTATACGTACGAAGAAAATCGAAGAGGGCAGAGTTGTCAAGAGGGTGAGCTTGTTAGTTGAGCGAAAACAGCTACAGTAGCTGCCAAGAGTCCGCGGAACGCGGACCACAGCGTGTATACGGCGACCGAACCTCGCCTCACCGGTCTTGGTTTCCGCGCAACAAGTGACACAGTGGTCGCGCAGTACGTGGAACATTGCCTGTTTGTATCACGTCTTACTATGATACTAACAATGACCCATAAAACTCTGAACGTTGCTGTCTCCGTAGCTACTATTTACAAACGTGTAATTTAAACCGATCTGCACACAGTAGGTTTAAATACATCAGCTAAATGATACAACAACAAAAATTCTGTTTAAAAAAATTATTACTCGTTGCTGAAACTCACTGAATAAATTATGTTCGTACATCTGTAGAAAGAATGACGTTTCTTACGTTTACCTGTATAAATGAATATTTCTTTCACTTGTTATTTTTTAAGTTACAGAGAAAAATGCGTTATGTGAAACGCCTCGTATAAGTACGTTCATACACCCATCCGACGACTCTTCTTGAAATCAAGAATTGCCAGCGCTTTTTTTTTTTCCTCCAGTCGTTGTAGACCTCTACCTCTCGTTACTCCAGGGTTCTAAGATAAACTACCTCCATAACGAGAACAAGTTCTTTGTCTAATCTCTGTCGAATCTAAAAGGCATCTCATCTGGCCAAGATGCAGTTACGCATTTAGGCGATTTTAATTGATTCGCTATTCCACGATCACGTATCTACTGTTTCGACGTTCGCGATGGTTGAAAGGAAGAATTTTGTTACAATCTTCCGCGGTGAAACAATTTCGGAAGACTGAATTCAATATTTCGGTCTTCTTTCGGTCATGTTCGTTTGGATGTCAGCACGGGCAGTGAGCGACTGAATGGATGATTTCGATCAGTTTACTGATTTTACGTATGACCAAAATTTCGTTGGATTTTTAATCAGATTGGTAGGCAAAATATTACTTTGTAATTCAAAAACTGTTCAAATGTGTGTGAATTTCTAAGGGACCAAACTGCTGAGGTCATCGGTCCCTAGACTTACACACTAGTTAATCTGACTTAAATTAACTTACGCTAAGGACAACACACACGCCCATGCCCGAGGAAGGACTCGAACCTACGACGGGGGGGAGCAGCGCGAACCATGGTAAGGCGCCCAAGACCGCGTGGCTGCTTTAGTTTTCGAACTAGACTTATACTTCGCTTAAATCTGTGATGCTCTCTTTACTTTCGTTGTAGCTCTCTAACGTGGCTGTTGACTCACGGTGGGTCTTTCACATATCTCACAATCTTGCTCAACACATTCTGGTCTAACGTACAGCGCTTGAGACTTCTCTATATCGTCAATTAGTCCGACATGGTAAGGGTCCCATATTGATAACCAACACGGAAGAAATTTTTTAAGATATTTATTTACCATTGAACAGTCTCACATAATAACACAAAACAAACTCTCTTTAAATATAATTATACA
Organism: Schistocerca americana; assembly: GCF_021461395.2. NCBI lineage: Eukaryota > Metazoa > Arthropoda > Insecta > Orthoptera > Acrididae > Schistocerca > Schistocerca americana. Next base: position 204,679,026 of record NC_060123.1, on the reverse strand, counting down.
CATTACAACACTTTCACATTTCATTCTTTTGTACGGAAATCTGCAAAAAAATTGTCGGCCGAGCTATTTATTAGATGACGCATTCGTAGACTTCACAGTACATTTCTTTTTTTCACGTAAGGTTTGATGTCAAATTATTTGGAAATTTGTGGTAAGGTCTTATAGGACCAAACTGCTGAGGTCATCGGTCCCTGAGCTTACACACTACTTAATCTAACTTAAACTAACCTACGCTAAGGACGACACGTGCACCCCTATTAATATAAGTTTTACACATCGGAATTTTGAGAAAATTCGTGCACGTAAACCTGTAATCAGGGTGACGAGTTACTTTGTCGGGTTCATTACAAAAGTACATGGGTTGGAACTTAAACAGCGGCAACACTGCTGTGGAGACATTTTGCATTGGCATCTACTATTGTCGCTGATAACACACGTTGTTGACGTACCTACCTTACTTCCGTCCACACTTCATTGCTGGCACTACACATGACGGCAGCTAACATTCTCCAGACTTTCGCCAAACCCAAACCCCTCTGCAGGGTTGCTATAGGACTGTGATTCATCACTCTAGGTTACTCCTTTCCAGTCATCCACTGTCCAGTAGCGTCGGTGCGTGGCGGAGAGTAATTCTGTTACCACTAACTGATCCCCCCCTTCCCTGTTCCACTCGCCAGTGGCACATGGGAAGAATGATTGTCGGTAAGCCTCTGTATTAGCTTCAATTTTCGAATTTTCTCAGCGTAGACTTATGTAGGAGGAAGTAACATGTTGCCCGACTCTTCCTGGAAAGTACTGTCTCGAAATTTCACTAGCAAACCTCTCCGTAATGCACAACATCTCTCTTGTAGCGTCTGCTACTGAAGTTTGCTGAGCATCTCTGTAACGCTCTTGTGCCGACTTCACGATCCCATTACGCAACACGCCACTCTTCGTTAGATCTTCTATATTTCTTCTATCAATCCTGCCTGGTAAGTGTCTCAGATTCATGAACAATACTCTAGAATCGACCGAACAAGCGCCTTGTAAGTCACTTCTTTCGTCGATGAGTTACATTTCCTTAAGATTCTTCCAATGAATCTCTATCTGGAATCTACTTGTCCTATTATTTGTTCTATGTGGTCATTCCACTTAAGTTCGTTCTGGATTGTTACTCCCGGTATATCCCTCTATTGCACAAGAACAGTAAAACTAAGAATTTTCCAGTAACAACTTTGGAATTATACTTCATAGTGCCCATGAATGAAAAATAGATGATAATAAACTTTCTAGTATATATATTTTGGAAAATATCACTCTGTATGTTCAAATATACACTGCGCAAATACGGATGTAATGAGTACGTACATATTAGTTCGTATAAGGTACTAAATTTTTGGAGAACAGAGTTCAAAATTGATGGTACATCAATAAACTAAGACTTTAAAAGAAATTTTATTTATTAAAAAAAAATGAAAATAAAAACATTATAAAAGTTGGGTATACATTAGTTCGCAAAATGTCACTACTTTGCATTTACATATTTCCAGAATTTATACATTTGGAAAATTGTAGAAACAATTTCTATCTGGTACAAAACACAAATAGGTGTCGCATTTGGTACACATTACTTTTGTTATTTTTTGACATTTATTATATTTACATCTGGCAGATTTTTCACAGCAGTTAGGCCAGTGATCGATTCTGCCCTTCCTGATGTCAACATTTGCTGTATTTGGCTGCCTTCTCTTTTTGGTGCCACTGCCTGGTGAGCTATCCAGCGGTTGTCTCTTGGATGGTTTTCCTGACCAGCATAAGGATTCAGCAATATCAAGCTTGAAATCAAACAAAGCCATCTGGGTTTTCTGTTCAATACTATTTTCATGAGAGGCTCTCTTGTAAAGTAGCCAAGCAACAACACAACTCATGTCCAGTAAATGGAAGAACAGTCTCATGTAATATTTCTTTGACCTGATTTTCGTTCTGTATAGAGCTAATGAGGAGTCAGTAGTGTCAACAACTCCCATAAACTTGTTGTACTCCTTCACAATCTTTGGGCATTGTATTTGGATATGTTGCTTTGTTTTTTTGTCATATCTTGCAACCTGGCTTTCTGGGTATGTACCTGAAAAGGTGCCCAGAAGGCTGACACACCTGTTGTCTTTCCACTTCACAGGAATCACGTCATATTCAGAAACTGATGCAGTGGATTCAACAGATGTGCCTCTTCCCTGCTTTTTCATTTCAGCATCAGATGGCATCTTATTGTTTCTCACTCTATTCAACTGTACTGTTCCCAGACTGTGAATAACACATTTTACCAGCCCAACTTGAAGCTCTGGACTGCAGAACCAGTTATCATAGAACAGTTTATGATTTTTGTACTTTGGTATTCTTTCAGCCAATCTAAGCACTACATTTCCACTGGCGTTTACGTTAGGAAGATGACTGGGTTGATTGACGGGTCCAGAATAACTTCAAAATCATAAATAATACCACTGGCACCTGCTACGCAATATATTTTGTAGCCCCACTTCTTTGGTTTCTTGGGATTATACTGTTTCAAGCTGCTGTGACCTTTGAACGGCACAATTTGTTCGTCCACTGCAAGGTGTTCTTCAATTGGTATTTTTCATAAATTTTTTCGCAGCATTTCACTTACCATTCTAACCTTGAACAGTCTGTCAGGTGCAGAATGCTGCTGAATATTGTCAGCAAAATGTAAATATCTCTTTATTTGTTCCCATCTGCGTAGCGTCATTACATCAGACACTTGTTTCACACCACATTTCTTGTTCCAGTATCTACTGTTCCCAGGTATAGCAATCAGTGACATTTAGAATGCAATACCAATAAATTGTTCAATTTCAGTAGAGGTAACACTGAAGGTGTTGGCCACATCACACTTCTTCGAATACAGATTTGTTTGATGACATATGTAGTCAATGATACTTGAGTCAAAAATCTTTTACGTGGTTGTTTCCGGCAATTTGTTATCAATAGTTTAGCTGTACAGTAGTGGATTTCCTTTCCCATACATGTGCAGTATGTTACATTTATTTACGGTCAGCGTCAACTGCCAGATACAACAGTCATTAAATCTTCTTTAGGCCATTTTTCAAATCGATACTGTCTTCTGGCGTTGCTATTATATTATAGGCAACCTCATCATCTGCGAACAGTCTTAGGAGCCTCCGATGCTTTCTACTAGATCATTTATAAACATTGCAAACATAACAGACCTATCACACTTTCTTGGGGTACTCCGGAAATTGCATTTACATCTGTCGATTTTGCTCCGTTAAGAGCGACGCGCTGGTTCTGTTTGCAAGGAAGTCTTGAATCCAGTCGCAAATCTGATCGGATACTAGGTAAACTCGTATTTTTTTCACTAAACGGCAGTGCGAGACAGTGTGAAATGCCTTCCTGAAGTCAATGAACACGGCATCAGCCTGAGCGCCGTTGTCTGCGGTGCTGTTGATCTCGTGGAGAACAGAGTGAGCCGAGTTTCGCAGGATCTCTGTTTTGCGGAATCCATTTTGGTTTTTATAGAGGAGGTTTTCATTCTCCAGGAACGGCATAATTTTTTAGCATAGAACACGTTCCATTATGGTACGACGGACTGACGTCAACGATATTGGTTTACAATTCTGTGCATCTGTTGTAGGATCCTACTTGAAAACGCGAATGACGTGCCCTTTTTTCCAGGCGCTAGGTACCCTTCGTCGCTCCAGCGAACTACGATAAACTCTGCTAGAAAGGGAACAAGTTCTCTCGCATAACCTCTGTAGAATCTTACATGTATCTCATCTCGTCCTGATCCCTTGCCACTACTAAGCGACTGTAGTTGCATTTCTATTCCGCAATTATTTAATTCAATATCTGCCATTTCGACGTTCGTATGACAATTGAAAGCAGGGACCGTGTTACGATCTACGGTGGTGAAACAGTTTCGGGAGACCGAATTCAGCATTTCAGCTCTCTCTCTGTTTTTTTTCCGTTTCTGTACCTGTATGGTAGCTGAGTGACTGAGTAGATGGTTTCGAACTACTTACCGATTTTCCGAAAGACCAATACCTCTTTGGGACTTTTATCAGATCAGCTGACAAAATTTTATTTTCAAAGTCATTGAACGCTTCTCTCATTGCTCTCCTTAGGCGCTCTTGACACGCTCAGATATTTGCAGCGACTCGTCTGTACAGAAGGTGTTTGCACAGACAAATCGTAGCGTGTGAATGAATCACCGACTGAAAAGTTTGTATGTCTTACTACTACTGTTTGTGTTCGGCCTGTGAGAAGCCTTGGCGGCTCTTGAATTGATGCAGACCAGATGATCAGACCAGGTGAAGAACTGTAGTACTTCATATATGGCACGACATGTTTCCAGAATAATCTAGCTCAGGAGTGAAGTTGCTATCACATAAGGAAATTCAAGATCAGCATAGCTTCTGCTAGTGTTAGTATAAGTCTTTCATAAGCATTTATCAATTTGCTCATTACAATGTCATTTATCGTCAATTATTGTGTAATATAATGCAACAAACAAACAAAAAATAACTACTTTTTCGAAAATTTAGCTCCTTCAAAAGAAGTTGCGAAGGCGTTATTCTTTTCAGAAGCCATTCTTTAGTCCATCTTCTCCATACTGATCGTTTTCTGTCAAAAGCTTCAAAAATAATAGCACTAGACACAATAATTATCTTATAAGCAAATTTAATTAATTCGGCCATGGTCAGGAAATAGTCTTCACACTCCGACTGCTGATTCAGGACTGTGCAACAGCTGCATTGGTTGGAAGGTGTTGATGTGCAGACGGCCGTTGCGAACATGGTCCATTACGGTCATTTTCGATTCTTGCATCTTTCGTTTGTCTGCTAGGCCGGCCGTGGTGGCCGAGCGGTTCTAAGCGGTGCAGTCCGAAACCGCGCGGCTGCTACGGTCGCAGGTTCAAATCCTGCCGCGGGCATGGATGTGTGTGATGTCCTTAGGTTAGTTAGGTTTAAGTAGTTCTAAATTCTAGGGGACTGATGACCTCAGATGTTAAGCCCCATAGTGCTCAGGGCCATTTGAACCATTTTTTTGTCTGCTAGGTTTTGACTTCGCTTGAATCTGTGATGCTTTCTTTGTTTACTTAGCAGTTTCCTAACAAAGTTATTAGACCACGGTGACCCTTTCCCGTTCTCTAACACCTAGTTCGGGACATAGTTGTCTAAGGTATATTAAAGGATGCTTTTTTTCCGTTTGTAGTCCGCATCTTCGTCCTCAGCACTGAATATCTGATGTTGATTACTCATATATCCTGCAATTTGTATTCTGTGACTCTTGCTGAGCAAAATTGTTTTCCTACCTTTCTTAACATTCCTTGTAAAACCTGTGGTCACAGTCGGTACCTGTGGTCACAGTCGGTACCACAGCCTTATGATCACTAATAGCTTCCTCTGCGTTAACTGATTCGATAAGTTCAGAACTGTTTCTTGTTAGCTGGGTTGAAACATTATCTTCATGCGTCGTTCTGTAATTATCGGACAAGACCTTCAGAATATTGTCAGACGAATAAGCCTTGCAAGTTGGAGTCACTATCTATTACAACGGCATTATCAGAAAAGTTACTAACGATATTGGGCAAGTTCTCTCTGAAGCACACTGTTAGTACATCTGACTCCAGGCGGTCTATAAAAACATCCGATTACCATTTTTTTTTATTGGCGTTTGATACTTGACTTCACCCAGATTAATTCACATTCAGAGTCCTCGAGAACTTTTCCAGATATTACCGAATTCTTTACTGGAATAAATACGCCGCCGACATTGGCGACTAACCTATACTTGAGATAAATATTTCAATCTGAACTTTGGATTTCGTTCCTCTTCACTTGCGGTTTCAACCAACTTTCTGTTCCTAATACTATCTAGGCATTAAATCTCTCAATAAGCGATATTAATTCTGAGACCTTTTCTTGGATCCACCTGCAATTCACTAATATAATAATAATCTTTTCGATGTCCGATCTACGAGGACGAGAATTCTCCGAGAACATTGTGGCTGATGCATCTTAAGTTTTGGCTGGCAGTTCGTATCTGGTCCCAAAGGAATGGGTGGGGGTTCCTCTAACGTAAAAGAAGGGAAAAAACCATGTGCGCGCCACACGTACTCTGCTACCTTAGTACCTGCTTCCTCCGTGTTGTGCACGCGTAACCCATTAAAGGGTGTACTAGAAGGTCGAGAAATTTGCATCCGATACGATAGCAGAATCGTCTGAGATTTCCACTGTGCTACAAACCAGAGGACAGCGACAGACTTTGGCTTAGAGGCTACAGTTAGTCAGCTTAGCCTTTACCTCATGTGTGACGCTAGTTGTGTTCTCCAAATCAGCCATCCGCCAACAGAAACTGAGGATTACCACAGTACCAAAGCGGCAGGCGTCGTTCGTGCCGACATGTGCCACTGTTTGCAGCCGGTTGCACCCATAGCGGCCTACAGGGCCTCCCCGTCAAACATACCGCACTCTTTCCCGCCCTGCGTGCAATTTCCTTGAGGGGCTCCATTACACGCCTAACGTTGGACCTCCCAATGACTAGCATAGCTACCCGCTGCACTTGTCCTGACTGGGCAGAAAAATCGGCCACTGGCCCAACAGGAGAAGCATTCAACACTAGGCATCACCTCGTACCTGTTGCTAAGGCATAAAGAGCCAGTCGTGCGGTCCGTGCTCTATTTCGCCCAGCTACATGCGAATCCACCTCTGTCCGCCATTCACTCTCGAGAGAAAGCAGTCTGGTCAGATGTTGTATATCTGAAGATACAGCAGCAACCAGGTCACCAGAGGATTCCAACAGCACCAGAGATGTCGCAGATCTCGTCAACGGCGCCCCGGTTTCGCCGCAGCTTTGAGCATTAAACAGAAGCCTGTCAGCCGTGGCCAACACAAGTTTCAGTTGGTTACGTACAGGAGCCAATTCTCCTTGTTTCCGCTCGCGACAAGTACAGTCCCTACCCATACTGTAATTACAAACAGACCTCAGCAAAAGAGAAAATCACACGATTATGGCGCTACTGAGGTTGGTATGTACGCAAAATATAAACGCGGAGAATTAGGAAAAAAAAAAAAAAAAACACGAAAATCTGCGCTGCAGAGTTCTCACTATAGCCTAAGATCGCAAGATCCGCAAGCTCTTAAAACAAAAATGAATTTCCCTACTGAAAATGGATGTATCAACCGTTCCTTTTTAGTAGAAACTCCGCTTACACGAAAGCTACTGCAAGAAATAATTACGCAAACTCTAAAGCATTGATCTAAATTACACGCTGTGTATTAACAAGAAATTTGAACGGAGTCACTTGACGTGGCGCTTCTTGCGGAAGGAAGCTGCCCGAGGAAGTTGCTGTTACCCAAAAAACTTGGAGTACGAATAACCACTAGTCTGCTCAGAGGTAAGGTTGGATACCACTAAACTAACTGTGAACAACCGATAAGCTGCTGCTGTCGATCTCCACTCTGCTAGGAGCCTGGTGCTCTGCTGAATATTTACTGTTTGCAACAGTCACGGAATCGAGCTACACTAGCGACTTCTGCGGCGGAAAGCTAAACTACGAAGTAAATTCACTCAACACAAACTATCGTAAACGAGACTAACTCATTCAACAAAAATAAACAGCAGCACTAAAACAGCTAAATTATCAGATACTGTTCACTTGTACTCAGAAGTACACTATGTGATCAAAAGTATCCGGACACCCCCAAAAACATTTTTCATATTAGGTGCATTGTGCTGCCACCTGCTACAAGGTACTCCATATCAGCGACCTCAGTAACCGTTAGACATCGTGAGAGAGCAGAATTGGGCGCTCCGCGGAACTCACGAACTTCGAACGTGGTCAGGTGATTGGGCGTCACTTGTGTCATACGTCTGTACGTGTGATTTCCACACTCCTTAACATCCCTAGGTCCACTGTTTCCGATGTGATAGTGAAGTGGAAACGTGAAGGGACACGTACAGCACAAAAGCGTACAGGCCGACCAGGTCTGTTGACTGACAGAGACTGCCGACAGTTGAAGAGGGTCGTAATGTGTAATTGGCAGACATCTATCCAAACCATCACACAGGAATTCCAAACCGCATCAGGATCCACTACAAGTACTATGACAGTTAGGCGGGAGGTGAGAAAACTTGGATTTCATGGTCGAGCAGCTGCTCATAGGCCACCCATCACGCCCGTAAATGACAAACGACGCCTCGCTTGGTGTAAGGAACGTAAACAGTGGACGATTAAACAGTGAAAGAACGTTTTGTGGAGTGTCGAATCACGGTACACAATATAACGATCCGATGGCAGGGTGTGGGTATGGCGAATGCCCGGTGAACGTCATGTGCCAGCGTGTGTAGTGCCAACAGTAAAATTTGGAGGCGCTGGTTTTATGGTGTCGTGGTTTTTTTTTTTTTTCATGGAGGGGACTTGAACTCCTTGTTGTTTTGCGTGTCACTATCACAGCACAGGCCTACATTGATGTTTTAAGCACCTTCTTGCTTCCCGCTGTTGAAGAGCAATTCGGGGATGTGCGATTGTATCTTTCAATACGATCGAGCACATTCCAATAGAATACCTTTGGGATATTTTGGAACGCCGACTTCGTGCCAGGCCTCACCGATCGACATCGATACCTCTCCCCAGTGCTGCACTCCGTGAAGAATTGGCTGCCAATCCGCATGAAACCTTCCAGCACCTGACAGAACGTATGCCTGCGAGAGTGGAAGGTGTCATCAAGACTGAGGGTGGCCAACACCATACTGAATTCCAATATTACCGATGGATGGCGCCACGAACTTGTAAGTCATTTTAAGCCAGGTGTCCAGATACTTTTGATTCAATAGTGTAAGTTTGGATACCACTAAAATAAACGTTGTATACAAACTGTGTACAAGAAGAGATAATCTCCTCCTCGTGCTGCTGCTGCTGCTGCTGCTGCTGCTGATGATGATGATGATGATGGCCTCCGTTCTGCTCGGAGGCTGGAGCTCACGAGCTCACACAACCACCCTCTACATTGCTCGGAAGTCCCTGACCGCCAGTCCATTATGTCTGCCTGGTCTTGGTTTAACTGTTGTTGTTGTTGTTGTTTGCGTTTCCATTTTACAGTCACACCACCAACAGTCGATTTAACGAGCTTTAGAAGTGTTGAAATCTCTGTGGTGTGTCAATTGTAGTGATATCTTATGGTATTTATGAAAATGACGTACACTGTTATGAAAATGATATACTCTCTATCAATTTATTGCCGGCTCATGTTCAAAGAAGTAATAGTAAAGCGTTTTATTTCCGTATGCTTTCAAAACAGTGACGTAGTACATGTGCACTTAAGTTTTGGCCAAATCATCATCATCATCTTGAGTCGTGTGACATTAATTACTTGATAAAGACCTCCTCCAGCTTTGTTCAACATTACAGTCTTGAGTTACGCACACATTCCTTGCTGCTGCATGTTGTTTAAAGTCATCTACTAACATGCCATTACTTTGTCGTCTCGGTATTTCTTTCCACCTGGATACATTTTCTACCCGTTTCCGTTTCACTTTCATTACACTCTTAAACACGCCTCCCACTTAGGTCTCTTCTTTCTGTTCCTGAATCTACTAGTAATTTCCAACTGTCCATTTCTAGCTGAGAAACTATAAATTTTTGATTGGTTGTCGCATTAAAAATCGGTGCGTCACTGCCACACGTCAAAACATGTGACGCATACGGAGTGTGCGCTTTCTGTTTCGTACACATAGGAAACTTAATTTGGAAAACCGTGCTTAGTTTACCAAAAACTAATATTGTGGGGAAGGCGAAACAAAGACTGCGCTTTGTAGGCAGACCACTTAGATTCTTAGAAGATGCGACAAACTCACTAAAGAGACAGCCTACATTACACTTGTCCGTCCTCTGCTGGAATATTGCTGCGCGGTATGGGATCCTTACCAGCAGAATTGACGGAGAACATTGAAAAAGTGCACAGAAGGGCAACTCGTTTCGTGTTATCGCGCAATAGTGTTGAGTGTGTGTCTGATATGATATACGAGTTTGGGGGGGGGGGGGGGATGGTAGTCACTGAAACAAACGCAGTTTTCTTTGCTGCGAAATCTATTTAAGAAATTTCAATCACCAACTTTCTCTTCCGAATGCGTAAATATTTTGTTGACACCCACCTACGTAGGGAGAAATGATCATCATAATAAAATAAGAGAAATCAGAGCTCGAACGGAAACATTTAGGTGTTCCTTTTTCCCACGCGCCATTCGAGAGTGGAATGGTAGAGAAGTAGTATGAAAATGGTTCGATGAACCCTCTGCCAGGCACGCGTATTCCTCGCGACAATTATTCTTTCATGATCAACGCCAGAAGAAATTGGAGAATCACACGTATTATTCTCCGCCGCCGCCGCCGCCGCCTCCTCCTCCTCCTCCTCCTCCTCCATCTTCTTCTTCTTCTTCTTCTTCTTCTCACCACAACAGTACTGTTGATACGAAATTTCATTGTCTGGCTTCTCTTCAGTTATGAAGTAACTGCTATCGTGATGTAATCTAATGAAAGCTGTAGAACTGACGTGTATGTTGTTCAATATTCTATGAGTCAAAGGGTTTCTCAAAATCTCTGAATCCTATGAAAGGTGGTAGTCCATACATATTGCTCCCTTCTACAGTATAATCACGACGTGCAAGTGGTCCATTGTATTCTCTCCGTTCCTAAAACGAAATAGACTCTTTTCCTGGCTAAAGTGAAATTTTTTCCTTAATACTGTGCGAAGTTGTATAATCTTACGAAATGCAGAATTTTATATAGTATCGCAACGTGTCTCCGCTTTTAAATTTGTTAAGTCAGTGTATCGATAGTTGCCGATTCTTAGTCATCTGACGAGACAGACGCGTGTGACATGGCTAAGTAAACTTTTCGGCGAAGTAATTGATAATATTCATATTGGGTCTCCAGCCGGAACGTATCATCTTGACATAATATTTCGGCCACGTGGGCCGCCGAAGTATTGTGACAAGATGACGTTATGTTCCGGCTGGAGACCCGATATGAGTATCAGACGCGGGTGGCAGTTTGTCACAACGCAGACCAACAGTCTTCTCCTCGACGGTCGAGGGAAGGTCGCCATAACAGTTGCCTGATTTTCATAACATGATTGTGTGTTGCCGTGCTCGGCACTCCTTATCCGTAACTAATTTATCTCCCATCTTTTTCACGAAGAATGTTTCTTGACATTTACTCCGAAGTTCATCGATTGCGTTTGGCGAGATTAGAGATTAACGCGGTTATTTAAAGCACGCACTGTGGGTAACATTGCTTGGACTGCGTTCACTAAACGCCGTCATATCACGCAAATGTCTAGAAGGCAGAAATGCTGAAAATAGAAATACTATCCATTCCAGTTTTCCGTAGATTTTTGTCACCATTCTGATCTTGTCGTCTATAATCTTGTGGAACAATAAGTGTTTTGTAATACTTCGAGAAATAACAAATATTATCATTAATATCCTAACTTACTTTTTACTCTGTGTCTGAAAGAAAATATTCTATGAACGAAAGTGTGCCAGTTAAAGGATGCCTAATAAATCTGTAAACAGATATTTAAAAATGAAGTACTTTCTTCATAGGCATGTCAGATCCAGAATAACTTTCCCATAAAGGAATCGTCACAAAAGACGCTGTCAGATGTAGAAGAAAACTAGGAGAATACTTTCTTATCGGTATGAAGGCTGAAGAACAAATATGGAACAAAACGTAATTGTCGCGTGTTTCCACATTTGACACACCAACCAGTCAGCATCCTCCCCGGACAACGCTTAGAAATCTTGAATGGAGATCGGCTAATTTTATTCCGTTTCTCAAAAAAAAAAAAGGTGCCCAATTCCTTGAGACATGCTTAAAGAGGGCAAATTCATTGTTTTTTAATACAGACCACAATGTGTCTATAATATTCCAATACGGAGAAATGGACTTCAGGAAATACGCTTTAATTCATTCTCATAATCGTCATATCATCCCAGCCTTGTGAGGGAAGCCACTTTGTCTTTGAATGTGCAACCTCCTGCTGCGAACAATACCTTAAATGTTAAATAATTTTACTCTGCTACATCTACATATTACTCTGCAGTTCACAATAAGAGCTTGGCAGAGGGTTCATCGCCAAGCTATTTCTCGATGATAATGATGATGATGATGATGATGATTGGTTTGTGAGGCGCTTAACTGCGCGGTTATCAGCGCCCGTACAAATTCCCAACCTTTGCTCAGTCCAATCTCGACACTTTCATGAACGATGATGAAATGATGAGGACAACACAAACACCCAGTCATCTCGAGGCAGGTGAAAATCCCTGATCCCGCCGGGAATCGAACCCGGGACCCCGAGGTCGGGAAGGGGGAACGCGACCGCGAGACCACTATTTCTCGACTGTTCCAGTCTGTAACACTTAAATCTTTCTCCATGCGAACTATGATTTGTCTTATATTATTATGACGTCTTTCCTGCCTATGTAGGTGGGCACCAACAAAATATTTTCACACTCTGGAGACAAAGTTGGTGATCGAAATTTCATGAGAAGATCCTGGCACAACGAAAATAGCCTTTGCTTTAATGGTTGCCATTCTAATTCGCATATCATATCCGTGGCACTCTCTTCCCTATTCCGCAATAATACAAAACGAGCTGCCCTTTTTCGAACTTTTTCGATGTTCTCCGTGAATCTACCTGACGCAGATCTCGCACAGCGCGGCAGTTATCCAGAAGAGGGCGGACAAGCTTAGTGTAAGCTGTCTCTTTAGCAGCCCCGTAACATTTTATCAGTGTTCTGCCAGTAAATCGCAGTATTTGATTTGTTTTCCCCACAACATTATCTATGTGATCTTTCCGGTTTAAGTTATTCGTAATGGTAATCCCTTCTGATTCAGTTGAGGTCACATCATTCAGATTACTGTGATCTATCGTGCAACCGAAATTTAGCGGATTCCTTTTAGTACTCGTGTGAATGACTTCACACTTTTCATTATTAACAGTCTATTGCCACTTACCGCACCATACAGACATCTTGTCTAAATCGTTTTGCAATTGGTATCGTTCATCTGATGTCTTTACAAGACGGTGAATGAAGGCTTCATCAGCAAACAGTCTTAAGAGGGCTGCTGAGAATGTCTCCTAAATCTTTTATGTACATCAGCAGAAGGCTTATAACACATCCTTGGCGAACGCCAGATCTGCTTATGTTTTACCCGATGATTTTCTGTCAGTTACGACGAACTGTGACCTGTCTGTCACGGAATCACAAATCGAGTAACTGAGACGATACTGAGGCACGCAATTTGATTATAAATCGCTTGTGAGGTACGGTGTCCAAAACCTTGTGGAAATCTAAAAATATGGAATCAATTTGACATCCCCTGTCGATAGCACTCATTACTTCCTAAGAACAACGAGCTAATTGAGTTTCACAAGACTGATATTTTCTGAATCCTTATTGGCTGTTTATCAATAAATCGTTCCCTTCGAGGTAACCCATAATGTTCGAACACAGTATATGTTCCAAAATCCTACTGCGAATCGCGTTAGCGATTGGGTCTGTAATTTAGCGGATTACTCTGATTTTCTTTTTTTGGTGTTGGTATGACTTCTTCAACTTTCCTGTCTTTAGATACAGATCTTCCGACGAGCGAGCAGTTGTACATGATTTCTAAGAAGCTATTCTATCAACATACTCTGAAAGCAACCTGACTGGTATACAGTCTGAACTGGAGGCGTTGCCTTTATTAAATGATTTAACCTACTTCGCTACACCCAGGATATCTACTTCTAAGTTACCCATGTTGACAGTTGTTCTTGATTAGATTTCTGGAATATTTACTTCATCTTGTTTGGTGAAGGAGATTCCGATAACTGTGTTTACTATGTTTTAGTGCCACTGTCATTTGCGATACTGCCATTGTTATCGCAAAGAGAGGGTACTGATTGTGTCTTTCTCCTAGTGTACTTTACATACGACCAAACTGTCGTTGAATTTTTTGCCAGATTTTTAGAAACAGTTACGTTGTGGAAACTATTAAAAGCATCTCGCATTGAAGTTCGTGGTAGGTGTCGAGCATCTATAAAACATCGCCAATCTCGGCGTTTTGCGTTCTTTGACATTTGGCATGCTTTTTTCGTTGCTTCTGCAACAGTGTTCCGACGTGTTTTGTGCATCTTTGGGGACCCACATCATCCCTTATTAGGTTATTTGGTATATGTCTCTCAATTGGCGTCAATACTATTTCTTTGAATGCAAACCACATCTGGTCTACACTTACATAGATTGGAAGGAGTGGAGATTGTCTCTTAGGAAGACGTCAACGAATTTTTATCTGCATTTTTAAATAGATATCATCTGCGTTTATTTTTGGTGGATTTTGAGGTTATGGTATTTAATCTCGCTACAACAATCTTGTGGTCACTAATCCCTGTATCTGTCATGCTTCATATTTGCTCAGGCTTATTTATTACAAAGAGGTGAAGTATACTTTCGCAGCCATTTACACTTATAGTGGTGTCCTGGGCTAACTGTGCAAAATAATTTTCTGAGAAAGCATTCAAAGATATTTTGGATGACGGTTTATGCCTACAACCGATTTTAAACATGTATTTTCGCAAACATGCCACCAACTGTAATTGTAAGAGTGGTGTACCTAATTGAAATGAGACTCAAGTTTTCTTTGAACTGTTCAGCAGCTGTATCAATTAAGTTGGAGGATCGGTAAAAGGAATCAATTATTAATTTATTCCGGTTGTCAAGTATAATCCGAACCCGTACTAACACATAGAAACTATCTACTTCGCCTTCACCACAAGGTAAACTACTTCTAACAGCAATAAACATTCCGCCACCAACTTTCTGAACACGGTTTGGTCCTATGTAAATGGTTTTAATTAACATTTACATCTTTATCTATAATCTAAAAACAACTGTGAAGTGCGTGGCAGAGAGCACTTCCAGCAGTACCATGCATTAGGGCCTCATCTTTCTCAGCAAGCATATGGAAGAAGGATCACTTAAATGCCTCTGTGCGGGCTTTAATTAGTCTCGTCTTATCCTTGCGGTCGCTACAGAAGCGGCACATAGGGAGTTGTAGTACATTCCTAGATTCAACACTTAAAATTTTTACATAGACTTTCGCAGAATAGTTGGCGACTATCTTCCAAGCGTCTGCCACTTCGGGTTTTTGGGGATGTCAGAAACGCTCTAAGTGGAGTTAAAAAAAGTGTATGAGCATTCATGTTGCCCCTTTTTTTTGCATACGTTTGCATACTTTCAATATTCCGTGTTACAACTATCTGCTATGCGCCCCCACACCCTTGGGTAGTGTTCTAGGATGGTTCACTTAAGTGTTTTGTGAGCAACGTCCTTTGTAGGATTTTCCCAGTATCTCTTCAGTCAGCCGGCCAGAGTGGCCGTGCGGCTCTAGGCGATACAGTCTGGAACCGAGCGACCGCTACGGTCGCAGGTTCGAACCTGCCTCGGGCATGGATGTGTGTGATGTCCTTAGGTTAATTAGGTTTAATTAGTTCTAAGTTCTAGGAGACTGATGACCTCAGAAGTTAAGTCGCATAGTGCTCAGAGTCATTTGAACCATTCTCTTCAGTCACTGACCTCTGCCAACGGCGTTACCTAACCTGAGCCTATTTGATCTTCCATCTCATATCCCAACAAATTTTTACACTCAGATTTTTATATGAGTCGCCTGATTCCAGTTAGCGTTTATTGATATTGCATTCGTAGAATGTTATGCTTTTCTTTGTTTCGTGAAGTGTACAGTTTTAAATTTCTGAGCATTTAAAGCGAGTTGCCATTCTGGCCACCACTGTGAATACTTATCAAGTTCTGACTAGTTCAGGTTTTTCATAAATTACTTCATTGTAGATATCAGCATCCACTGCGAAACGTCTGAGGTTACTAATAATATTGTGTACTATGTCGTTAGTATGCAACGTGAACAGCAAGGAACCCAAAACCTTCTTAGAAGTTGTGTGGCTGACTGCGTCCTGGCGCAGCATGCATTGTGGCACATTTCCTTGTGCAAACAAATACTTCTGTCAAATTGAAGATATCGTCCCTCCTCCACCTCTCGGCCAGTTGGGTAAGTTATAAACGGCGGTAAAAGACGTTTTCATACTCGTCAGAAGAACTGGCGCAGATTGCACACTTGCCAGGTCTCCAAACTGCTCACTTGTGCTCGTAAGTTATATTCAACCAAGTCTAATTTACGAATTTAATGTAAACAAGCCATTAACCTGTGCTCTGACCACTATCGTAACAGGCCGTATATTTAGCCGTATCTTAATTACTATAATTTGTGTGTGTGTGTGTGTGTGTGTGTGTGTGTGTGTGTGTGTGTGTGTACACACACGCACGCATCGCACAGCCGGATCAGCAGCCCATCGTTTACAAAAGGACCGCTACAAATGGCTCTTGTATCGCAGGCAAAATCTTGCCTCCTTAAACGACGCCACTGCGTTTACAGTAGTGAACGAGCTACATGGTCGACACAGCCATTTTATTTGAATTATTTACTCAATTCTCTCTTCTCCATCACGGCGGCTCGTTCAAGTATTGCGGCTCGTTCAAGTATTGCGCCTAGGAGCTGACACAGCCATAATAACACACAGCAGACGCCCCATCACATGTTCTGTGCACCTACATAAATAATATGCACGAAGAGTCTCTCATAGTAAATATATAGCATCTGTCTGTCACAGTATTTACTCATTGTATAGGGTGAACATTAATAAAACCGACAAACTTCAGGGATGGATTCCTGACCGAAAATGGAGGAAAAATGGTCCAGTAACATGTATCCGGAATATCGACCATACTTCCTGGATCATCTGTACTGGGTAAATTACAACGTTATTAAAGCTGGGAACGTTTGTTGCTGTTACGGCTCTTAAATTAATTGCGTGACGTATATTCTTCTCAAATTTTCGGATTATGCTTTTCAAAAGGCTTTATTTTTGTGAATTGCTATTTCTTGGACGTTAAGCTAATGTAATGTACTATTCACTTATGTAAACAAATAAGAATAATAGTAATTATTATTATTATTATAGTTATTGTTACATTCATCAGAAGCTGACTACGACACTCGTCGAAAGGTCGCAGTATATTAACCGTAGCAACACCAAGGCATTTTTCCATAACGCACATTACCAAGAGGGGGGGGGGGGGTACTTTATACTCACCCTTAAAAAAAATAAAAAATAAATCATTAATTGCTGTTGACTTCATTAACAACATACTTTTTAAAGGGGTATTGATGTGTAAGTATGGTCCAGACCGTGAAAGTACCTTGTATCACACTCTTAGCAAAAATGGTTCAAATGTCTCTATGTACTATGGGAGAACATCTGAGGTCATCAGTCCCCCAGACTTAGATCTACTTAAACCTAACTAACCTAAGGACATCACACACATCCATGCCCGAGGCAGGATTCGAACCTGCGACCATAGCAGCAACGCGGTTCCGGACTGAAGCGCCTAGAACCGCTCGGCTACAACGGCCGGCCACTCTTGGCAATATCCCACATTTTCTGTAACGTGTGTTACCAAGCTTGGACTACTTCATGACCATAAAAAATTTAAATAATACAAATTTGATTAATTGTTGTTGACGTTAAGTCACAACACACTATAATTTTCATTGTAGGATGCGACAATTGCTACTAAACTTAAATGTTAGCGTTAGGTTTAACTGTAAAATTTAAAACATTTATAGAATGTGGTAGAATAAATCGTTAAAAAAATGGCTCTGAGCGCTACGGTACTTAACATCGGAGGTCATCAGTCCCCTAAAACTTAGAACTACATAAACATAACTAACCTAAGGACATCACACACATCCATGCCCGAGGCAGGATTCGAACCTGCGACCGTAGCAGTCGCGTGGTTCCGGACTGAAGCGCCTAGAACCGCCCGGCCACCGCGCCCGGCAAATCGTTAAAAGCAATAAATATATTTTCAGAATTTTAAAATATAAGGTAACTGACTAGATTACAACATTTTCAAAAGAGGAACACGACGTAACCTCCCCCTCTCTTCTTCTTATTGCGAGGGTTATCGCTGCCTTCTGGCTGAAAGCCCGTGAACTTTCACCTTTACATTAAATTTTTCTCATATTTTATGCTAACTTCTTAATTATTATTATTATTATCATTATTATTAAAATCGTACACATCGGGTGGCACCTTAGAAATGGGGGATGAAGACAAATTACATGTGGAGGAGAGAGGGAAACAAAGACAGCAACAATCTCTGAACTCCCCAGAACTGAAACCTGGATCTGCGCCTGCTACGATGCCGACTTGTTAAGGACTCGAACCGACGGATCAATGACCGAGTTGTGTTACTCGAACTGCGACGGTGTTGCAGGAGCGGCGATCGAGAAGCTGTGCGAGGCGGCGGTGTTGGAGGACTCGCTGGCGGACCGCGGCGCCGTGGTGCGGGCGGCGCGCGGGCTGCTGGCGTCGGTGACGAGGGTGCTGCTGCTGGCCGACGTGGTGGTGGTCAAGCAGCTGCTGCTCGCCAAGGACAAGGTGGCGCGCAGCCTCGGCCGCCTCGAGGGTGTCACCAACTTCACAGAGTTCGTCAAGGCGTTCAGCCAGTTCGGCGCCGAGATGGTGGAGCTGGCGCACCTCACCGGCGACCGCCAGAACGACCTCAAGGACGAGAGGCGGCGCGCCCAGATGGCGGCCGCGCGGCAGGTGCTCGAGCGCTCCACCATGATGCTGCTCACCTCGTCCAAGGCGTGCCTCCGGCACCCCGACTGCCCTTCGGCGCGCGAGAACCGCGACACCGTCTTCTGCCAGATGCGCCGCGCCATGGACCTCATCCACTACGTCGTCAAGGACGGCGTGCTCGACTCGGCGGCGCAGCTGGCGCGGGCCGGCGCAGCTGCCTCCGGCGCCTCGCCCGTGGGGCCACCCGTTCCCTCCGAGGTGAGCACTCGGCCGCCTCTAACCTGCAGTAGGGGCGTTTTTTTTTTTTTGTGAAGTGCGGCAAACAATGAGAAATGCAAGGGACAGGAAGAAAAAGAAGAATGGGATGGATTGGAGGATACTAAAATGTGAAGGCTGCAGATATCATTGTACAAGGTTGGAATTTTTGTGATTTTCCAGAGATTCTTGTTTGTCTTGTAGACCATTTGGCGCCCTCTGCAAGTGGTGCCCAGAGCGCGATAGACCCCCTTGGCCCATTCCCCGCCCCACTCGATATGCCACTGTAGCCAGAGACAGAGATTTTCTCCACTCGGCAACTGGGTGTTGTGTTGTCTTGTCTTCATCATTATTTCACCTTCACCGACACACGAGTCACTAAAGTGGTGTCGTCTGGGACTTACACCACATGAAGAGTCTATGTGACGGGAGGCCTTTGCCGCACATACATTTACATTTACATTACAGAACTGATGTCTCCAATCTTAGAATAATCCACACAAGTCTGAAATTAAAGTAAGGGTGAGACATTTAATATTGTTTCTGGAAATATCTGGAAAACAACAAATCAGATTAACAACAGAGGCTATAATAGTTGAAACTTCTTGGTGGATTAAAACCGTGTGCCAGACTGAGACTAGAACTCGAGACTGTAGCCTTTTGGTGGGCCATTGTTCTACCGACTGAGCCACTCTAGCACACCTCACAATCCATCGTCACAGCTTTACTTCTGCCGGTATGTCGTCTCCAAATCTTCCAAACTTTACAGAACATCTCCTGTGAAATTTACAGGAGAACGTCTGTGAAGTTTGGGAGGTAGGAGATGAAGTACTTGCAGAAGTACAGATCGCAGGTGAGCTTCTGTAAAGTTTGGAAGGTAGGAGACGAGGTACTGGCAGAAGTGAAGCTGTGAGGACGGGGCATGAGTCGTGCTTGGGCAGCTCAGTTGGTAGAGCACTTGCCCACGAAAGGCAAAGGTCCCGAGTTCGAGTCTCGGCCTGGCACACAGTTTTAATCTGCCAGGAAGTTTTCAGAAGTACAGTTATTGGCGTGGGTCGTGAGATGTGCTTGGGTAGCTCAGTTGGTACAGCACTTGCCCGTGAAAGGCAAAGGTCCCGAGTTCGAGTTTCGGTGTGGCACACAGTTTTAATCTGCCAGGGTGTCTCACATCAGTGCACCCTCCACTGCAGAGTAAAAAATATTTTCTAATTCTGTAATAAAAGTTGTTTGTCTTGAAGGCAGACATCCAATTTGACATCTATCTTCACTCCCCTGCCCCACACCCAGGGAGTGGAAGGGGATGAACTTTGAAATCTTAAACAGGAACCCCCATTTTTAATTGCAAGTACAAATCCTGCGGGGGAAAAATTACGTAACTTTTGTATTTGACAATTTTTAGTTGTGGTTACCTGACATGATCAGTCAGTGCAGGAGGCATATGTAATTTTGTATTGTGGTATTGTTTTGGAAACCAATTCATTTCCCAAAATCACTATGTAAACACATTTAGTGGATCCAGTAACTGTGTTTACATAGTGATTTTGGCAAATGAATTGGTTTTCAAAAAAAGGCTAACCTAGTTCTGTTTTGTTGTATTGTAGATGGAGCTGTTGCCAACAAAATTCAAAATGGGATACATACCATTGAAAAATAGTAATATCTCAAGAAATACACATAAGATTAGAATCAAAGGAGATTAGAAAGGCAGATTTACCAAAAAAGCTGTAATAAAAAAAACTGTTTTTAGTATTACAGCAAAACAACTTGATTCTCCAGAACATGATACACTACTTTGTTGACATTATTGATGTGATTTGTTTCACAGATACTGCTGAACTGGGAAGCAGTTGAAACAATAAATCGATAAGCAAACCACTAGATGCAGGCGCTCTCATCATGCTAAGTGAACCAAATACATCAGAAATATAAAGACACATTTCGTATCTGTTTTTTTTTCATTTGTTATGGCTTTTCATTAACTATCAATAAAACCTTTGAAAACAATTTACGATCCAGTGCACATGCAGAATTGAAGGTATCTCTTAGAGATGTTATGTAATGAAATTGAAATTGCTGCTATACGAGTTTTAGTGTTTAATCGCCCTTAATAACAGCAACAAACCACAAAACAACTTATAACATAAGAGTCCTAAATCTTCAACACACTGTATTATGATGCAGATTAACAGTGACCACTGATAATATATGGATATAAGTACAAAATTTGTATATCTGAAAATATGATAACTAACAATATAATAAAATAAATTAAAAATATTAAGTAATTTTTTCATGTGGTCTGAAGATGACAATCTAGCCAAAATGGGTTCATTACAATAAAACAATAAACTCCTATAGCAGCAATTTGGATTTCATTACATAATAGAAAACAAATTGCATTATTGTTCCAAACAATGTGACTTCCAACCTTGTATTGTTTTGTGTTTTGAACTGTATCATAAGGCAGCTGGCTTCTTCAGAAGTCAGAGCAGACCTCTCTGGTGGCTGTGGATGGGGATTTGACTATAAGTGACAGGCAAGTGTTCATCAGAGACAAGGGTATCGTCAGGAGTGCCCCATGGAAGCGTGATAGGACCACTGTTATTCTCTATTTACATAAATGATTTGGCAGATGGCTTGGCAGCAGTCTGTGGTTATTAGCTGATGATGTTGTGGTGTACGATAAGGTGTTGAAGTTCAGTGACTATAGGAGGATACAAAGTGACTTAGACCAAATTTCTGGTTGTGGTGGTGAATGGCAGCTAGCTCTAAATGTAGAAAAAAAGTAAGTTAATGAAGATGAATGGGAAAATGAACAAGTAATATTGAGATACAGCATTAGTAGTGTCCTGCTTGACACAGTCACATTGTTTAAATATCTGGGTGTGATGTTGCAAAGCGATATGAAATGGAACGAGCTTATGAGCATTGTGGTTGTGAAAGTGAATGGTTGACTTCAGTTTCTTAGCAGAATTCTAGGAAGGTGTGATTCGTCTATAAAGGAGACCCCATATAGGATGCCTATTGTTGAGTACTGCTTGAGTGTTTGGCATCTGTACCAGTTCAGACTGAAGGAAGACATCAAAGCAATTTAGAGGCCGACTGCTTGATATGTTACTGGTAAGTTCGAACAACTCATAACTTTGATGGCCATGTTTCAGGAACTCAAATGGGAATCCTTGAAGAGAAGGTACAATTCTTTTTGAGGAATGCTGCTGAGAAAATTTAGAGAACTGGCATTTGAAGATAACTGCAGAACGATTCTACTGTCTCCAACATGCATTGCATGTAAGGATCACAAAAAGAAGATACAAGAAATTAGAGCTCATGCAGAGTTATAAAAGACAGTTGTTTTTCCTACACTATATCTTCGAGTGGAAGAGGAAAGGAAATGACTAGTAGTGGTACGGGGTACCATGCACCGTACGGTGGATTGTGTTGTGTTTATGTAGTTGTAGATGTAGGTGAGGTTTTCAGTTAGTTAAAATTAGTAAAAAATTTATGTTATTTAAGCATTGGTATGTTGATTGTTAAAATCATGTTTTTCATAGGAGTGTTTTTATTTGTTTTTAATTAATACTGGGTTTTGGTCCAGAATTGCATCAAAATTTTCACAACTGCCAATATCGAATTTTAAAATTACCATTGTATGTATCATTTCAACTTTAAATAATAATTGTTCTGATGTCCACTTGGCACTCATTAACAAAAATACTCATTTAGCAGGTGCTTTACCTGTGACAGAGAAGGTTCTGGACAATGGCCAGGCAGTTTTTCTGTGATATTTGCTGTTCATTCAGTTATTTGAATGGCACTAACCATTGTTGCTCCACATTGTTCCTAATCTCCTCTCATCTCTTCTGAACATAGTGGTCAATGTAATTTGATACATATGTTATATAGTCAAACACTCTAACTTTGACCAAAGTCATAGATATTTGCACCTTTAACAGTTGGTAATTCTGCTCTGTATGAGCCTGTTTTGGACTTCATTTTAACCGATTCATATTTTTATGTTTGGAATTGTACAGATGAATGTATCTTTTTTAAAACTCATTCCATTGCTCAGAGGTGTATAATCATTTTCTAAATTGTTTTTGCATGGTATGTGTCTTTTAAAATCAACAAATAAGTAGGAAGATTCCATATGATACTTTTATCTCTTTCCATTATCTGAACAAAATCTCTACATATTGTAGCTTGAATATTTACAAATTTTAACCACAGCTGTGAGCATTCATTACAGAAGAATGCATGTTGTACATCAAGATATATTTCTTGCAACAAAAAGTAAGGCAGTTAATGCACTCAAGATAGGCATTGCTTTCCCAGAATGACCTTGGAAACAATGATGAAGCTAATTAAAGCATTGGAGTTCAAAGTAACTCCTGATATGGGTTGACTAATATGATATTATACAATAATTTTTTATTAGAGCTGCTGATTTTTCATGATTCTCAACATAATTTGTATATTTGTGCACAGTACAAGCGATTGCTGGAACTTGGAGATGTGTGGCTACCTGCTACCCCAGGTGTTGCAGTAAATCAACTGTTGGCCTTGATTGTAACAACCAAAAGCTGTGATTTCTTTTCTAGTGCTATGGAAAACATGCTTGAGATTAAGGAAGATTACTAATTAAATATGTAGGATATAATTTAATGCAAGTCTTAAGAGTTTATAACTACAATCACATAGGTATGCTGCTGTTAGAGAGATGGTAAGCAACCAAGCCAGTTGCTTATAGTACTGCTGAGTGGCAAAATCATGGTGATTCGAGCAGGGCAGCACCAGAGTCTGTGTCTGGGACCCCGCTGTCAAACTTCTCTGCCTGCTGTTTCTAAGAGGACAAGGACATAATACAAGAGGGCAGATCTACAACTGAGTCATACATAACAACCAGAAATCTTCTACACAGCATTTCAATATGCAGCTTTGCAACAGCAACAAGTGGCTGTAAGTATGCCTTAATATGTAAAACCTGAAGGAATGCTGTTATGTTGATCTCGTACACATTCTCAGTGAGTATGAGAAAAAGCTGAAACATCATTTAGTTCATTCTTCTGTATTTACATGAGTCTCAAATGTATTACAGAGCAACTTGAATGTTTATGTTTCAAACACACTCATTATTAAAGTAAGGAATGAGAAAAATGATTCAATTTTTGTCTAGGTTATTCTTCATGAAACAACGGATTGTTTCTCGCAGGTCCTCTCAGTATTTCACTATGTCACAGCTGTTGGTCCATCCATGAAATGTTTCTAAAATTCATGAAGATGCTCAAAGTTATGTAGGAGCTGCAATTTGCTGGTCATCTGAATGGACTGCAATAAAGGGTGATAAACATGTTTTATAATGCAGTGTTCATTCACCACTTCACTCATCGACTGAATTCAGTCCTATTACTAGACATATCAAAGATCAAAGAATCCAGAATTGTTTCCCTCACTGTGAATGGTTGTGCTACTTTTTTTCCCCCTCAAGTTGGACTAAAGAACTAGGGTTGTAGAAGAGGAAGTAAAAGAATTACTGCCTGAAAGTGTTACATGGTGAAGTTCTGCATCCTGTTTGGTGAAAACCTTACGTCACAGTCAACAGTTCTCGCTTTCCAGAAAGATAATAGATCCAGATAAATGAGACAAAGAGGCCTATACTTTTTTTTTGTGGATTTGAAATCACGATGGAGGAGGTCTGTTTCACTTTCATTCTACAGACTTTTCCAGATATTTTCTCTCTCATTGAGACTTTGTATGATACTTTGAGCTTATGACATTTGCTAATGTGTAACAAAAGTAATAAATTTGAAGAAATGTTGAAAGACAAAAGTTACAGATTTGAAATAATATAGGAAAGAGTCCGTTGTGGGCAACATATGTATGAACCAGTAACTAGACATCCTTGTAATAATACTACAGTCAATTTGGAGACAACCTTTGGTGAAGACTCTAGTGTAAAATTTTGGACATAGTTATGGGACAATTAAAGGTCAGAGTCACAAGGTAGATTCAATAACTTTGGAACTCTGAAGTGTACAAAATTTGAATCAGTATGAACAGTGTTACTCTGAAATTGCATTCCAGTCACTAGTTTTAGTGCCACTCTACTGCTATGGATTAGTTTTATTTTTTCCTATTTAAGACCACAACTAGTGGTTGGGTGTATTTACAGAAAAATAGATCCTAAAAATATTTGTGATTTGTTGAAGATTACTGTTAAATGGGCTACAGACTGTACACTGTAAAATTGTAAAACTCTGAATTTATTTTTAACTATTAATACATCCAGTGCCTTAATTGAGAAAAGCTTTTCAGTCATAAAAAAGATAAAAAACTGTGTATATAGTTCACATTCTCAAGAATAGCTTTCAAACTTAATCCTGATATTAATTAAAAAGGATCCCCTGTAATAGTTGAGGTAGGAGTTTTACAATCCAATATCAACGAATTTACAAGAAATGTACTTTCATGTATAAAATTGACATTTTATTTTATTTTAAATGATTGTCCTAACAAAAAGATAATTAGAAGCCACTGAAGTAAGGTTTCAATGGCAAATAAATTTGCAAGATTCTCTCAGCTGCAGATAAAAGTGCAAGTCATAATGTTTTACTGTAACTCAACTTTATTTTACATTGCATCTTCTGTTTCTTCACAAATATCGTTGAGAGCTTCTACACACATGGTGTATCTGAAAGTACAAATAAAGTTTCATAACTTAGTATGTTAGACACCCATTGGTAACAGGTCAGCCAATGTTTGATTATCAATATGTGCTGCAAAGCCCACATCAACTATTTTTCTTCCGAAGCCCTATGGAAGTTTTAATAAAGCTTTACACTGTTCTTCAAGTGGACCGAGCCAAAATTTGTATTGGCCTTATCTGCACAAGAGCCAGTCACTTTCTATTTACATTTGTGCTTTCTAGAATATCAATTAAAGAATCATGTAAATTATGGGAAGAGCTAATATTTTGATGTTAATTTCAGTTGTAGGCTGAATGTACTGCACTAGCATTGGAAATATTTTAACATTTTGTGGTCAACAAAAATAACCAGTTTTTGGAAATGTAATGTTTTTGTTATGTACCGGCTGTTACGTAAACACTGTTTGGCTGTTTACATCGACATGACTACCACCAAGTTCTCAGTTAGGATGAGTAGCCATAGTCAGGGGGTATATATTGACAACATACAATATCCTGTAGCAGAATATGCTGTATAACATGAGAGACCTTGGTGCCTGTTTCACCACATGTGCTATCTGGATCTTCACCGAGACCCCAGTTTCTCAGAACTCTACAGGTGGAAACAGGCATTACAACATGTTCTTGGTTCCCACCAGCCACTTCACCTTGATTTATGTTAGTTTCTTTGGTCTCAGCATTTCTTCACGGTAATTATTTCTTTCTTCACACCCTTTTAGTTTTCTTTTTCTTTCATGGTCTGTTCCCCCCCCCCGCTTCCACCTCTACAACATACAATGCATTTTGCTTTCCACTTTTATTAACATGCCAATGTTTTGTCAATAATGTCTGTCTCATGTAATACCCTATCTTCCATCTTTAAGGTCTCAGGTTTTCAAGTCTGATCTGGTGCAGTCCCCAAGAATTAGTCTTTCTTTCTCACCCCGTCTGGTAAGTCTCTTCTGACCCAAGGTTCTAGGCAACTTTTCCAAACTCTAGTCCTTTTTCTTCACCCCTCTTCCTTCCCCTTCAAGCCTTCAGCCAGAAGAAAGAACCACTGGCTTCAAGAGCTTCCAAATTTTAAATACATTCATATATGTTTTCTCCTGCTCCCACTTAATGTTTTTATGGTTTGAAATATCTGCAGATATACAGATAAATGAGCGATCATAACGTTTTGCAACTGACTTGTAAGGAAGGCAGCACAGCCATTCTTGTCAGCTCTTAATGATTACTGGAAACGAAATTGAGCATTAATCTCACATTACTCACTGAAAAATGGGTTTCAGGAGCTATTTTCTATTTGACATGTTGTCTAAAACAAGCCATAGTTCGGGAAGTTTGCTAAATACAGGTTAATTTGATACAATTAAATTGTTTTAAGTATTGTAACATATTATTTATTCATGAGAAACCCAAAATGCTGCTGCACTCATAAATTTTTTACTTTTTGGTGTCTGTCTCCCGGAACTGTCCACGACATGGCTGGGCAGTGAAGCACTTGTTTTGATGTGGTGGTGGTGGTGGTGGTGGTGATAGCAGCCAAAATAGTATCATTAAGTCATGAACAATGTACAGATTAAATCAGTATAAAGAAATTCACATGGTGCAAAGTGAAAGTAATCAAATAGAGGTAGGGGGCTGCAGAACAAGATGACAGCCAACAGCATGGTAGATTTTGTGTGTTGCAGGAGGACTGGGATGCTAGTCGGACTGTGTCTGGTGCGCTAAAACACTTCGAGGACCTGGTGGAAATGACGCGACTGACACTGCTTGGACCTGGCTGCAAGGAGCGCCTTACAGCGGCACTCGATGCAGTCGTGGAACGAACGCAAGACTTCACGGACTCAGCGTACACCAGTCACGAGCATCGTGAGAGCATCCTCTTACTCTGTGATCGGGCGAAACTTGAGCTCAACCAGCTGTTACGTGTTGGTGTCAGTCTGGTAAGCACTCTCAACACGAAATATTAAAAGCCGAGAGAAGACCTGCTTCTGATTTCTCGTATATCAGATGTTTTCTTAGGAAAACTGAGGAAAATTTCTTCAGTAAATTTGTATAAATACTACAAATCTGAAGTCTTCTGACTTCTGGAACAAAAAATTGTGGAGCAGTAGCATAACTCTCATCTAGTTGAATAATCTTTTCATGGAAAATTTCCTGGGTTCCATCACTCTTATTTACACTCAGTAAAGAAATGTATCACTGTGAGATGAAATTAATGCAAAATTACTTTTTAGACATTATTTTGATGTTTTTAATGGATGTTTCATGGGAGAAATAACAACTATATAAAATTTACACAGCTGCAATGTAAAGTAGCTTCAGAAATGGACAGACAGTAATTGCAAAAATCCCTGCATATTTATGGTATTACTGATATTCGATAATGAAGGAGACAGAGATAGTTATCTGTTCCTTGCAAATTTAAGCAAAACTAACATTATGTAGAAGAATGTGCTGTTGATAGAAGAGGATAATAAAATCACACACACAGATGTCGATGGTGGTCTTGCTTCTGTGTCATTGTTGGCCACAAGTTGCACAAGTTGGGCACAGCCGCAACTGATAATTTCTGATGGGCCATTATTCTTGCATTTTGTCAAAAAAGTATATAAGTACAAAAGGAAGGCACAAACTGATGGTCACAGTGTCTGTCCTGATGACTGTCTTAAATGTTTTGTGTGCACCAGGTTCTCATACTTTCTCTCTTGCAGGAACAATGTGAAGGCAGTTCACCTACAAGTGAAATGGAGAGTGCAGTATGTGGCGCAATTCGTGCTGCACGTGACATGGGACACCAGTTGCGACAGACAACTCTGGAACAAGCAGCAGAGCTGCCAGCTGCACTACGGGGTGCACACGACACAGTTGCAGCGATACGCAATGCTGCACTTGCAGCTGATGCTGACCGCCTACAAGATTGCTCTGATCGCTTCACTGAATGCCTTGACCACATTCTTGAGGTGAGTACATAACATGTATAAGAAAGCCTTGAACAATGTCTACAAAGTCATACTTGAACTGATGAGTTGTGATACACAAAGGCTATCAAGTGCTCAAAAATATATTGATTGAAAAAAAATATATATGTGCAGTCTGATCTCTCAAACCAGTATAAAGAAAACTTAATAGACCAAGAATGTCAGATGGTTTGAAAAGAAAGAGAAGTAGAATCATTTTATTCATACTGATGTGCTATCCAGATCATGAATAAACTACACATCAACACACAGCAGATATCAATTACTTTTCTTAAGTATATGACAGAAAAATAAGACGATTTACTTGCAGACTTCCAGCAAAAAAAAAAAAAAAAAGAAAAAGAACTGTACATTCAGAACTAGTACTTATCGATTATAACATCAAATTAAAATGTTTTATAAAGTAATTCTTTTTCATATATTTTAGCTGAAATACTGTACTGTGTATAAAATTATATGAAATTTTTCAGAAAAGCAACTGAGATAATACTGATGTGTCCAAAATTTGAAAAAACAGTACTGGTATCAACAAGTACTGCTGAGGAAAAGTAATGCTAGCGGAGGATGTCCTCTTACAAGAGTTTAGGGTGATCTCTCTCTCTCTCTCTCTCTCTCTCTCTCCATCCATCCATCCATCCATCCATCTATCTATCTAACTCCTTACTCTAATATAACTCGAGTTCTCCATTTCAGACACGTAGAAAATAATGATATTCCTAAGGGAATGTGCAGCAGTGGTGTAAGAAGGAGCACCTTGCGCATTTGGTGTGTATGGTTTGACGCCTCATTCAACATGTTGAAGAGGTTGTTCCAGCAGCCATTAAGGAAACACGATGCAGCCAACTGCATATTGAACACTGAAATGAATGACGCCAGTAATCTGGGCTCGAAGATCATACTTGCACCATTTCAGCAAGTGGTAGAGAAGGCTGAGAAAATTGGCCTCACTTCCAATAATCTCACAGTCTACAGCATTGTCCCCGAACTTGTAGAAACTCCCTGTTTCTAAGGCCAATGAATTACTTGAACCAGAGACTTCAAAGATTCTGTGACAACCTAGCCTGTAATTTCCTAGACTTGAGTCGTAGACTTGAGAACTGTAGGATCTCCCAAGATGGGTCAGGTTGCTCTACACATAAATGCTGTCATCCCAGTAGTGGACTATATGTGGGGTACACAAAAGGATGTTCTAGTTTAGGTGATTCTTTGTCTTGTAGTGATAGCTATACAAGGTCCAAACAGTTCAAGAGCCAAAGAAATGCCCCTCATAGATGAGTCTTAAAATTCTAGTGATTAACTGATGCAGTAGCCCAAAGTTTAAGGCACTTTTAAAAATATTGGGGGTAACATAATACCAGGTACAGAAAGCTGTTCAGAAGCCATAATATACAGAGTTGATATGTTTGGAGTGAATCTAAGTGTGTATCAAAAGGATACCTGATGGGAAAAGGAGTTGGTGTATTCATTGCAATAGACAGGAAACTCATATCCACCAAACACATTTGTAATTGGCCCTTCTATCAACCACCAGACTCACACCCAGATGCTAACAAAATAATCATAGAGAAGTCAGCTCAGTGACACATACATTCCCCAGTCATACTCTCAACATTGGAGGTTGAGAAAGACTTTGATCATCTCACAAAAAACTGGAATAATTACAGTTTTTACAGTACATTGACTGTAAGTTGGCCGATTGCCATATGGGGGTGTAGGGAGTGGAGGAAGTGAACTTTCCCACCCCCTTCCCTCCCTTGGATTGAGATAGGATAAGGAGGCATGTGGGGAGAGGAGAAAGGGAGGGGGGGGGGGGGGGGGGGGGAGAGAAACCACACCTGTTTCTTGCAGTCAAGCCTCTTAATCTGTGCCTCATGGTTCCACAAAAGCAGCAGCTGCATGTAACATTAAGGTGACATAAATTATTTTCATAATCAAAACTGTAACCATCACATGTTTTGATATAATGTGTATCTTAACTGCAACAATAATGCACACTTCAAAGAAAGGGAACTGTATGAAATAGAGTGCAGCACGTATTAGTAACACAACAGACAGTGGCTACGTCACACAGTATTTCAGGAAACTAATGACACTTTACTGATTTTAAACAGTTTAGTAATTTGCTACCAGTTTCAGTCAATGACCATCATCTGGCACCTGAATTAACATTAGAAAAAAGAAAAATTACAACATAACCTTAATGTTAATCACCCTTGAGAGCCAGCTATAAAAGAGTGCCCACTTCATCACTCAATACCACCCCGGACTGGAACAACTGAACCACATCCTACATCATGGCTTTGATTATATATTGTTATGCTCTGAAATGAGAGACATTCCACCTAAGAACCTTTCCACCACTCCTAAAGTATAGTTTGCTTACACACCCAACTTCTACAACATCCTAGCCCATCCCTATGCCTCTCCCAGTCCCAAATCCTTGCCACAGGAATCATATCCGTAACCAAGACACAGGTGCAAGACCTGCCCAATCCACCCACCCAGCATTTCCTATCCCAGTCCTGTCACAGGCTTATCTTACCCTCTTCAAAGGCCGAGCCACTTGTGAAAGCAGCTATGTTGTACATCAGCTCTGATGCAACCATTGCACAAATTTTTATTTTTTTATGACTATCAACCATTTGTCCATGAGAGTAAACAACCATCACCAAACTGTGATCAAGAGCAAAGTAGTCCACCCAGTGGCACAACATGCAGCTGAACATAACATGCTCAATTTCAATGGCTGCTTCACAGCCCGGGCCATCTGGATCTTATCCTCCACCACCAGCTATTCTGAAATGTGCAGATGAAAGTTATCCTTGCAACATGTTTTATATTCTCAAAATTATCCTGGCCACAATGTATGGTAACCTATTATCTCCACACCCTACACCCAACAGTTTTCATCCTCTTGTCCCATCATCTCCTCCCTTCTCACATTCCTGCATCCTCCGTGTGCCGCCCACTCCCAGTTTACCCTCCCGATCTTTCCTCTTCCCTGTTCCTCTCCTATTCTGCTTCTCTCCTTCTCCACTCCTCATTTTTTCTACACACCCCATATCTTGATGCTGCAACTGGCAGTTTCTGACCCCACCAGACAGTGCCTTTCTCGCCTCCCCAAACGTACTCTGCTATCCCTTCCCCTTACCCACCCACTCTCCAAATTCTGGTTGAAGCTGCAAGTGGTAGCAGTCATGTGTGTGAGAGATGTACTTGTTTGTGTTCATCTTTATCTTTTTTCTTTGCTGCAGGATGCGTTGGCTGAAAGCTATAATGCGTAACAGTCTCTTTGATGTTTTCCTAATATTATTTATAGACGAACAAGATTGATCAGTACACAATATCCAAATGTGTGAGATCAATATGAAATGTCAGACAGACAGCAAATGTGTTATATATATATATATATATAAAACAAAGATTCCATGTCTTACCAAACGGGAAAGTGCTGGTAGATAGACACAATAAAAAAACACACAAACACACACACAAAATTTCAAGCTTTCGCAACCAACGGTCCTTAGGGGGGAAAAAGGACAGGTATACACTCGCATACACACACATATCCATCTGCACATACACAGACACAAGCAGACATTTGTAAAGGCAAAGAGTTTGGGAGAGATGTCAGTCGAGGTGGAAGTACATAGACAAAGATGTTGTTGAATGACAGGTGAGGTATGAGCGGCGGCAACTTGAAATTAGCGGAGGTTGAGGCCTGGCGGGTAACGAGAAGAGAGGATATACTGAAGGGCAAGTTCCCATCTCCGGAGTTCTGACAGGTTGGTGTTAGTGGGAAGTATCCAGATAACCCAGACGGTGTAACACTGTGCCAAGATGTGCTGGCCGTGCACCAAGGCATGTTTAGCCACAGGGTGATCCTCATTACCAACAAACACTGTCTGCCTGTGTCCATTCATGCGAATGGACAGTTTGTTGCTGGTCATTCCCACATAGAAAGCTTCACAGTGTAGGCAGGTCAGTTGGTAAATCACGTGGGTGCTTTCACACGTGGCTCTGCCTTTGATCGTGTACATCTTCCGGGTTACAGGACTGGAGTAGGTGGTGGTGGGAGGGTGCATGGAACAGGTTTTACACCGGGGGCGGTTACAAGGGTAGGAGCCAGAGGGTAGGGAAGGTGGTTTGGGGATTTCATAGGGATGAACTAAAAGGTTACAAAGGTTAGGTGAATGGCGGAAAGACACTCCTGGTGGAGTGGGGAGGATTTCATGATGGATGGATCTCATTTCAGGGAAGGATTTGAGGAAGTCGTATCCCTGCTGGAGAGCCACATTCAGAGTCTGATCCAGTCCTGGAAAGTATCCTGTCACAAGTGGGGCACTTGTGGGGTTCTTCTGTGGGAGGCTCTGGGTTTGAGGGGATGAGGAAGTGGCTCTGGTTATTTGCTTCTGTACCAGGTCAGGAGGGTAGTTGCGGGATGCGAAAGCTGTTTTCAGGTTGTTGGTGTAATGGTTCAGGGCTTCCGGACTGGAGCAGATTCGTTTGCCACGAAGACCTAGGCTGTAGGGAAGGGACCGTTTGATGTGGAATGGGTGGCAGCTGTCATAATGGAGGTACTGTTGTTTGTTGGTGGGTTTGATGTGGACGGACGTGTGAAGCTGGCCATTGGACAGGTGGAGGTCAACGTCAAGGAAAGTGGCATGGGATTTGGAGTAGGACCAGGTGAATCTGATGGAACCAAAGGAGTTGAGGTTGGAGAAGAAATTCTGGAGTTCTTCTTCACTGTGGGTCCAGATCATGAAGATGTCATCAATAAATCTGTACCAAACTTTGGGCTGGCAGGCTTGGGTAACCGAGAGAGAGAGAGAGAGAGAGAGAGAGAGAGAGACTCAGGATCATCTGGTTTTGGCAGTTAAACATTGTATTGAATAGGGTGAAGCATGTTACCAAAAACATCTTTTTAGACCATTGCAACTCATTAACGCTTTTAAATGTCTAATAGACTGTGTTGTGCAATAAAGATGGGAAACGATATCCCAGCATAGACAAAAATACTTCAACTCCCATAAATTAACAATATGAACCACATATAATTGTATCAAAATAAAATGTAACAACAATGTTATCTGGAAATACAAAGAGGGTAGTATATATAGAGGATAACAGACAAGTTTGAATAATCGCAAAGCAGTCCTATAGAAAGTACTGTACAAAATCTCAAATGTTCTCAGGATGGGGGAGGGGGATGGCAGAAAGGGTAATATAACTTATGAATGAGAACCACATAATTCCTGTTTCACTATAATGTTATGAAAAGGGTAGATTGCTACTTACCGTATAGTGGAGATGTTGAGTCACAGAAAGGCACAACAAAAAGACTTCCAAACAAGTGAGCTTGCAACCAAAAGTCTTCTTCTAAAGTAGAGAACACAACAAACATCCACACAAGCAACAAGCGTAACACATGCACATGCACATCTGCATGCGCGCTGCCCCCCCCCCCCCCCCCACACCATGCATATGTGTGTGTGTGTGGGGGGGGGGGGGGGTGAGTGGGTGTGGGTGTGGGTGGGTGGATGGGTGGGTGGGTGTTTTTTTTCCACTTAAGGCCTTTTTGAAGCTCACTTGTTTGGCAGTCTCTTGTTGCGTCTGTCAGCAGTTCAGTATCTGCACTATATAGTGAGAAGCAATCTATCATTTTCATAATATTGTCATTATTCCATCCTGGTTTTTCCATTGTTTGTATCTGTTTGATTATAAGTTAGATGTCATGTCTACATCATTTTAGCCACTCGTATGGAGATGAATTAATGCTTTTATTGACAGGTCCTCTGCATACTAAGGTACCCATAATGAAGCTACTGAGTTTAACACTGTGTACCTTGGACCGTTTAACTGTGGTTAGTTTTTCTTATATCCATGAGATGACATAACTTCCCACTAATATACTGGAAACCTTAATCTAAATCATTTGTTCCTGTGTGCCTGTGGGATACACTGACTTATGCATTGTACCCAGAAATTGCCACATCTGTTTTAATTAATGCTTGAAAGATTTTTGTCACAGGTTACATTTTTTTATGTTATTGTCTCATAATGCCAGGGTTGCCACAAGTTCTGGAAATCAGGGAATTTTAAACGTGTCAGGGAAATCAAAGAAATTTGAAAAAAACATGAAAAATCTCATTTATGTCTGAGTAGATGAAATGGTTTGTTTACTAAGATGTCATGCATCATCACTGGCTGGGTGCCACTTCCCTACTCCCTCATTCTTACTGCTTCTCCCCTTTCTACCATTCCCCTCAGCTTGCAGTCAGTGCCACCAATTCTTGCCACTAGCCTAGCAGCTGCCGATGAGAGGCAGTGATGCGTGAGTAGTGGTTTGTTTGGATCTGATTCTCAAGAGACTGTTGGTGCAGCAGTTGGAGGTGGCAGTCATGTGTGCATGAGTTTTGTCTGAGTGATTGTGTGAATGGGTGTTTTCTGACAAAGGCTATAGCTGAAAATTTAGTTGTGAGAATGTGGTTGTCTTTTCTACATGCCTGCCTATGGCTCTGCGATCATCTTTACAGTGAGCTGCAACCTGTCCTCAATAGTACTGATTCTCAGAGTATTTGCGCAAGCTGTCTGTTGCATGGATTGATCATTTCGATCTCATTTCATCAACATGGTGTCTGTGACACATGAATTGCTGGCCACACGAGTGGACTTCCACACCAGGCCAATATCGAAGGCAATTTCTGTGGGTATCTCTAATGGATTGAGCTGACCGATCTGAAGCCCATCATTTCCCACTAATGTGCAGGGCTTGCCCGTTGGATCTAGTCTCACTGATCTAACCACAGGCCGGATCTATTTTATGTGGCAGAATGCGGCGGACTTTTGTGGTTTATCCATAGATCTAAGACTGCAGTGCTCCTTGGCAGGCCAGAGGCTAGCAAGTACATTGTACAGTGTGATGCTTTACAGACATTTTATTTATTCTTGTACATTTTGGCACCCCAAAAGTAGTTTATACATTAGAAAGTATGGGTGATAAGAAGAAGAAATTTGTGGCAGTCCCTGGTAGTTTGTACACTGTGTACTCGTGTATTTCTCAGAAGAAAAATCACATCATACCTGTAAAATAATAGACATAAAACAGTGGGTAATAACCAACAATAATGAACATGGTAGAGCCAACATTCTATTGGCGGTCACCTATAGTGCTGGTTTTCACAACACTTTCCTGCCTTATTCACTTATTTCCAGATGCCTACATTTTTCTGAGGTTATTTCTGGAATCACTGAAGGTATTTTAAATCTGTATTGTGACTTGAAGAAAGTGCATATTTTTGTCCCAAAATGTGTTTTGTTTTATTGAAATAAAATAACAACAGTGGTCTTAATGAAACACATATATTATTTGGCTTCCTTTCTACATCTAAAAAGTTCATTACAAAAGATGTTGATGTTAGTACGTAAGAGTTTTGCTTACACAGGGGAGAAATACAGAAGTCCTTACATTTTTTGTCATTGTATGTATTTACTTACCCTTGAGATCTCAAAATTTGACAGGGAAAAATGCTAAAACTTCTCTGGAAATGTTACACTTTGTGTTTTATGTCTTTATGATGTTTTGTTCATTGAGATTTTGTTTTCATATCTGTTTTCTAACATGGCTTCAGTTGCCATATGATGGTAATTGACAGAAACTGGTAGCAAATTAATAATTTTTTCCAAATCAGCCAAGTGTCATGAGCCTCCTGAAAGTTACATCCGCTGCTGGCCATAACCAGAGAGAATACTTTTCACACAGTATTTGTTAGCTAGGTAACATTGGCTGCAATAAAAAAATTACTGCCAGTCAGAGCCTTCTGACATTTACCAAAGGTGGGCTTGCTAAGACAACCTGTGGAACAATACTCTGAAAACTATTTAGGACACAAAGTTTGAAAGTATATTCACAACAAAAATTTATTGGATCTAATGGCAACAAATAGACTTCATCTAACCTCTTTGAGGATGTGCACATTGAACTGGGCTGTGCACAATGAACTGGTACCATGACTGTGAGGCAGT
This sequence comes from Schistocerca americana, assembly GCF_021461395.2. Lineage (NCBI taxonomy): Eukaryota > Metazoa > Arthropoda > Insecta > Orthoptera > Acrididae > Schistocerca > Schistocerca americana. Next base: position 204,642,358 of record NC_060123.1, on the reverse strand, counting down.
TGTAGGAAGAATGATAACTGAAGTACAAAGGCCAACTAAAACAAGTACAAAGATTTATGTGTTCAGTGAACTAGATAAAATAGTAATAGTGTTTTATTTCAAGAACATCAAAACATTTAGCTCTGAGGAGGAGCATGTGGCTTGAGTTTAGAAAAATACTTGACCATGCACTGGATAGAGAAGATAACAAAGAAAATGAAATTGAGGATAGCGAGGCAAAACAGGAATGCTGAACTCTTGTTTTCAAATTTTCTTTAGAAAGTAAATTACAGGAATAGCCCCGGTTTCATTTTTGTAAGATGTCAGAGATGAAATATATACATACTGTTTATTTATTTACATTTTCTTTGCACGGAGCCATCGTAATGATGGCTTTTGCAATCATAATACTTAATACTATGGTTATATTTACACTTATAAAATACACTATATTCTCTAGCTGTTGCTTCTTATGTCTATTTTTTACATTTATCACATTACAACTGATATGCTAATGCCTCATGTTACAATCACTATCTTAAAATTCGTTGAAGGAATATAAACATTTTTCTATTAGAAAAGATTTTAATTTTGTTTTAAAAACATTTCCCGTGTACATTCTTAGAGAGTTTGGTAGATTGTTATACCAAATCAAACCACTGATATATGGACTTCTATCAGTCATTTTTACCGTTGTTCTGTTACGGAAATAGTCACACTTTGTTCTAGTGTTGTGATCATGTACATCACTGCCCTTGATAGTTTCTGTTGGTTGACTTATAAAAAATACAACTATTTTGAAGATATATAGAGAATATGTTGACAGATATTTGTGCTGCACAAACACTTCACGACATGAATCTCTATGTCCCATCCCATGTATATGTCTTATGTAGTAATAGTAGTAGTAGTAGTAGTAGTAGTAGTATTCTTTTTAAATGTACATCAGCTGCACAGCCCCACAGTTCAATTCTGTAATTGAGAAAGGGGTAAAGGGTTCCATAAATGTCAGGGTTGTTATGGAACAGCTGAAATCACTAAAAAATTTAAGCCCCAGGACTTGATGGAAATCCTGTAAGCTTCCCTATTGAACTTGTGAGTGAATCATCCCCTTTTTAACTGTAATATACCAGACACATGAGCTAGAGCAGTATGGCCATTAGTTGGAAGAAAGGTAGCAGAAATAATCCATGAAACTGTCCCCCAGTACCATCGACATCCATCTGTCGTAAAATCTTGGAACATATTCTGGGCTCAAACATCATGAGATATCTCATCAGACTGGTCTCTGTGCCAACCAGGACAGATTCTGAAACCATCAGGCATTAGAAACAATTTGCACTTTTCTCACATGACATCCTGAAAGCCATCGGTGAAGGCAGTTAGGTAAACTTGGTATGACTTCTGAATATCAGCTGAATTAGAATCACAGCAACATTTATTAGTGAAAGTACATTTACATAGGCTATCAAGTGAAATTTTGTCTGCATTGAGAATTTCTTGGCAGGGAGGATGCATCAACAGCAAATGTAGGAGTAATTCAATTGCAGCCTAGGGAAGTGCGTTGGGACCCTTGCTGTTTGAGTTGTATATTAACGTCCTGACAGACAAAATTAATAGTAACCTCGAGCTTTTTGTACATCATGCAATTATCTACAGTGAAGCATTGTCTGAAAAAAGCTGCACAAACATTCAGTCAAATGGTGCAAATATTGACATCTTGCTTTAAATGTTCAGAAATGTAAAACTGTGCACCTCACAAAATGAAAAAAACATGGTATCCTATGGCAACAACGTGGATGAGTCTCAGTTGGAGTCAGTCAGTTCATACAAATACATGGGCATAACAATTGTTAGGGATATGAAGTGGAACAATGAAGTAGGTTTACTCATGTAGACTGTGGTTCAATTGTAGTATATACTGCAGAAATGCAAACAGTCCACAAAGGAGACTGTATACAAAACACTTATGAGACCCATACTAGAATACTGTTGAAGTATGTGGCACTCATAACTAAATAGGACTGACAGTGGCTGTTTGAACAGATACAAAGAAGGGAAATACGAATGATCACAGGTTCATTCAACCCATGGGAGAGTGTCATGAAGATACAGAAAGAACTAAACTAGCAGATGCTTGAAGACATATGCAAACTATCCCATGAAAGTTTCTAGAACCAACTTTAGGTGACAAGTCTAGGTATATATTATGACCCCCTACGTATCACTCCCATAACGATTATGAAGACAATTACAGCACATGCAGTTGCATTCAGGCAGTCGTTCTTTCTGTGCTCCATAAGTGAATGGAACAGGAATAAGTCCAAATAAATGGCATAGTGAGAAGTACTGTCTCCCATGCTCTTCGCAGGGGTTTGCAGAGTATGGTTGCATGTATAAAAGTACTGAACTGAGAAACTAATAAAAAATGAGTAAGAAGCAAAATGTAGTTAATATTTATATAATTGTGAGCTGATGTGGAGGCAATAACTGGAACACTAACTTGGATGATTAACAGATTGTTTCATTACCTCTCAGAAATGATAGGAAACACAACTGAGTGTGTTGACCAAAAAATTATAATTTCATATGTGGTGTATCACTATCTTAGTTTATAGAAAGTGCCCCAGAAAGTAACAATGTCTCTAGTGTAATTTATCCATACAAGTCAATTAAGGTAGTAGACTTGAATGAGGACTTTGTTTTTGGCATATCCCATAAGTGCAACTCAGCTTAACTGAAAATTTGTGTATTTTACAATGTCAGTTTTAAGCCCATTTAATTGAAACAGGGCAGGACATATAATCTTCAGTACACATGAGGGTCACATTCAAACAAATTGCAGCTTTATTTCATGTAGGGGGTGCTTAAAACCAAGCATACCATGCCATTTTCTGGAAAATTGTACTTGTAATATTTTTCAGATAAATTTTTTAGCCATTCTGATAAGGGCGTCATAAATGGAGAAAACTAATTTTTTGTCTGCAGATTTTTTGATATGCTCAAAAAGCTTTATGGATATGACAATCTGAGCAATGGTGTAAGGAAAGAAGAAAAAATTACTTTTTATGTTTAAGTGAGGAAGCAAACTTTTTTATGTACTTTCAACTTTCAGTAAACTTGATAGGAAATTTTGACTCTTACAAAATGCTGATTAACTTGTAGATCAGAGTAATAGTTACCCATTATTTGCAACTGAAATTTATTTTTGTTTTTAACTGGAGATGTTTTCCCAACTGTTTTAATGATCTTCAGTGGTTTACAAAGGAAATAATTGTTTCAGTTGTTTCATTGCGTGTATACCCACATCCACATGTGCTCTCTCTCTCTCTCTCTCTCTCTCTCTCTCTCTCTCTATCTCTCACACACACACACACACACACACACACACACATTGTTTAAAAACAGAAGTTTTTGACAAAGAAGTAGTTATTGATTTTATTTCAATATAGACCAAGATACCTAAAACATTTATGAGACACATGTTCAGTTAAAAACTTTACATATGTATCTGTTGCAAAGGACAAGCAATAGTTATTCTTACCTACTAGATAAATAGCATAGAAGTAGCAACTGGAGAAGAATGGCTGCAAATATTAACAATATACTTAAAAAAAATTATTAGAAGAAATGTGTATTATTGTTTTGGTGTTCAAAACACTTCATGCCTTCCTCTAAGCACAGTCAAACACATCTTTCTATGGGGGTTTACCACCATTTCTTGGGTTCCTACCAAAATGGATTGTTATACAATCACTTATAGAAAAAAACATAACAACCATTATAACAGTGCATTTGGGAGTGACCAGAAGCTTCATAAAATTGATATTTCCATTCATTTCTTTGTTGTGCCAAAGATATAATCAAAGCTGATGAAATTTTGCAACTGTGATGGCCAAGTCACTGGCCGCCTTCTACCAATATATTGATCAGGACCTATTTGATATAAAGTACATCTAGCCAAAAAAGAAAAACATGCCAGGCATACAACTTACTGCAACCATATCAACAACTGCATTCTTACTGCCCATTACGTTTTGGAGCAGTTCATAAAAATGTCCAGTATTTGTGCTCAAGTTGTGTTGGTTGTCATGGCACAACCAGTGAGGATTTTCTTCTTGCCAGTAGTGCGCATTGTACATATTTGCCTCACCATTGGATTTGAAAGTAGCTTCATCAATCCATTGTATATAAACTGGGAAGTCCAGATTTGGAGTTAAGAGCCAGTTGCATCAGGTGATTCTTATCTGGATATAATTTTTATTAATTCCTAATGGGCATGACAAAGATATGGATGTAACCACTGTAGTGTAGGATCTTTCAGATAGTACTTAATCTCTCCTCGGAATCCTGTGCTATTCTTCCATGTAAAGATGTGCTTTGAAATTGAATGATCCATTGCTGAATGAATGAAATAAGCTCATTAAAGACCCCTACAGAATCCCTTTATAACATACCACCAAAATGCCTCTTAGTAGATGTGGGTTAATGCCAGTAGCGGTGAAGAAATTTCAGTTATCTCATCTACCTAGTGTGAGCAGTCCCAAATGTTTGGTGAATTGGCATGCTGTCAGTAAGGTTTTGATGACATCGTAAAATCAACACAAAACACAAAAATACAGTTTGGAGAGGAAGTTTCAGTTTTGAAAAAACTATGCAAAAGGACTATAGCCATTTAAAATTCTGAAGCTGGATTCTTTTTTGCCAATTGCTAGTAGCTTCCAGGGCATGTATGTTCACCATTCAGTTCATTTTTATTGGTTTACCTAAGAGACATTTTACCTGAAAAATTGTGCACATTGTTTTCCAGAAAAATGGACAGTATGGTAGGTCTTATATAATTCTGTGTATAATTTGTTATTTTTTGGTTTGCTTTGATTTTATTGACTGAGGTACAGAACAAGCTATAATTTATTATTGTCCTGTGTTCTTGCTTTATTGTTAATATTTGTAATTTTAAGTAAAATTAAATAATGTATAATCTTTCTTCTCAATATTGGTTTTCTTAGATGCCAGATAAATTAAACTTTTTAAATTACAGTTCTGAGCATTTTGAAAGGTGTTAAAATATTCTAGGCTAATATCAAGTTCAGGGTCAGGCCTGGTGGTCTAGTGGTAAAGCACAAGCCTAGCAACAGAGAAGTCATGGGATCAAAGTGCAGTGAGACCACGGAAATTTTTAGTCTGCTTTTCATGTAGCCTTCACTTCTCAATGATGTGAAGAGTTGGCTGGAATGACACATGGTTCAGATTATATGTAAAATTGTAGGCCCCTTGCCATGGTTGGAGGACTGCAGTGGATTAAGGACACACAGGTCTCTGCTTTACATGCTGGTTCTCTCAGCCTTCTCATAGTGTTCTTCGAAATGAGTGTCTTTTTTCCCTCCAAACATTTCCACTTGAGTTCCCAAAGCATATCCGTAACACTTGCATGCTGATCAAACCTACTGGTAACAAATCTAGCAACTCGCCTCTGAACTACTTCGATGTCTTCTTTAAATCCTACCTGGTTCAGATTCCACACACTTGAGCAGTACTCAGGAACAGGTCACACTAGCATCCTATATGTTGTCTCCTTTACAGATGAATCATCATTTCCTAAAATTCTCCCAATAAACCAAAGTTGATAATTTGCCTTCCCTAACACAATCCTCACATGCTCGTTCCATTTCATATTGCTCTGCAACATTACAGGTTTGTTTATCCTACTCATCTGCAATAACTTACATTTTTCTATGTTTGGAATGGGCTGTCATTCATCACATCAACTAGTAATTTTGTCTAGGTCATCTTGTGTCATCTTACAGTCATTGATCTTTTACACCTTATTGTAAACCAGTACATCATCAGTAAACAACCACAGACTGCTGCCTACCCAGTCTGCCAGATAATTCGTGTGTACAGAAAATAGCATCGGTCCGGTCCCACTTCCCTGGGGCACCACTGATGTTAGCCCTGTCTCCGATAAACATTCATGTTTGAGGACAACATACTGGGTTCTATTACTTAGGAAGTCTTCAAGCCAGTCACATATCCGAGAGCTTATTGCATATGCCTGTAGCTGTGTTAACAGTCTGCAGTAGGGTAATGTATCAAATGCTTTTTGGAAATGTAGAAATCCATTGCCTGTCATCTGTAGTTTGCAGTATATCATGTGAAAAAAGAGCAAGCTGGATGTCACGTGAGGGATACTTTCTAAAACTGTGCTGTTTAGTGGACATAAGCTATTCGGTCTCCAGGAAATTTATTGTATTAGAACTCAGAATATGCTCTAGAATTCTGCAGCAAACTGCTTGAAGCTCACAAAGAAGCTAAAATCTAGAAATAGTCAACTGAATGAATACATTACATCACATTTGGTAAAATGCATGATGAATGATCTTACAGTGAATATAATTCTGCAAACCTCCCTGTTATGGATGAGTGCTTGGAAATTGAAAGGTTTACAGACTGTTTGCAAACACAGAACACTAAGCAGGCACCCACCTGCCCAATTAGAAAACTGTAAATGAAAAGTCAGCGTCGATATGGACCCATGTTGCTCCTTGATATTATTGACCTATATTCCATTAGGTCGTCGCATCAGTCTTTTGTTACGAAGCTAAACGCACTGTTATAAAAAAAGAGATAAATTATTTTTAGCTTTTAGTGAAACAGGTAAATTCAAAGTTTGGGTGACATTGGAAGAAAAGACAATATAATAAACTCCCAATTATCCTAAATAATTGGGACGGCGGCTGGTTCGGATAATGAAAATTTCGGATAAACTGAAGTCCCTCTGTTTTCACGTGTGAAACACTCCTAATTGCGTCAATACTGTGAAATATGATCATAAAACATGCGTAGAGTACATAGAATGTTATTGATATGGTTGTGAATAAGCCTGCATGTTTTTGACTGAAAAAAATTGTGTTGACGTGTTAAAAAGGTGCCAAAGTATGATTGAAAACTAAAAGGTTTAAGTGCTGAATAGCAAAACTCATTTATTTTGTGTTCTTACAGAAAGAAATCTGCCTTATTTGGCAGCAGGAAAAAACAGAAGTTTTAATTTTATTACGTACTCTCTTGGATAAAAAATAAACTGCTGTACAAAATTATGAAACAAATCTAGAGATTAATCAAAGGAACAAAAAGTTTGTCTACAGGAACTTTAAAGTTAAAAACAAAAAACTTTTACCTTATGGATGTTGAAGTTCTAGGACACTTGATTAGAATTTATTTTTTTGGTAAAAAAGTGTGTAATGGTTTCTTGTTTTTTGGGTTTGAGATACTTTTGTTGTGGCAATATCTTTCCTACGTTGGAAACAAACGATTTCAGGACAAGTCGCCTCCTCCTGTTGGCTGATGTACTACAGAACAGTTTGGATCGCTACGTAACTGGCTGTGTGAGGAATCTTTTTCTGTGCTTCGTCATCAGAAACATATTCTTCCGACACTTCCTAATTGGTTGCAATTAGGGCGATTTATTCTCAGTCAAATCAAAAAAGTCATTCTCGAGCCACTCTTCAATGTCTTCGAAGTTCGCGTCTTCACAACCTGATACCTTCTTCAGTAAATTCACCAAAATTACTTTTGGCACATTAGCTTGAGTTTCGGTGTTGCCTCCTTCTTCCCATGACCGATGAGTTCCCTTATGATCTAAGAGTTTTTTCCAAGACCTAACAAGAAATTGGAGGAATTAGATTTCAAGTGTCTGCAATCCAATGAATGACACTTAAAACATTAATTTTTTAAGATCTTGCACAATATCTTCAGCATCAATCACACCGATTAAGTATTCCAGCAGCTTGCATATGTAATTTTTTTTTTCATCGCCTCAAGAACACCTTGATCCATCGGTTGACATAGAGACATGACATTTGGTGGGATAAATACAACTTTGGTATCCCCATCTTGTAGATCATCTGGGTGAGAAGGATCATTGTCCACAAGAAGTAGTGCTTTTCAAGGAAGTCCAGTTTCCTTGCTGTATTTTTCTACAGCTGGAACAAACTCTGCCTGGAACCACTCTTTGAAGATGGCATCATTCATCCATGCCGTAGACTGATTCGTGTACCACAATGGCAAAGATTTATCACCTGGTTGCCTTCTAAATGCTCTTGGTTTTTTGGAGTTGCCAATATAAGTAAGGCACAATTTATGATTCCAAGTGACTTTACTGCATGTGAGGACAGTCTCTCACTCTCTCTCTTTCTCTCTCTCTCTCTCTCTCTCTCTCTCTCTCTCTCTCTCTATCCGGATGCCTTTTTTTCTTCTATAGAGGCAAGAGTTTTTGTTGGCAACATTTTGTAATTCAACACAGTTTCATCACAGTTATAAAGTTGATCACAAGTATAACCTCCTTTGTCAATGATTGTGTGCAGTTTCTTCTTAAAATCAGTGATAGCAGCTTCGTCCCTGAATTCATCACTGATGGCAATTTCCCAAATGCCATGCTGCTTCTTGAACCAATGCAGCCAGTCATTACTTTCGAGGAATTCTTGCTCCTTTCCTTCAATAAGCTCACATAAAGTCATCGCTTTTTGATGAAGTAGAGGACCTTAAACTGGCATACCTTTAGCTCTTATTTGTTCATGCCACAAAAATAAGGCTCTTCTAACTGAGGATGTGCACCTTTTCTCATTGTTTTTGGAGATTTCACTGTGCTGCCTGACAATTGGATGGATCAAAATTTTTGAGTTTGTGGTCGATTTGTCTTCTAATCAGTAATCACACTCCTACCGAAATTCAAATCCGCAGCAACTATCACAAGTGGCTCACCAGCATCAAATTTCTGCAAAGCGCGAAGCTTTTGTTCCAGCGAGATCACACTCTTTCTTTGTTTTGCACCTGTAGTCACATTCAGAATTTTTTTACTGACACTTGAATGATTCTTTTTTGGCATTTGGCCACTTTTATCTGTGGACATTTTAAAGCATATAGTGCAAGCACAAAACATTAAATCGAAAACACACAGACGCATGACTTGACAACACTCAAGATGCACTAGACACAGCTTTTGACTTACGAAACCAGGCTATGGCAGCAATGGAATGAAAACATTGGATACATCTATCCCCTCTCCCCTGTCCTACCCAAGCCCACACGGCAACACAACAGTGCGTTGTACATTCACTGTTAAATTGTCAAATGCTCAGCTTCATCTGATGTACTGACAACAGACGGAAAGTGTTTGGCGCCGTACTCTCATTATCGGTTTCAACAGGGCTACATCATGCTGCATAGAGCAATACTGTGCGTACTGTACTTCCAAGGAGTTCCAATAGATGTCGATGGCAGGAAACGACACAATACGAACAAAAAACATGCTATAACTTCCACATGATCAGCCAGCTCAGGTCATCTGCTCTACTGTCTTAAGCTCTTCTGTCTGTTTCTTGTATGTCTGTGCTTTTCTTGTCTTCTGTTGTCCCTAGTGTGTTCAGCTTTGTGTTTTCTTCTCAAACTCCTGTGGTGTGTCCCATATGTTTTCCATTTTATCCTGTGGACTTCATTCAATGGAACAAGGGACCCATGACCACATAGTTTGGTCCCTTTAAAAATCACACCAACCAACCTAAAACTTCAACCAACACACACGTAAATTGGCGACATTCGAACTTTTTATACATGCCAATGCACTGATTAGCAGTAGACTGCCGAAAAAAAAAAAAAATGCACGGCTCCAGGTGCAGACAAGTTGAAACTTGTCAAGTGTCAGGCTAGCTAGCCAAAAGCATAGCTGTACGATGAGTCTTACAGCGCCAATGTGAACCGCAAAAATCAGAAATTTTTTTTCCAGATAAAGCGGATTTTGGATAAACACGATTCAGATAAACAGAAGTTTACCGTACTGCTTATCACACTGCTAAAAGTTGCCAAAAATTTGTTGTAACTATGAATTAAATTTCCAGTTGAATTGAGGATGATTATCAGTACCTCCCTCCCACCTCCAAAAAAATCTCTAGACTTGTTTGAAAAATAAGTATTAATATCTTCTAAAACAGTATCATTTCCAAAAAGAGTCTATGTTTGTCTATTGGTATTGAAGTTGTAGTTGAGTGAAGTAGAGAAGTAAATCATTTTCCATTCAGTATCATTAAACTGTAAATTTTCATCATTATAATGAATGGCTCAGAATGAATGTTGAGTAAGGTTCTTGATTTAGTTTTGGTAAAGCATAGTATATGTAGAACATGGCAAAATGTGGCATGATTCTGATTGTACATGAAACTTATGCTTGTGTCTTATTCTAGCAGTTATATGGATTGTCTTGAGAGGACGACTTAAGCAACAAACAATAGTTGTGAATCATATTTACCATATGTATCATTAATAAGACCGATATTTGAAATGACCAATATTTTGCTCACATTGAACTGAAAACCACAATTACGTGTTGCATGCACATCTTCAAATGAAAAATTTAGAAACCATTTACTGTGGACAATTTTTCATTCAGAATGTTTGTAATTTTCACCTTCCATTTTAGGTGTGCAAGCTTCTCAGACATATAGCAGTTACCGACACTCTTCAAGTTTCTGCCAAGTACACAGAAATTAATTTGAGGATATATGGACCACAAGTTATAACAGCTGCTCACACTTTATCTTTGCACCCAACATCAAAAATAGCAAAGGAAAATCTTGAAGGTAATTTTTCATTTTAGCTGAATTACCACATAGTTCAGCTGGTAGTAAAATGAGTGTTACTGGATCAAACAAACTGACAGTCTATTTTCTGAACTGTATTTGAATTTTTTTATTTATACTTATATATATATGTTTTGTGTTGGTTAGAACACATGAGTTACTTTCACATGTATAATTGAATAGAGCTTGATGTAGCTAAGCTTTTGAGTACGTAATCTGATGATTCAAATACAAGTGTTTAGTCTTTATCACAAATAATAATTCTGATTATCAGTTTTTAGTGTTAGACAATGGCCTTCAGGTCATTCAAAATACTTTATTAAAGTTGGTAACACATCTTAAACAGTGTATGCACATGCTACATCACTACAGTCTTTGATGTGACCTGAAGATGACTTTCTAAACAACCAAAAATTGGTCATTTGAATTATAATTAGTGATAAGGACTAGTAAAACTGATCTGGTGAAGACTGAAGTTTTACTCATATGTCATTATACCCTCTCTTGACCCTATATTGAGAATGTTTGAAACTGTTTCACAGTGAGGTCTTTCTTTGAACCAATTGTATGCTTCCCTTAATTATTTCTCTGTGCATTGAATACTTCCATAATAGGTACATTCTGCATGTTTACAAACCTAAAGTGAGATACAATGCTTCTGTGCTAACATCATTGCTACCTAGTTGTAAATGTGTGTCCAGTTTTCAGTGGTGTGGATCTTTTGCACTCACTACTCTGGTAGCAGGTAGCTTTGTGTCATTCTTTTCCAGTTATATTTATGCCTGATATTGTTTTCTTCTTACACCACTTCACTTCTTTCAAAAAAGTATAGCTAATCAATAGTTTGGAGAGTTTTTATGTACCTGGTTGTGCTTTGAATTTCAGCTCCCATCAATACCTCCACAGACAATTGCCATAGACCCAGGAGCTGGTAGATGTGTTCCTCTCATGACTTCTGCCTGCCTCTCTTATCAGTAAAGATGACCATTTCAGTATCAGTAAAGATGACCATTTCAGTGTTATGCCTTGTGCTCATCAATGTGTACCTTTCATTTATCATTCCAACACAGTGTTAAGACAGTCCCTTGACACCTAAAAATTTGTTCACTTTACTGAAGGTTTCCCCAAAATTCTACACCATATTTCAATACCAAGTGATCATAAATAAAATATATGGTCCTGAGATTATCATACACAGTTTCTTATATTTATATTGTCTAACATGTTTTGTTCAGCCTTCTGTTTATGTAGTCTGCATGTGTACCCCATTCCATGTTCTAGTGTAGCCCTACACAGTGAAATTGTATACTCTCCATTTTTCTAATTGTTTGAACATTTCTGGACTGGGTGGTGAATATTTCTATTGCAAGAGTTTCTACCAGATTAATAATAAAGCTCTTTGCATAAAGTATTCTACTATATTCAGTGTGACAGTTTTAATCTTTTCTCTAAGGTTTCCTTGGTACTACCTGTAATTAAGATGCTGGTGGCATCAGCAAATGGTATAGTTTTCTGTCACTATTTTTTACATGTATATCATTTACATGTAGTAGAAACAGGATTGGAACCATCATATATGAAGTTTCACATTGTTAAATCTGGTACATATTAATATATATTCTGATTTTAGCAAGGGCTACTTCCACTTTCATAGTGTATACCAGTTGAAGAGCAATTCATGTTTAGTATTGTCCTTACGCTTCAGTGGGCATACAGATTAGTTTGCTCCTTTGTAGTATTCTTGATAGAATCAACAATAAAGCACAAATAAGTTCTAAAAGTGCACCATTGGCATCCAAAATTACAGTGCTGTATTCAGTTAATATAGCCATATCTGCCGCACAGACAGTGATGTTCCAGCTTTATCAGAATCCAACAGTGTGAGATCCTCACCCTTGGCCTTTGTCATCTGCACTGTTCAAGCATGATAGTTATAGAAATAATGTCACTGCTTGTCTCTGAAGTGTCTTGACAGCCACTCTCCTCTTTTGATTCCCTGCAAAAATAACATTTGAATATACATTGTCTAGTCACATTAATGTGACCAACTGTCAAAAGCTCACATTAATGTGACCAGCTGTCAAAAGCTTGAATAACCACCCTTTGCAGCATGGACCACTGTGAGATGTGCAGGAAGAGAATCAGTGAGGTTCTGGAAGGTACCAAAAGGGATGTAGAGTCATACTTACTCTAGTGCCATGGCCAGTTGTACTAGGTTTCTCAGTTGAGGAATCATAGTTAACAAACAATGCATGTCCACTGTGAGCTGTGTGCAATGTTGCATTGTCCTGCTGATAGGTACCATCATGCTGAGGAAAAACGAACTGCATGTAAGGTTGGGTATGGTTCCCAAGTATAGATGCACTTGTGTTGATCCATTATGCCTTCCAGAGTATGAGATCACCCGGGAATGCCACTAAAACATTCCTCAGATCATAATGCTCCCTCCTCCATCCTGGACCCTCCTAACAATTATTGCAGTGTGTCTACTTCTGGACATTTCATGCTATAACACCAACGGCCATATGTCCAATGGACCTCTCAGTGGATATCCAGTTGCAATATTAGCATGCACATTCCAGCTTTCATTGTTGATGAACAGTAATCAGCATGGGTGCATGTACTAGGCACTTGCTGCAGGAGCTCATACTCAGCAACATTTGCTGAAAGACCATTGAGGAGACACTGGTGGTAGCCCCTTGGTTCATCTGGTTGGTCAGTTGCTCAACAGTTGCATGTCTATTCACCTGTACACATATCTGCAGCTTTAATTCACCCCTGTCATCTGTGGTCCATGGTGCACCACAGTTGCCTCAGTAACAGTTTTGGTTAGCATCAACTCGCCATGCACAGAATACTTTAACTACAGTGGTACACAAACAGTTGCAGACAGGAGAGTACTGCAAATGTTAGAATAAGGAAAGGTTCTCATAAAAGTATAATTAAAAATAATGTAAGTATATTTCATCAAAATATTGGGAGTTTAAAGAATAAAGTAGATGAGCTTCTGGTTTGTTTAGAAGATTTAGAAGCTGAGAATGAAATAGATATACTATGCCTGTCTGAGCATCACATTGTTACTGATATGGATAAGGTAAATGTAAGTGGTTATAAGCTCTCTGCACATGTAATGAGAGAAAATATGGAGAAAGGAGGAGTTGCCATATATGTCAAAAGTTATCATTGTGCAAAAAGTATAGAAACAAAAAAGTTTTGTGTAGAGAAACATATAGAAGCATGTGCCTGTGAGCTTAAATTAAATAAAGGCACATTTATAATTGTAACTGTATATAGGTCCCCATCAGGAAATTTTCATCTATTTCTGAAAAATTTGGACTCCTTGTTGTGCTATCTGTCAGACAGGGGGAAGCAAATTATTATTTGTGGGGACTTCAATGTAGATTCTCTGAAAGAGGGTAATAGGAAAAATGACCTTGAAGTATTACTTGGTTCTTTCAATTTGACACCCGTTATTGATTTTCCTACTCGGGTGGTAAAGGATAGCAGCTCACTGATAGATAACTTCTTTATAGACCAAGATAAGTTTAACCAGATAAATGCTCAGCCTGTTGAGAATGGTCTTTCTGATCATGGTGCACAGCTGGTTACAATATATGACATAGCTCCATTCAGCAATACTAAACAGTCCTCCAAAGTAGTACGTTCAGTCAACGATTTAACAATTGCAAATTTCAGGGAAAGCCTACAGCAGTTAGACTGGGATGAGGTGTACCGTGAACCTGATGCCAATTTAAAATATAATTTATTTCAAGACATTTTTGTAAATGCATTTGAAAACTGCTTCCCCAAGAAAATAGTTAAATATACTCATAAGAAACCTTGTAACAAACCATGGCTTACTAAGGGTATAAAAATATCTTGTAACCGGAAAAGGGAAATGTATCTGACAGCAAGAAAGAGTAGTGACCCAGAAACTATCAAAAATTATAAAAACTACTGTGTTATATTAAGAAAAGTTATTAAAAAATCCAGGAGTATGTGTATCATGTCTGAAATCAGCAACTCTGATAATAAAATTAAAACAATTTGGAATATTATTAAAAGAGAAACAGGTCAACCAAGAGCAGAGGAAGACAGTATTACCATCAAATTGAATGAAAACTTTACGAACAAAAAGTCAGAAGTTGAAAATATTTTTAATAATCATTTTCTAAATGTTATGGATATAGTAGGATCCAGGTGTTCATTAGAAGATGCTAGGCTGTTAATGGAAGAGGCCATACCTATGCAATTTGATACAATTGAAATCTCACCCACTTCTCCCTCTGAAATTAGGAAAATAATAAACTTGCTTAAAAGCAAAAACTCACATGGAATTGATGGCATTTCCAGCAAAATACTAAAAGCTTGTTCTCAACAGATAAGTAAGATTCTCAGCCACCTGTGTAATAGCTCTCTGGAACAGGGCATTTTCCCTGATAGACTGAAATATGCTATTGTTATACCTTTGCATAAAAAGGGGGATAGATCTGATGTCAACAATTACCGTCCAATCTCCCTTCTAACAGCTTTATCCAAAATTTTTGAGAAAGTAATGTATTCAAGAGTAGCTTCACATATCTGTAAAAATGAAATACTAACAAAATGTCAGTTTGGTTTCCAGAAAGGTTTTTCAACAGAAAATGCCATATATGCTTTCACCAGTCAAATTTTGAATGATCTGAATAACCGAACACCTCCCATTGGGATTTTTTGTGATCTCTCAAAGGCTTTTGATTGTGTAAATCATGAAATTCTGCTAGACAAGCTCAAGTATTGTGGCATGAGTGGGACAGTGCACAAATGGTTTAATTCGTACCTAACTGGAAGAGTGCAGAAAGTTGAAATAAGTAGTTCTCGTAACATGCAAAGATCAGCACATTCCTCAAACTGGGGAACTATCAAGAATGGGGTTCCACAAGGGTCAGTCTTGGGTCCTTTGTCGTTCTTATTATATATTAATGACTTGCCATTCTATATTCATGAAGAGGCAAAGTTAGTTCTCTTTGCTGATGATACAAGTATAGTAATCACACCTGAGAAACAAGAATTAACTCATGAAATTGTCAATACTGTCTTTCAGAAAATTACTAAGTGGTTCCTTGTAAACGGACTCTCACTGAATTTTGATAAGACACAGTACATACAGTTCCGTACAGTGAATGGTATGACGCCATTAATAAATATAGACCTTAATCAGAAGCATATAGCTAAGGTAGAATATTCCAAATTTTTAGGTATGTCCATTGATGAGAGATTAAATTGGAAGAAACACATTGATGATCTGCTGAAACGTTTGAGTTCAGCTACTTATGCAATAAGGGTCATTGCAAATTTTGGTGATAAACATCTTAGTAAATTAGCTTACTACGCATATTTTCACTCATTGCTTTCATATGGCATCATATTTTGGGGTAATTCATCACTGAGGAATAAAGTATTTATTGCACAGAAGCGTGTAATCAGAATAATAGCTGGAGTCCACCCAAGATCATCCTGCAGACATTTATTTAAGGATCTAGGGATATTCACAGTAGCTTCTCAGTATATATACTCTCTTATGAAATTTGTTATTAACAACCAAACCCAATTCAAAAGTAATAGCAGTGTGCATAACTACAATACTAGGAGAAAGGACGATCTTCACTATTCAAGATTAAATCTAACTTTGGCACAGAAAGGGGTGAATTATACTGGCACTAAAGTCTTTGGTCACTTACCAAATAGTATCAAAAGTCTGACAGATAACCAACAAGTATTTAAGAAGACATTAAAAGAATTTCTGAATGACAACTCCTTCTACTCCATAGAGGAATTTTTAGATATAAATTAAGAAAAAAATATTAAAACAATAAAAAAAATAAAAATAAAAAACACAAAAAAAGTAGTTATATTAACTTAAGTATGTTGTTAAATTAACCTAATTATGTCATGTATTGGAAAATTCGACTCGTTCCACATCATTACGAAATATCGTATTCATGATCCATGGAACTAGTATTAATCTAATCTAATCTAATCTAATCTAATCTAATCATAGTCATTTCAGAAATGCTTCCACCCTTGGCCCAAAGGCCAATGATCATGCCCTTTAGGGTGTGAGATAAATTACTCAGTTTCAGCATTACAACAATGACTGCACTGTTTATTGCATTCCCCGACACAGTTTATATGCTCTCCAGTGCTAATGCTGCTATCTGTCTGTGTGCGTTTATTGCTCATTGACATTGAACATAGGCAGTGGTCACATTAATGTGACTAGACCATGTAAAACCACTTGGGAATTATGTACAAGCAATACTTTCAGCTGAACTCTGAATGAAAATACCAGAAAAATATTGTTTGTGCTAATTCCACTAACATGTCACAAAAACGTAATTGAAAATATTTTCAGAGACACCAGATGTCTGTCAGGAAATACATGCAGCATTGTCTGTTAGGATATACATACAGCATAAATTAAACAGAGTAGGTGACAGATGACACTCAAAATACTGTGCAGTTGGTGGCAATTGTGGAGGGGAGGGAGGGGGGGGGGGAATGATGTCGTAAGTCTGTTGTCTGGTTTGCCCACCTCCTTGTGTAAGAATAGCGTTTAGTGCATCTGCAGGTCATAGATTTATACCGGTCTGATATGCAATGACTGATGCAAAAGGGTGGTGGAGGAGTCATTCTTCATGTTTGTCAGGATAGCGTTCAGCTATCCCACTTGTATGTTGTGGGTTTGAGGGGTTGATGAGAGACTACAGAAATTCACTGGAGGTGAATGTGGCTGCAACAAGACAGACAACATTCTGAACTTTTTATTGTTCATCAGCTATATCCGATACAGATGTCTACCCTTGATTGACGGTCCCAACGTGGCATCAGTTCATTGTGTTCATGTTCCATGGGCATAGTCAGATGTTGATAACTGGCTCACATGAAGTGACACTGTGTTGTGGTGCATGGCATGGCCAACAGCACTGTGACTATGTGTTGCTGATGCACTAGGTGCTGAGGTGGTGGCCAGCAGTTAACTGAGGCAGCGCAGCATTCCTGCAGTATGTAGTGACTAGGCTTAGCACGGTGAGCAGTGGCTGGGTGAAGGCAGTATAATCTCCTGTACTTTGGACCTTGATGAATGAGTAGTGAGCTGATAATGATGATGGCTGTGAGGTAGAGGCTGGGAGATCCAATAGAGCATTGGATGTCCAGTTACAGTTGCTGGCTTGAGCCTGTCTAATGGCTCGATCAGTGCATATAAATAACACACCAGTGACTGTTTCTCTGGCTGTTTGCTAGTAAAGGCAAACCTGTTCAGGTTACCAAGCTCAAAAATTTCTATGATACTATTGACATATTCCTGTATCTATTGCCACAGTGGTGTGTTGATAAGTCATTATGAGCATCTTGCCACTTGTTAACATAATATGTTATGCGTTTTCATCAGCCACGTGTCTTTGGGATGGTAATTACAACACTGTCCTGATTTTCCTTGGCACCGTGGTACTCTATCCATACTGCAATGTAGATTCGGTACCCAAATTTACATTGGTGTTGTGCTGTTGAGAGCTAGGTAGAACAGGCTCTCAGATATGACAAGTGTGTCTATATTTGTACAGTTCTAGTCACTGGGTTCGTCTGAAAACTGCACAAGTCCTTCAAACAGACACTAGGATAGCTGATCTCTATAACTACACTTTGATTCCAGTTGTTACCGATGATCGTGCTTTACTTGATTGGGTTCACTTTTATGTAATTCATGCACTGTCTTCTAGGTTCTCTCAATGAGGCTCCAGGCAAATCTAGTCCAAGAAACACTTACAATCTATGACATTCACTGTCCATTTGGCAGCAGGGTTAAAGCACTTTGTAGGGATGGAGTCTTGGAATTCTGTGTGGTTTACTACAAATTCCCATAGTACCCACTTGATCTATCTACAGTTGCAGAAAATTGCAGAATTACATACTCACTCATATCACTCATCCACAACAAAATATTTGTGCTATTCCCCATGCTACACATCATCCTATTAACCCATTACATTTCATCACACTACATTGTGAAATCTGATACTTAAAGTACAAACACAATAATTTGTTAGGAACAACACAGACATAAGCAGATCACAAAAAGAGTCTGCGATAAAGCCACTGCTGTCACATTAGTTATTGTAGCTCCTGGAAAAATATAGCTTTAATCTTAAAATTCACCTCTCATACTAGAGAGGCCTTTTGAGGTTAACAAGCTCCTTAAACCCTGTGATATGACTATTCCTTTAATGATAGGGGGTCTACCAGCTACAACCTGTGCAACTATATTTCAACTCCTGTTACTCAAATAATAGCTTCTCCTTATCATATTTGCCTGAAATCCAATACCCTCTCCTATTATGTCTCCCATTATTTCTTACACTGATCCCAACAACAGTCTTGGGCAGATCCTGTTTTATCATTCCAACTGACCTTCCGCCAATAGAAGCAAAAGTGGTACAGCACAAGAACAGAAAGGAAGAGGAAAGCTCCATACAACTAAGGCCCTCTGTAGATGTCTACTAGCATACATCTCAAAAGGAGGAGGAGGAGATTAATGTTTAATGTCCCGTTGACAACGAGGTCATTAGAGATGGAGTACAAGCACAGATTAGAGAAGGATAGGGAAGGAAATCAGCTGTGCCCTGTCAAAGGAACCACCCCAGCATTTGCCTGAAATGATTTAGGGAAATCGCGGAAAACCTAAATCAGGATGGCCAGATGCATGTTTGAACTGTCGCGAGTTCAGTGTGCTAGCCACTGCGCCACCTCGCTCAGTGATCCCTGAAGGGCTCTTAAATTTATAATTAAATTTATAAATTACATTATGTATACACTCACCTATTATTTATATGACTGACTCCTACTTACACTTGCCTACCCTGTCATTCGCCCCCCCCCCCCTCCTCCCCCCCCCCCCTCCTCCAGCACACAATCACCTTCATTCCTGACGTAAATGTGATATATCAGTAGTACAGACATAGGAGGACAGAGACAATCCACACACAAGGAATGCATGATCAGTAGCAAAACACACCTGCTGCTGCTGCTTACTCATGATGACACTGACCCCCCTGCTGACCCCAAAATGTAACAGTCTGGGTGTGCAATGACTGCAGTGAAGGAACTGTGGGGAAGCTGTTCTTTAGATTTGTCAGAATGGCTTTCAGCTCTCTCGCCTGAGTATTGTGGGCTCAGTGGTGTGAAGAGGGATTACAGGAATCCTTTGGAGGTGCAGGTGGCTGAAGCAAGACTGACAGTGTTCAGGAGAACTTGTTATTGTTCATCAACTAGATCAGATACAGATGGATGCCTTTGTCCAGCAGTCGCAGCCTGGCATCAATCCAGGGCATCCTGCAGGTGTAGTCAGGTGTCTGTCTCTGGCTCACGTGAAGTAACCTACGATGTGACATGTGGCAAGGGCAGCAGCATCGTGGCTCTGCGGAGCGACAAATTATATCCCAAGTAAACAGCTGGTGGTCAGGTGAGGCCAACAGCATTCTTGCAGGCCATATCAACTGGCTTAGCACAGCCGGTGATTGCTGGACAAAGGCAGCAATGGGAATGTGGAGTAGCTGGCACCCCAAACTTGGGGCCACCACATTTGAATGGCAGGCTGACAATGATTTCAGCTGTCTGATGGATGCTGGGAGGGCTGCTGGTGTGGTTGCCGTCTGATTATGGTCACCAGCTCCAACCTACTAGTGGCTTGACCAGCATATGTAAGTAATGCCCCAGTAACTGTTTGGCTGCCTGGCAATGAAGGCATGCACTGTCAGCTGACTCAATGCTGTCTTGACATAATGTGTGGTGTGATTTACAGGTGGGTTGTATCATCAGTCACGTGTCTTTGGGACTGTAATTGGAACACTGTGACCTGAATTTCCTTGTTGTTGCAGGACTCCTTCTGTAACACAACAGATAACACAATATTAAATTTTTACTTCAGCTTTTTATGATTTACATGAGACAGTCATGTAACCACCACATGTGGTGCCTTGTGAACTCAAACACAATCCATGTAGAAGAAGATACTGATGGGACAGATGACTGATCCATCCTACACAAGGTCTTCAGAAAGACCCCAACCCACCTATTGCACCTCTCAACGTGTTGGAGGGTGTGATGTGTTGCACATCAAACCTCATCTCACCAGGTCTTAATGCGGCCAACAGCATTGGTGATGGGAGCTAAAAGTTCCTCATGTGTATGCATATTTGTAACGTATACATCTCTCTTTAACCAGCTTCGTAAATAGAAGTCTAGTGGGGTTAGGTTGGGTGATATGGCATGCCAGTTAATGGGTCTGCCTTAGCCAATCCATTATTGAGGAAATGTGTTATCCAGATAATGGTATACCTGTCAGGTACAGTGAATTGTTGATCCACCATGTTACATGTACATATGCAATCATTACTGTAATATTATCTCTTCCTAAAGTATAGGTTGGTCTTTTATCAGGAAATGTGAGTTTGCTGCGGCTTTCATGCGATTTGGTAGGTACACGGGCTCTGTCACTAGGTCATACCACACCAGTCATTCACTCAGAACCTAACTTGGAATCTTGTCTTCCTAGTGTCATGTGGGTTCTCCATCACCAGTGTATGAGAATTGGAGGTGTTCATGATACTATTGCATATAAATGTAGCCTCATGTGTAAATAAAGTGTATTGTATGGTTTCTCTGTGTACAGCCAACCATTCACAAAATTGTTGTCTGCTTCCTGAATCGCATGGATGCAAATGTTGCACAAGCTGCACATGGAATGGGTACAACCCTTGGAATGTAGTGTACACCACACTTGCATTTCTGGAATATTGAGCTGATGGCTAATCCGCCGTGTATTGGTGGTAGGCCTCTGTTGTACTATTGCAATAGTGTCTTCCCTTTCCTCAACTGACTGGATGGCCTCATATTCTAATGTTGTGTGCACACTGGATGGATTCATGTTATGTTCGAAAAACCACGGGGAAGTACCCTGGCCCAGGGGGTCCATTGATGAGGGAAACATCTCTGGTATTCTGTCACAGATCATGAGCACTGCCATTATAGTAGCTATACACAAACAACAGGTCTGCATAAGACATTGGTTTTGCTCAATTAAACAACATTTGAGCACAACACACACATGGCATCATGGCTGCTAACTGATCCATCTCATGATTGAACACTGGGTACACTTGCAGATGTTGCCTCAGTGCAACGTTACAGTACTGCCATCTATAGGAGAACCCCCACATCTGTTGTAGGATGGATCAGTCATCTGTCCCACCATTATTCTGTCCACCACAGCACCTGCACAGGATTTCAGTAAGTAATATTCGCACTTGTCTTCATAATATTCATTCATGGATGTGTGTAGTGTTCAACCTGTTCCCTCGCCAGTTCCATGACAGTGGAAAATTGGACACATGTTTGTAGGACTTTTTTAGTTTTTCACATGTAGAATCACCTCACAAGTTATGTGGAATTCCTTCTGAATCACCATGTATGTATGAAAACTTGTCACAAAAAATTTACCCTTCTAAATTGCTGTTCTTCCAAGTAATTAAATAAGGTTATTGTAATGTCTTAAAAGTTTAGAAGTAGGAAACATGCCATGGTAACTTGTATACTTGCCTGGAAAAGGCTTAAGCTGCCAACAGTTGTTGATTGTGATTGTTCTTCGTTCTGCTTCATGGCAAAAGTCTTCAATTTGTTAGTTATATACATGATGTTGAACAGGTTTTATACTTTTCAAATTAATTTTGATGTCAATGTTTGGTAATATTTTCTTTTACTACCAGTTTTAACTTTGAGCATCTCACATAGTGATCACAACCTCTGGTTTTCAACAACTTAAAACTCACAACTGCACAAATTGCTTTGGCTGAACACCAGCCCTTATATACAGTCATGACAAATGTATTATTTTTTTACTATTACAATTTCAATGTTTCACTAGTTACAATGAAAATAAGTTGTTTCAAATACATTGAAAAATGACAACATATTCAGGAGGAAGAAATAACAGATTTTTAAATGAAATGTTTTATAAAGCAAAAATCTTTCATATAATAAATTTTGTGAAGTAAATCCTTTTAATAATTAATATACAAATATGTAAGATTACATCAAAAACAAATTGACTTTCTAATTACCTAGAATCCCTAACTTTTATCATTTTATACAAAGAATTGTGTCAAATTTACAAATAATTTTGTAGTATGAACCCACTTATCAGAATGATGTCCCCACTGGCCGGGATACTTGCACTGATTCACTTGAGAAGGTTCTCATAAAGCCATTGCGTCCTCTCCTCATGCAAGCTGGCCATCAACTTTTGGAACTGGTCCTTGATATCCTGGATATTGGTACTGGGGTGGATTTGACTTCTGAGCTGGTCCCACACGTTTTATTGGGCATAGATCTTGGAGGTCTTGTTGGCCATGGGAGTACCTTATCATTATGCAGAGAGTTTGAAGAGAGACAGGCTATGTGTGGAGGAGCATTGTCCTGTTGAAAAATTGCGCCACAGTACTCTTAAAAACACATGATGATGCATATTATCAATGATCTACTGTGGTGCCATCAGAGTTCCCTCAATCACAACCAGCCACAATGTGAAGTTATACCCGACCACTCCCCACACCTCCATGCGAGGAGTAACACTGCTGGGCCTCTCGAAAACATTGGAAGAGTGGGACCATTCTGTGTATCACCACCATTCTTGCCATTCAGATTAGTGCAGACACGCAGTTCATCACTGAACACAATGTTGACACCATTCATCAGCAGTCCAAGCTTCCTGATCATGGCACCACTTCCAATAGTGATTTGATTATCCATAACTCTGGATGTTCATATAGTTTTCCTGTCATTGGGTGCAATTTTGCCGTATATATATATATATATATATATATATATATATATATATATATATATATATATATATAATGGAAGGAAACATTCCACTCGCACACACACACACACACACACACACACACACACATATCCATCCACACATATACAGACACAAGCAGACATATTTAAAGGCAAAGAGTTTGGGCAGAGATCTCTGCCCAAACTCTTTGTCTTTAAATATGTCTGCTTGTGTCTGTATATGTGTGGATGGATATGTGTGTGTGTGTGTGTGTGTGTGTGTGTGTGTGTGTGTGTATACCCGTCCTTTTTTCCCCCTAAGGTAAGTCTTTCCACTCCCGGGATTGGAATGACTCCTTACCCTCTCCCTTAAAACCCACATCCTTTCGTCTTTCCCTCTCCTTCCCTCTTTCCTGATGAGGCAACAGTTTGTTGCGAAAGCTTGAATTTTGTGTGTATGTTTGTGTTTGTTTGTGTGTCTATCGACCTGCCAGCGCTTTCGTTCGGTAAGTCAGCTCATCTTTGTTTTTATATATAATTTTTCTCACGTGGAATGTTTCCTTCTACACACATGGTATATATATATATATATATATATATATATATATATATATATATATATATATATATATATATATATATATATATATAAAAACAAAGATTCTTGGCCCAAACATTTACTCTTTCGTTAGCATTAACACGTCTCCTGTTTCTTGTATATAATGAAAATGGTTTATCAGTATGTACCACACCAGTTCCATAGTTCCTATCACCTTGTACACCAATAGAAAAGGTGCGATAGGCTATAATATCTCTGTCATAGTAAGATTCCAATCCTTGTAGTGCTTTATCACTACCACGTACTACAGCAAGTGTTAACCATGAATTACCAGGAACAAGTTCAGTAGTGGTACATGAAAAATTAATCTTGCATCCAACAAATGTTATTGCACCAGTCAGTAGCTCCTCTTGAGAAACATTATTCGGAACAAAATTAAAAGTATCCACTGTCTTGTAGACTGGAAGTCTGCTCCTCCTGTATCTTCTGCGACGGTACGGCATGGCTGTGTGATTCGTGCGGCTGCCTCGAGTCGACTGAGCATGCTGCTGCCTCAGAACAGGATGTACTTCCTGCCCCCCACCCGTGCGCACAGCGCCAGTGCGCCTTATCAGTCCCGATTGCGCAACAGCCAACTTGATTTTCCAGCAACACGGGCCTAGTAAATCTAGGGCCCATGTTGCCCGGCTGCCTCGCTCAGCGGCTAAGTCCCCTTCAAGGTCACCCGCCTTACACAGCAGCATAAGGCTAAGTCACACAGCCATAAAATAAGGCTGTGTGACTTAGCCTTATGCTGCTGTGTAAGGCGGGTGACCTTGAAGGGGACTTAGCCGCTGAGCGAGGCAGCCGGGCAACACGGGCCCTAGATTTACTAGGCCCGTGTTGCTGGAAAATCAAACTGTGGGTTGTGCAATCGGGACTAATAAGGCGCGCTGGCGCAGTGCGCGCCTGGTGGGGGGCAGGAAGTACATCCTGTTCTGAGGCAGCAGCATGCTCAGTCGACTCGAGGCAGCCGCACGGAGCACACAGCCATGCCGTACCATAGAAGAGGATATAGAAGAAGGAGCAGACTTCCAGTGTACAAGACAGTGGACACTTTCAGTTTTGTTCCTAATAATGTATCTCAAGAGGAGCTACTTACTGGTCCTATCACATTTGTTGGATGCAAGATTAACTTCTCATGTACTACGACAGAACTTGTTCCTGGTAACTCATGGTTAACACTTGCTATAGTACGAGGTAGTGATAAAGCACTACAAGGATTGGAATCGTACTATGACAGAGACATTATCTCTTATCGCACCTTTTCTAATGGTGTACAAGGTGATAGGAATTATGGAACAGGTGTTGTACATACTGATAAACCATTTTCATTATATACAAGAAACAGGAGACGTGTTAATGCTAATGAAAGAATTATTGTTTGGGCAAAGATTGATGGTACTTTTATACTTGTTATGATTCTTCTCGTGTTATGGTACTTTTCTTATCTTATTTAATTTCTTATCAGTAATTGTTATCTTGTTTATTGTTATTAAAGAAGACTACACATTGATCTTGCCAAAAGTCGAGTGTCTATATGTTCACGTAATGTGAGAATACACTTTAAGACTGGTTTGCAAATAACTAACAGCAAATGCTCTAAAAGCAAGACTATGTTGTTTGTTATTATTTTATTACGCAATTTTAAATGCAGACAAAACATGTATTACTATTCATATTTTTAATTTTTATAATATGGATTTGTAACTGACATGACCAATATGACAGGATGTCTAGAGGCTGAATATTGCCAACATATTACATATGTTATCAACAACTGCCATTCTTAAAAATATTTAAAGAATGTATATTCACAAGAAATGCTTAATAAATTAAACCTGATGTGTAATATAAAACTGGATGTGATGCTTGCATTGTATTGACTCATAGGAAGGTTCAATAAAAAATAGCATGTCTTATATTATTGTTCCCTGGCACTAATTGCATCAGAGCAATTTTAGAGTTGATTGTGTACAGATGCATGAAGCTGTTTGAAATATGGAACAATGTAAATGATCTTTAGCTGTGTGTGTTATTCTTGTGTTTTGAATTTGTGAATGTGAATGTGGATCAGGTCAACACAATTGTCAATAAAGTCACATTTTTTTGTATAATGAGAACTATTTGCTTCACGCCTTTTCACTAAATACCCTGGACATAACAACTGATGTTATAACTGCACCTACAGAAGAGACTCGAGCCGCTAACGCCATCTGGAAGTTAAGCAAAACTTTTAATAGAATGTGTCATGTTACATTCCTTAAGATTGTAAGTACATTCCCATAAAAGTGGTACACATTATTTCACAATGTTGTGAAGAAAAAGAACAGTTTTCTGTTTGCTAGATCAAGGGAGGGGCATTACACCATGCAGTGCTACATTGAGCCACTGCCATATCCAAATGCCCTACAAATCTAGATATTGCATGATTCAGCCAGATGACCAAATGTAGACCCACAATGAGGTCCCTTTCAAACTCTGTCAGGCACTGATAACAATTCTGTCTAACATGAGTGCTTGACAGCTCCGTGTCTTTCACAGTGATCATTCAGCATCCAAAGCTGTTCACACCCTTTGTATACTCTACTAGGTGTGGTAATAATACTAAACACAGAGAACACAAATGCTCTCTGGTGACCATTCTACCTGTCACAGATAATTGCAGCTCTTAATAATTTGAATACCCATTGATGTTGTGTATGCGTACAAAGCTACATTAACATCTGACCATGTCTTTTGGATGCTTCACAGTTTTGTTGGGCAGTATATTTGTTCATGCAATGAAGTTACAGTGTATCGGTGCTGTTTATTAAAATGACATATCGTATACTTCAGTTGGTGATTCTGGGTGTGTTACATTATACTGCTCATAGGGGTAGCCCAGCCTATTTCTTTCACCAGTTGGATGGAAGTTGCAGACATTATTTGCAGGGGATATCTATGCTATGAAATTCATCTGGTTGAATGCAGCAACCAAATCATTTGATGCAATGGAGAAACACTCTGCTGCTAGGCTAGCATATTACAGTCATTGTGTACTGTTTTTTTTTTATATTGTAAGTGCATTGTAAGAGAATAAAGCAGAAGAATGGATCGGTTGGTAGGACATGTTTTGAGGCATCAAATTTAGCATTGGAGGGCAGAGTGGAGGGTAAAAATCGTAGAGGGAGACCAAGAGATCAATACACTAAGCAGATTCAGAAGGATGTAGGTTGCAGTAGGTACTGGGAGATGAAGAAGCTTGCACAGGATAGAGTAGCATGGAGAGCTGCATCAAACCAGTCTCAGGACTGAAGACCACAACAACAACAACAACAAAGCAGAAATTGTATTTTATTACCAGCAATTAAAATAGGAGGCAGCATTAATTAATTAACTAATCAATAATTCATTCATTCAGTGTCAGCATTTTGTACACCTAACCGTAAGATAGAACCCTCAAGGATGTGGAATTAGTTAATTGTGCTTGGTCATCTAGTATTCAACACATTTTAGCGTCCACAACTTACTCTCATCCAGCTGCTCTGTTGTATTCTGAGATGATGATGTTGTCCACAGTGTTTGCAGATATGTGGCAGGCTTTAGCATCGGATGTCCAGACTGTTTCAAAAGAAATTGTGGAGCAGTGCCAGGGGCGACAATCTGGAAAACAGGTGTACATGTCCTTACCAAGACCAGGGGTGAGTCTTATTACTTCAGCTGATTACTTTAGATTAGAAATGCGTGGCTTTGTACTGTGTAACAGACTCTGTAGTTACAGCAAGAGATATTCTGATGGTGTCATTTAGTATTATTCCTTGCAGTTTTCTTTTACCTTTCGTATATTTCACTCTAACTCTCCTTCTCATCACATATTTTTACCTTATACTTGCCAGACTATTCTTGACTGTGTTAATGCTATTGCATATATCCATCCCAGTGTCTTCTTAGCCATTACCAGTCTGTATCATTATCTTATTGGAAGCATGAAACTGTCTAACATGTTGGCACCAGTGTAAAATACTCTCTTCATTAACATGTGCATTTTTATTTGTCACTTAAATAAGTATGACACTGTGCACTAGTATTCTGCCATGATCACATGCTTATATATACATAATATAATATTAAACATTAGCAGGTCATCAATTTTGTTGACTGCAGTCCTTTTGCTCTTTCTAATGCTTAGTCTATTTGAACTTATAATGTTTCCCCCTGATCATAACTAACATAGTGTGTAAATAATAAAATGAATTAGTGCTTGCTTGGGTAACTACATGAATTCAAATAATATATTTACATGTGGCACAAGTACATTAGCTTCTTATGACAAATGGGACACATGCATCCCTCTCCCCACTGCAAAATTTCAGAAATGTTTACAATGGGGTGGCTTCATTTGTCTAAAGATTCTTAAAAGATGGTGATATATTGGTAAACAACTGTTAATTCATCAACAACAAAAAATACTAATAGCCTACAAATAAATTAATGTTGTTGCATTAGGTATGCTTGTGAGTAATCAGTTAGAAATGAGTACTTCAAAAATAATTCTGGGCATCTATTTACTGTTTTATTTCTTATAATTTTTCAGTCATGTATTGTACAATAAAATGTAAATAAGTTCATAATAAAACTCAATTTTACCGTCTTTGTGGATTGTTTTGATATTATTGTTAGTATCAGTGAAATGATGGCATGTATGCTTGGTATGAGTAGCAATTGGTTATTTAATGTATGTGTTTGTCATTCAGCTGTTGCCGTGTTCTGTATGACATGCAGGGAAATCCCATCCAGTCAGACCTAAACAAATAGTTTTGTATGCAATGCAAAATGTTTCTTATATGCATGAGGTTTGCATCCATCTATTTACCCCAAGTCTTTCTCACAACTCATTTCATGTGATTAATGAAAGATGCTCACAACCTCAGAATTCGATATGTGACAAAATAAGTAAATAAAGAAATTTAGTGTTCCTGGCAGTTAACATATGCAGCTAAAGTTAATTTTTAATTTTTGGGTTCAAATAAATACTGTCAACATTCATAGTATATCCATTAATAAAAGGTATGTAGCTGGTTTGGTAGCAAAAGTTGAAAGAACTTTGCTAATACTTATACCACATAGTTCTAAAAAAAAATGTTAAATAAGAAGCTATGTCACAAGCAAGTAAATTATAAAATTTCTTGGAAAGCTATGCTTGGATTAGAGTTCTTGATGTAATAAATTATTTTATTTATTAGATTCATGTAATGACCACCAGTAACTTATATCACTAGTTAAACAACCTAAGAAACTAAACTACTAAACAACTGAAATAAATATAGAAGCACTCGCAGTCAAGATGATCTGGAGTAAAGTGTTTAAATTGAAGTAATAATTACATTGAAGGAAATAAAATGTTAAAAATGAAATTGAACACAATAATTAACTACAATTTCACTCCAAAATTGTCATAGATATAACAGTGTAGTAAACACAATACAAGTTTGGATAAATCATGTCAGCTGCCTGATTTCTATCTGAAGATTATGATGTACATAATTTTTTTGATATTTTTCTTCTGGGTCATTGTTTTACATTTTTCTATAATATTAAATTAAAGTTAAATTACTATTTGTCTTTCACTGGTCATAAAATGTGTGGAAATCGTCACAAATGTGCTACTGTTCATTAAAAGTGGGATCTCATAAAGGCAGTATGCAACACATGTAAAATTGGCTTCAAGTGTACTACATGCTTAACCCTTTGCACTCCGTAATGCAGACACAGGGTGTTTCTATGTGCTCTTATTTAAATCATTGCTGCCTGGGCGGTGAGTGCACCACAGGGAATTGTGTGAGTCCCTTTGTGGAAACAATGAGGTC
This sequence comes from Schistocerca americana, assembly GCF_021461395.2. Lineage (NCBI taxonomy): Eukaryota > Metazoa > Arthropoda > Insecta > Orthoptera > Acrididae > Schistocerca > Schistocerca americana. The sequence continues at coordinate 204,612,425 of NC_060123.1, read as the reverse complement.
ACCGACCAACAATAATGGTATATATTAAAACAAAAATTGCACTTTCATTCAAATATATTTATGTAAGCATTCAATACAAGACTTTTCATTGTATATTTTTTGAAGCTCTTCAGGGTGGATTGTTTCCATCATCGCTTCACTTGAAATTGTGACAAATGAGTCACTTCCATTGTCAAAATCATTATTATCAAAATCATTGTCACACTCATTTTCACATAGAACTCCCTCTTAAAGCTCTACTGTCTCTTCCTCAGAAAGGAAGATGCATGAGTAACTAGCCATTTTTATCCCACTAACTTAAATGTACAAATTACCATCAAGTTAACACAGGCATCCCTAGATACCAGCATTATGCAGCATTGATGCCCAGTACACTCAGATTCGAAATCGGAGCATGTGAGAGCTATAAGAAATTATGTCGTATGAGGTTTAGTATAGGAGTGGAAAACAAAATTCGCTATGTCGAGCACCACTCACCATTGGAGTGGAAAGGGTTAAATATGTCAATGATTAGCATTTCAGCCCAACCTCTCAAAGTAGGTTGGAGTAAATCCATCAACAGTCTGAAAAATTACACAGCAGGAACCATATTCGGAAACTGCATGTGAATTTTGGTTGTTTGTGAGAATATCATGTCATGCCTTGAGTAAGATGTGTAACATTTACCAACCTGTTCTAGAATTCGACAACAATGGGATGGTGGCCTATCAAATCACTGTTTATTCTTCTGTGATATTGATTTGGATGGGCTCCTGTGACTGGTGGGCTTAGGAGGGTGATATCTGCTGGATTTAGGATCTCAAAGGCCCCACACAACTAGCACACAAAAGGAATGATGTGTTGTTCACTTAACTGTGAAGCAACATACAGCAAAATCTCTTATCTGTGGAGATCAGCGTATCACTGTTGTGAGAGATGTGACAAACATTGTCCTGAACATACCAGTGGCTATTTCACAATCAATCAGATGAAATCAGAAATAACTTGTGAGGCAATATAGATTAATTTCCTTTCCACTTCCGATATGCGTAAGTTGTAGTTTCTCTATTTTTTAATGTAGAAAAGAGCATAACGATTTCAAATAATGATGTACAATGACCACAGTGGATGAGGTACCAATACCAGGTGGCTAATACATAAGTGGATATTTTTTGAATTGCAATAATAGTGTGGAACCAGAATGCTACTATTATAGATGCTGTTTTGCTGTGTATAACAGTATGCCTATTTCAACTCTTTGGCCATCCTCAGGCTATCTGCATGCAAGTACATTTTGTTAACAGTTGCAAAATTATAACTAATTACAATTTTGTTTAATTGTATGGTGTTGCTTACATCTGTATTCCATTGTGACACTGTCTCTGTATTATAATCTTATTGCTCATAAGGAATGATAATTGCACCCTAATTTTACTTGCTAATCATTGCTAATCATTTGCTTTACTTATGATTGCTGTTCTTGGAAAATATCTGTCGATGGTACACAGGCTGAATCACCTAAAAATTGCACCACAGATATTGCAGAAATGGAGCACACTATTGATGTGCGATTTTCACAGAATGGTTTCATATTCAGGGGCTTGTATTGTTAGCCAATAAGCAGCGTCTAATAATTCTTAGTGTACTTTTTGTTCAAACATACGTTTTTTAAATGGAACAATGCCTATTGTCAGTGCTGTTTGTTGCAGAATCCTAGTGTGATTCATTTATGAGATATTGTATTTTAAAAAATCTCCACACCAGCACTTCTGTGTGCCATTTAACCTGCATAGTTGTAAAGTATGATGATGTTAAGTTTGCTTACATGTTCCTAGAATTCATTGCGACTTGCTGGGCAATCTGTGTGGCAGTCCAAGCAGTAGATTGTGAGTGGACAATGGGATTTACCGATGCAGAAAAATCTGACATGCTCATGGTTTATGGAGAGTGTATGAAGAATGAAGTTCGGTCTTATACGGTGTGTGCGGCAAGATATCCCAATAGATGTCAACCATTGTGGCAATTATTTATCAACCTCTGCACCCAGTTACAGGAAAGTGATAGTGTAACACCTAGATAACATAACAGGAGGAAACAAGTGATGACAGAAGAGGAGAAAAGTAATGTTCTTGCTGCTGTTGCAGTTGATCTGCATGTTAGCTCCCATGCAATAACACAAGGAAGTGGCATAATTCAGGCAAGTGTCCTATGAGTTCTCCATCAGCATAGGGTCCATCTTTATCCCATCTCTCTCCATCAAGAACTGCGTTGAATATATTATGAGAATCGTGTTAACTTCTGTACATGGGCATCAACACAGAATACTCAAGATATATTATGTATCTTGTTTAGAGATGTAGCCACATTTACCAATCATGCCAGGTAAACTGCTGAAACATGCACTATTGGTCTGAAGACAATCCCGCAGGTGGAACGTCAGTGTCAGTGGAGTATAAATGTGCTGCGTGGGATAGTGAAACATCAGCTCATAGGCCCATTTTTCGTAGACAGAACACTGAATGTACACAAGTATGGGAGCCTCCTAAAAGACCATCCTGCATGGATGTTAGAATACATTCATTTGCAGATTAGGAGGAACCTGTGGTACTAACATGATTACTGTCCAGCCCACAGTGCATGAAGTACTACAACATGTCTTCACTAATTGTTTCCAAATCATTGGATTGGATGCAGAGGACCAGCTTGGCCGATCTATTCCCCAGATTTGATGCCTGTAGACTTTTTTTCTGTGAGGAAAGCTGTCTACAAGGTCATACCAATTGCACCCGATGAGATACAGCAATGAACATCCCTGCTGACATGCTAGCATGTGTGCAGCAGTCATTGTGCAGCAGTCATTTCATACCAGACTGGAAGTGTGTATTGTCACTGCTGGTGGTCATTTTGAGCAAAACCTGTGATGGTCAGTTGTCTTGTCACTGGTTAGAATCCACATATCTAGTGCATGCACTTATATTGTTTTTTAGTTAGTGCTATCTCAGCTATTGTACAAGTGTCAGCATGGGAATTTTTCAAAATACAATGTCTCATAAACGACTCACACTGGAATCCTGCAACAGACACCACTGACATTTAGTTTGTTAATGTCAATAGGCATTGCTCAATTTAAAAAGATGTATGTTTGCACAAAAAGTACACTTTCTAAGTATTACTATAATCTACTTATTGACTAACAATAAGAGCCCTGATTACCAATCCATTGTGTGAAAATTGCACATCAATAGCACTCTCCATTTTGGCAATATTTGTGGGGCATGTTTTAGGTGATTCATCCTGTATACTGTTGTGGTTTTGTGAGTAAATCCAGCAATGCTGTATGGTTGCAGTTTGTTCATTTATTTGTCTGTGTATCGTAATGGTCTAGGTCATAGGAGTATAATCTTTGCTATGTTTTTGTAATGTATCTTTGTTTTTATTTGTTTTGTGGGTATTTCTTTTGTTACTTTTGTCATTAAGGATCTTAATGTGTTTAGGTTTATTGCAGTTTTCATATTGTTTTCTCACTGTGCTTGAACTGAAGTCATTTTGTTGAGCTACATAAGTAAAGATTTCCAACTTTTTTTGTACACCTCTATGTTCTAAAGGTAGATTTATTAGTCTTTTAATCATTGTGTTAAAATGTGTGTTCATATGTTTTTGGGTGGTAAGAGATTGCATTAACATTATTGCCTGACACAGCGTGTTTCTGTAGATTTCAGATTTGTTCTCATTATTACTATTTTTGATTGACAGGTCCAAAAAATTTATTGTTTCATTGATTTCAGATTGAATTGTGAATTAGATTTTAGTGTGTAGTTCATTCAGCATTTTATGTAACTGTTGTTAGTCAGTGTTGGATGCGTCTATTAGTAGAAGAATGTCATCCGTGAACCAGAAATAGTGTGTGATTTTCATTGTTAGTGGCTTGGTTAGACTGAAGAATTTTAGCTCTAACGTGTTTAGCAAGACTTCAGCCATGGTTCCTGCTGTGCTATGTCCCGTTCAACACCACCCTCTTGGGTGTATATATCATTGTTAATTCAAAGTAATATTGTTTTAGTACCAGTTTTAGTAGATTTATGATCACCTGTCTTTCTGTCATAGGTAGCTTCCTACATAGTAATATGTTTTCTTTTGTGGTGGTTATTGTTTCTTGGTTTGGTATCTTTTTGTAGAAATTAGTAATGTTAAAGGACATGAATTTACCATTCTTTGGAATTTTTATGTCTTTTATTTGATTGGCTAGTGTTCTTGAATTTTTTGTTGTGTATTGTTTAATATATGTGTAATATTTTTTGAGACAGTTGCTCACCTTTTTACTAATCAGATATGTGGGACTATCAATAGAGTTTACTACAAGACATACCGATATTAAATTTTCGAGTATCTTTGGTTTTCCGTGTAGTTGGGGTGTTTTTGGATTCATGTTTATATATGCTCTTTTTTTCAAAATTAGTTATTAGAGTGTCATAGCTTTTTATTACTTTTGTAGTTTCTGCTGTGTAATTGTTTGTGGGGTCTGTATTCAGTTTGGTCAGCAGTCTTTATAACAATAAGGGTGCACAATGCTGCAACAAAAATTTTTGATCACTGATCTGGTGATATAACATTTCTAACAATGGGAGCTACAGATAGGAATATCAACAATATACTAAAAGACAGATTGCTACTTATCATAAAGAAGACATGCCAAATTGCAGAGAGGCACAATTAAAAGACACTCACATATAGCATTTGGCCACAGCCTGCGTCAGTAAAACACACACACACACACACACACACACACACACACACACACACAAACAAAACCCTATGCACACACAACCACTAACTCCAGCATCTTGGTCGGAATGCCGGCCCGATTTGCTGGAGTTGGTGTTTTTTTGTGTGTGTGTGTGTGTGTGTGTGTGTGTGTGTGGTTTTACTGACAAAGGCTGTGGCTGACAGCTATATGTAAGTGTCTTTTAATTGTGCCTATCTGCAACTTGTGTAGAAGAATTTCTGTTACTATAATATTGTGTAAAATGACTCATTCCACATCACTGCAATCTGTCGTGCAAATTTATCCCTGAAACATGTAAGTAACTAAGAAATGTGGTTTGCTATAAAGAATGTCCTATACACCGTTAATATAGTCATTTTTGTTTATTACCAGTAGACTATTATCTTTGTCTAATTTGATTACTATTGCTCTTAGTGTTAATAGAAGTCCGGCAATATTTCATCAGTTGTCCAGTTTTACAGACAAAGTTGTGTACACAACCAAACAAATATGTCTAAACCATAAAAAGAAATTCCACAATCTACCTGGCCACATAGCCAATACAGAAATACACATCTCTGTTCCAGTTCCATATAAGAACAAAAAGTTTAACAAATATTAACTTTAGAAATTATGAACAACTGTTACTATATAAAGCACATTGTACAACTAAAACCACATATGAAAGTAATGGAAAACCTAATAGCAACAAGCTATTGACGCAGTCAGATTGTTTATTCACCAACATAACAAAATTAATAGTGCACGCAGCTCTAACCTAAAAGCATACTTAACAAACTAGCAAAGAAAGAGTATGCCACACTTAATAACATAACCTACAGGCTGCTTACACACAATGCGGTAGTAATCAAATTTGACGTTGGTAATAATGTAGTGGTAATATACAAAATGACTATATTAACAAACTACAAGAATTTTTTTATAGCAAACCACATAACCAAAATGAATAGGAGCCCAACAAACAAATGCACAACACAAACTACAAAAGGAAAAAGAAGCTGTGACATCATACTAACTGATTTTGAAAATGAGCATAAATAAACATGAATCCAAAAACACCCAAACTACACGGACGACCAAAGATACATAAAAATTTAATACTGATATATCTTGTAGTAAACTCTGTTGATAGTCTCACATATGTAATTAATAAAAAACTGAACAACTGGTTCAAAAAATATTGCTCAATAACAAACAATTCACAATAAAGGATTCAAGAACACTAGCCAATCAAACGAAAAACATAAAAATTTCACAGAATAGAAAATTCATGTCCTTCAACATTTATAACATTATTACAAACACAGCAGTCCAAGAAACAATAACATCATAGAAGAGAACTTAGTACAATATAGGGAGCTACCTACGAATGGAATACATGAGATCATAAATCTACTAAAACAAAATTACTTTGAACTTAACAATGATATTTACACCCAGGAAGATGGTGTTACTGTGGGATGTGGCATTTTAGGAACAATAGTTGACATCTGGCTAAACTGTTTCTAGTTAAAATTCTTCAATCTAACCAACCCACTAATAAAGAAAATCACATTATTTCTGGTATGTGGATGATTGCTACTAACAGACAGATCTGACATCATATTACAACTGTTACGTAAAATGCTGACTGAACTACAAGCTAAAATCAAATTCACAAGCAAACCAATAACAACACAAACTCTTGCCACCTGAAAACATATAAATATGCATATTTTGACACAATGATTAACAACTAATAAATCTATTTTGAGAACATACAGCCAAACAAAAGGAATTAGTAATCCTTACTTATGTACCTCAACAAAATGACTTCAATCCAAGCATAGAGAGAAAACTATACAAAAAATGCAATAAATCTAAACACATTAAGATCCATAATGACATAAAATTAAGAAAAGAAATACCCACAAAACAACAGTTCAAATACATACCACAAACTTACATAGGACATATATCAAATGAACCGAACACATTACTAAAGAAAACAAAAGTTAAGTTCATATACAGAACTGGACACAACCTCAAAGCACTGATCAATTCTGATAAAGCAAAACCACCACTACACACACCAACAGGCATATATAACATCAGTTGTAAAGACTGTGAAAAATTCTGTATAGGACAAACAGGCAGAAACTTTGAAACTAGGTACAGAGAACACACAGGGACCAATGACCTCAGTAGTTTGGCCCGTAGGAATTCACACACTTTTGAATATTTTGAACACACAATTAATAGCAACACAAACTAATCCACATTTTTCAACCACTTAAAAACTTAGGCTGATCACATAACAAACACAAAATTAATGTTGTGGAAGAAACTGAAAGCAGTATATCTCACGGACAGACCCTGATAAAATATTAAATGAACAAATGGACCTGAAACAGAAAAGTTATATAGGCAACTTAATTGAACTTGTACAGCTGGATTCTAAATAATTCAAACAAAATAAAAACAAAGATGTATACAGTATGAAAACACAGCGAAGATAAGACTAGCATGCTACAGATCTTTACAATATGCAGACAAATAATCAAACTGTAACCATACAGCATCTTTGGATTTGCTGTCAGTCATAGCTGTCAAAACTACAACACTATATACCATCAATAAAAGTAGTCACAAGTAAAGTAAATGATTAAGAAATAAAAATTGGCTGCAATTGGAGTTCCTTACACAGCAATAAAATTATAAGACAGCGATAATGTCATGATGGAATATGGATGTAAGTACCGACACACAAAGAAACAAAATTGTTATTATTTATAATTTTCCATCTGTTAACAAAGCATATTTGCCTGCAGATAGCCTGAAGATGCCCATAGGGATGAAATAGGCCTATTGCTACTGTATAATCTACAGCAACAAGACAACATCAATTGTAGAAGCATTCTGGTTCAGTACTATTACTACAATGTTTTTGCAAGACATCTACCACACTGAGAGTCTGAAAGAAAACAAAATAATTTTTTGTGAATATTAGTCACTCACTTGTGAAGTAATAAAAGCAGCACTACCTTTGACCAGAGGAGGGTGCATTTGGTTCAAATGCAAAATCTATATATGTCACATCAGAGTCAAAAGTTGTGCTGAAGTGTGGAAAAAGTGTGCGACAATGTTTAAGAATTTCATTCAAGGTCAATGGATACACATTCATCACTGACTTCTGCACAGTTCTATGCGAGTTGTTAGGGTAGTCAGCATTGACTATCCTGGAGCTCACAAACTACTCACAGAGAACAATCAGGCCATCCTTTACTTAGAATCTGCAGATGAACAAAGTATAAAATTGATTATTATTAAAAGATGAAAATTTGATTAATGGTGCATTACAAGAATTGTCTCAAAAGATTTTGGTGTAGCAATGAAATGCTTGAGAATGTTTTAAGACATCTCTCATATGTGACAAAAAAATGACAGACAAGAAAATTGATTGTGAAACACTATATATTCGAAACATTATTTTACAGGTAGTATATTCAGTACAATGTTCAGTATATTCCACTAAAGCCAAAATAAAAATTTGTAAAATGAGTGTCACAGTGTAACTGTTTATGTACAAGTGTATGCAGTTAGTTGAAGTTACGTTATAATTTTATGAACTTTAATGAAACCCAGTTACTTCATTATAAACATCTCTGAAATTTGCTAGTGTAACAGTGATTTATTTGTGCCAGTGTGCCAGTAGAGACAAATGAACAGTAGATGTGAGTAAATGATTTTACTTAAAATAAGTATCCAGTCTATAATATTGCACTTATTTTATTCTCTTTTGGCCAGGAATAATTATCGTCGTCATCACATAAGCGACATATGCTGCATGAACAACATAGCAAGATATAATGTAATGTAATACAATCATATGGACACCATAGGATGACAACAAAAATGCACTACATCCATTTAATTAGGCAAAGGAAAAAATTCTGATTCAAAAACTGTGCACTGCTTTAATTCAGTTGATAAGAACATTTAAAGAAGTTGACAATCTCCATTTGTAATGTGTAGAAAATAACAGTAAGACATCTTAGGCACTTTGTCAACAGATGTTATTGACAGCTGAAAAGAATATCAAAAGACATAAAAGATGTTTTGGAGATGAGTTGGGCTGCACGTGTTTGTGAGGTATCATATATTTAGATAGTATGATGACTGGATACTGTGCAGTTTGTGGACTGTATCACTCATGCTGTATCTTGTGTTGGAAGCAGTGGGCATACGAAAGTGTGTTCACTTGTCATAAATATTCTGATTACCTAAACTAAACAGATCAAAGAAGAACATCTATATATATGGTTCTTCAGACCTCCCTTGCAGGTATTTCTTCTCAGAAATGGTGCTACTAATATTTTTCTGGTAAAATGCATTTCAGGCAAACTGTAATTGGAAAATGGAGAAAATGATCTTGACTTCAGAACTGAAAATGGAAACTTGTAAACATTTGTAGTGTTGAAAAGAGCTCTCAACTGCACTTCCTTCTCTATAAAGTTGTATTTTGGTGATGTCATAAAAATTGTTACTGGAGCTGATGATCCGAATAGTGATCTGAACATCTGTCTGATGATAACTTTTTAACAACAACTCACTTAGGTTTCTTAACTGAGAAAGCAAAATATCACCTCACAAACTTGATTCAAGTAGAACTAAAGACGAATTGGCATTTTCTATGATATTACCAAGGCCTTTGATTGTGCAGGTCTTAAAGTCCTACTTGGTGAATTAAAATGGTGTGTCATTAAGGGCCGTCCTGTTGCATAGACGGGGTCTTATCATAAGAATACAAAACAAAGTGTCACAGTAACAAATTATATTAATTTCAGAGTGATTATGTGTCACATGATTTGGTGCTTGATCCTGTCTCGTTCTTGGTGTTGGATGTTGGAGGAATCTTCAGAAACTGTAGTGTTTGCTGATGGCACATGTATATTGATAAAGGGCCCAAGCATATCCAGACCAGGAGAGTAATGGAACAGGCTTCCAACTGGTTTACAGCCAAGAGCTTAACCCTTATACATACAAAAACCTCAGAAATCAATGGGCATGTGCTGGACGAGACTACATGTGTGAAATTCTTGAGCATGCAAATGAATAATAAACTGAAGTGGCCCCGGAAGATGGGATTGCCAGCATACTTCACATAATTTCAATACACACTGACCTGTAGCATACTTTTCTGGAACAACTGAGCTAAAACTATTTACTGTTCATAAGTGTGCTAAAAGAACCAAACATCTTGAAGAAGCTTCTTCAAGGACTTGGGGTTCTTTCCACTTAACATGCCAATATGTACACTCCATTGTGATGTATGTGTTTAATGACAGGAATTTATTTAGGTTGAACTCTATAATTCGCAACATCAATATCTGAAATAAAACAGTTTTCACGCAGACCATGCATTCCTGCCTAGGACTGAGAATGGAGTTTTATACTCAGGCACAAAAGCCTGTAACTGTAGGTAGTGGACATTATGCAGAAAACTGAAAATAGTGAAATATTAAAAAAACTAAGTAAAAGAATTTCTCATAAACCACACATACTACAATTTAACAGACTATTTTAACTTGAGGATGTACATTTTGCATAACTTTCATATTTCTGTTAGAAAGATCTTTATTTTTGCCTGTATATAGAGAGCTAATAGTGATCTGTATAGAGTTGCATTAATGCTTCTTTTTAAGGTACTAGAAAAAAAAAAAAAAAAAAAAAAGGAACAGCTGGGTAGTATTACAACAGTCGAGAAGTACTAGAGAAGAAGCAGTGGCTTTTTTAAGTATCTATTTTTTCTTCTAATATATATTTGAATCTAATGTAGAAATAATGCTTATAATAATCAGTGTTAGTAGATTAGCACTAGTCATGATTTATTGTTTGTATACTTTACAGAAGTGGCCCACAGCAGTTGCTTCTGGCTGTTAATGAGTAATGATTGATTATGACTTGACTCATTCCACATCCTTCAGGCTCTTCTTCACAAAGAGATTTATGGGTCATGATGTAGGAATGAATTCAAAGGAAAAGAAAGTTTTTTGTGTAATGGATGTGCATATATTACTACAATGGGAAAAGACCAGTTTCTAACATGTTTAACTTTGAAATCAGATATTTTTGCAATTTGAACACTCAAAAAGAAGTATCACATTTTGCTGGTTTGATTTATGTAATGGGTTATTTATTGTTCTAAGCACAATTATGCCAGCTTTTGTGCGCTTTGAATATGCGCAAGTTTTCTGTTGGCTACCTACATGAACACGTAATGCATAAACAGAGCTAAATTCACTGAAAGCAGAACATTAAATGGGGAGGGGGGGCACTCGGACCAGTTAAATAAAATTTCTGTTTGGAATAGAAGAAAGAGCCCTTGAGATGGCTCAAAAGAAACCTCCTTGTTGGTTTTGGATGTTGGTACATGTTGTCTAGTGGTTGGGATGCAGGCATTTCCTCTCCTGAGGCACTCATTTTCCACTCGACTGCACACACACCACCCAGCTGTTGCCAACACCACCATTGCCCAGAGTGACATCACCCTCACCAGTCCAGTGGCCTCTCCACATCGAGGGTGTTTGGCACTTATCGAGTGGTGTCTCACCAATAGTTCCATCACCCACCAATTCTGCTGCTGACTTGTTGGGCTTCTGATACTGCCAGCCTTGCCAGGTGCCAGTCGCCAGTTGTGTTGGTGTCACCACAGGGTCAATTGCCAGGATCCTGCCGTAGCATGCCAAGCATTAACAGCTACCAGTCACACCCTACCCACAGCACCACGCCAGCTCCACCCCAAGTCCAGAAGAGCCTTCTATATTGTAATATCATATGACATGCTATTGTTAACTTTGTGCAATAAACCATTATAGATGTCAGTGGGATCCACTGCCCGTGCCACCGTAAAAGGACACAAAAATTTCATTTTTGGACATAAAGGTACTTTAAAAAAATCAAACTTTAGGGCACTTTGTCTTGCATAAGCCCACTCTTACACATAGACACATTGACATAAATTGCATAGTAGAAAAGAGGAGTGATTAAAACATTTTTGTAGGCAGATAAAAATATTTGTGAAATATACTATGTGAAAGAAAAGCTCGATCATTTAATGCATACTTTCAGAAGAAACAGCTACTCTGACAAAGAGATAAACAAGGCACTGCATCCTAAAGGATCTGGAGCATTTATTGGACAAAATCAAATAAAGGGAAATTTTCTCCCATTTGTATAACCAGATAGAGATTGTGGCAACAGAGTAATAAGAAGAGACAGATACTGACATAGTGTTTAGTTTAAAGGTGCATGAACATTTGAACAATTGAAATGATATACACCTCTCACTTTCCTCAGTGGCAATATGTAAAATCTCTTGCATATGTGTCAAGTTACAGAGGAACTACAAAAAGAAGCATTAACACCTGGCTTAAGGAACACTAGAGCAATTGATATCTGGGAAACACAGATAAATCGGAAGATGATGCATTGGGAAAATGGAATTACCAAATTTGTTTCTCTGATACTGTGATTTTATAGAGATCCAATCACTATGCTAAGATGCACAGAGGGGCCATAAAAATTCAAATGCACGTAAATGACTTTGACAGAAAAGGAGGAGGACTGAAATTAGACAAGTGACAAATAAAGAAAAAGTGATAAGGAAAATGGTAAAGGAAGTGATTAAGTGATAAATTAATCAAGCAGCACCAACTCTCTTGCACTATAAGCACCATAACATATTATGTATATGAATGTGTGGTGTATGTTCGTTCGGACATGTCCAAAAGAACAGACACCATGCAGCATCCACATGTGTGATACATTATATGTAAATTGAAGGTGGAGAGGGGGGGAAAGGAAAGGAAAGGGAGGGTATCACTGCCGTCAGCTGCATCAGGATGTTACATGGAATCCCTTTCCTTTCCTCCCTCCCCCCCTCCCCCTTTAATTTACACCATAACATATGTTGGTATGACTCTGCCGTTGTAGGCAGCAGTCTGATGATGTGGTGACCTGACCATTGCACGGGTACATATAAACAATTTGTTTTGCTGAGATTTTTTAAAATTTGAAACTGTTATCTGAGCTTTTGGAGATGAAACATTAGGCTCAGAAATATGCCTTGTACCATGGCCTAATGCCCATGAAACAAAATTCGCGAAAGTCTTTCTATGACTTGTTCCAAATCTATATGCTCCTGCGGTGAATCTAGTTCCCTAATTTGTCGCTTATTGAATATAGAGGTATGAAGTTAAAAATCAAGTGATTTACCGGATTCAGGCCTTCTGTCTGTTTAGCAAAAGGGAAGGTACAACACACTGCCACACCAAATTTGTGCATATTTCCTCAAATTATATTTTATCATATCTACACTACCCTTTTATGCATATTTCATATGCTATAGTATTCCCTGAAGAATGCTGATGCGAGTTTTGATTTCTGCAGTGTTATTTGCTGACAGTAACTGATTTTGCATGCTTAATGTTCGTTCCTTTGTCAAAGTGTGTCTGTGTTAATGTTTATCAATCCTTGTTAAAAGCTGCTTAAAAGCTGCTGCTGCCATGGAAAGTTTCATCTCTTTTTTTGCTAACTTGATACTGTAGCTTCTTTTACTCTGTGCACTAAGAAGCATTTTACAATGTGTAGTATTTGTTTTATATAAATACTACAGTAAATGTTTAATATTCAGTTAAATAAGCTGTAGTTATATATATTATTCATAATTTAGCAGATGACAGTTATTAAAAATGCCATAATTATGAGGGCTATCAAAAAGTTTCCATTTGTAGTCCGTACAGTCCAGAATTGGTATGCAATCAGGCAAAATCCCCATGAGCATTAAGCCAATCAGCCCACTGAAACACCAGGTTGAAGATACGTGTTTTGGAAAACACAATGTAGTGCTGCGTAAAGATATCTGTAACTGCCTGATGCATGTCCTCGTCCAATAGGAATCATCATTTTCAAGGCCTTTTTTAAGGGACTGAAAGCATGATAATCATGTGAGGCATGAACAGGACTATAGGGCGGGTACTCAAGTATCTCACACTTGAGTTGGTGTAAGGTCTGCATTATGAGATTTGCGATACATGTATTTTCATGAATGAGCAGCATCCCTTGGTGCACCATTCCATGATGGTGGTTTTCAAGAGACATACTTTTCATTCTCTGATGGCAGAGGTTGAAAATACTGCTTCAGTTGTAAATTTCTTTATTTTCAAATGGCTCTGAGCCCTATACGACTTAACTTCTGAAGTCATCAGTCGCCTAGAACTTAGAACTAATTAAACCTAACTAACCTAAGGACATCACACACATCCATGCCCGAGGCAGGATTCGAACCTGCGACCGTAGCGGTCGCTCACCTCCAGACTGTAGCGCCTAGAACCGCACGGCCACTCCGGCCGGCCTCTTTATTTTCACACGACCAGTTTCGGATTGTTGTTAGCCCATCTTCAGGTGTTGTACTGGAAATAGCAAAAGGCAGGAGATAATTTTCACATGCCGCAACGCACATAAAAACAAACAAAAAATTTGCTAAAAAGTTTTAATAAACTTTTAAAAAACATTTCAAAACCGCTGGTCGGGCTAGGTGCTGTGAAACCTACGTCAATGCAAAAGTGGCACCAGACAGTACTAAGGACAACTGCCTGGGTAGGGAAATATACAAATGATATCACTACACTTGCGCTGTGTTGTGGTCCCCGAGCATTGTTTGTACCAGGCGCGGTGTGCTGCCTATGGCCACAGAACAGGGAGTAGCGGATGCGAAAGTAGAGGCAAATTGGTAAACCAAAGTGGCAAAAGTGCTGCCATCTATTGACGGAGAGAAGAACATGGGGCAACTAGCCCAGCTGTTCACAATATGAATTTAGTGATTTACATTTAAAATGAAGAAAAAACAAAAAAATTACATAAAAATATGCGAAATAAGTTAAAAGTGCATTATGTGTAGTAAAGAAGCATATTGAACAGGTCGGTACAGAACTGTGGTAAAACTGAGTGGAAGATGCGATATAAAACTATTATATAAACTATAAAGGGCAATGAAACTTTCCTTTTACATGAGTGGCAAACAGGTTTTAAATTTAGTGGGTATATATAAGTGGCAACGTGGAACAACGTGTCACAGTCATCAGTTAAAAGAACATACACGTGTGCCACTCCTATTTACAAACTCATTTTTGTTCAACAAGGAAAGGAGCGAAACCTTACAGTCTATACTGTCAGAAAGTAATATGCCAATTAATAGCTAGCAGCAGTTGCGCTAAAAGGTCACATTAAAAGTGGGGTCAATTTAAAACTGGTGGATGTCTACTGGTGTTCGCCCTTCAGCAGCCAAGAAAAGAATAACAGCCCATTGATCCTGTTTGGATGCATTTGGCAATAATTTAGCCATAGTTCACAATTCTGCATTTACCATATGCACATCGGAAAGACACGAATACCATACTAATACCTTGCCTACATGTCGGTGCTTATATACCCACACGAGAGTCGTGCTACTTTACATACATGCTGCAGAAACATCCTTAAACAGAAATTTGTGATCACCTCTTGTAGTACTGCCATCTTATTACAAATTTTAAAGGTTAGCAATGTTATTGATATTTGTAAACAAGAAATGTAGCTTTAAATTATTTTTGTAGACACCATTGGAAAAATGTAAAATTGTGCAACATTAAAAATGCAGTGAATGACAAAAAGGGTGAAATGTTAACCACAGATTATTGAAGAACAAGTAGGTAGTGACGGAGGAAAAAGAAGAAGCTTTGATGGCACTTAGATCCTAACTGCAGTTCATGTAGGAGATGAATTAGGAAAGGAATATATCTTCACATCTCAAGCCTTCTAGAGCAGCAGCACATACACATTTTTTAGTGTTTATGATATATATTATGTGCAAAATCACAATTTGACATAGTTGTTTCCTGGAATCTTTTAATTCACTGTAGCATCTTTCCAAGAGACAGGGCAGGGGACACTTTGTACAGGTGCACATCAAATTTATCTTTTTTCTTTCATTGCCCAGCCAAGATATGCAGATAGTTGATAGCAGATTTTGTCTTTTTGTGGTAGAAAGCCACCATGTTCTCCACGAACACAGCCTTTCCATTCTGCATTGTTATTGGAACACTGGATGAATTTCATTTTGTTGGTTTGTCTTCCATATGGCTTCTCTCTCTGTCAAGCTTCATCACCCGCTAATCTATATGTGATGGAGATATGCACTAATAATTGTCAAGTTGCACACCAGATCGAAAGCATATCAAAATCCTTTGCTTGCAGCATGCAAAGACAATTAGGAAAGACACTGAAATTTGTGATGAAAAATGGAATTTTCAAAATGGCTGCACACCAGGAAGTATGTATTCTACTCTGTTCATCAGTTTGACAGTAGTCAGAATAAAACCAATGCTTTGAATATCCCCTTTCCTGTTACATAACAGTCATCTCACAGGGGGGAATTCCCTATCTACAGTGATATATTACGTAACATGCCAGACTTATCCTGACTGTGTTTTCCTGTTTATTTCTTTTACTTACCATTTATAGATATTTTGTTTATTTTGTCATAAATGTGTTATATCATTCTTTTTTTTTGATCAGTTGTTGAGATTATTTGAAATTTATTTTGTGTTGTAAGTACTCTGTAATATATAGTTATTCAAAAAGATGGATCCAATTTAATTAATTTTTATTTCGTGAAACCTTGAGTCCTTTGGAATCAAGAGGATCTAAAGTTTTTGTTTCTTACTGCTAGAGTGCTGACAGTTGTGTTAATGATCACTAGAGTGCTTCTGCTAACAGACAGCCAGTTCACAGCAGTTGAGAGTAAGATGACTACCAAGCAGCATAATGTTTTCTGCATTCTTGAATTCAGAAGTGATTCAACAGTTTCAATACTTTGAACCACCAACTAGGAACACTTTAAACCATTTGTTTAAGCAATTTCAACATATAGGATGTCTCTACAAAGTATGAAGCACAAGATGACTGCATGTTTTAGATGAGAACATGAGACAAATTGAAGAAAGTGTCTTGCATAGTCCAGATAAGTCCATGAATAGAGCTAATAGAGAATCAAGAAAACCGCAACCAATTCTATGATGAATTTTGAGATCCATTTTGCTGTACAAGATGTACCATGTACAATTGGTGCAAGCTCTTTTTCAAAATTGTAATCAAAAGTATATTGAATTTTGTGGTGACATGGTAAGAAACATTTCTCCTATACATAAATTTTAGTGCTAAATTTATTTGTCATGCTAGTGGAAAGCTGAATAGATCCCCATGTTTATATATGGGGTTCACAAAATGCCTGTGAAACATAGCAACATGATACTGACTTGATGAAGCTAAATGTGTGTTATGCCTCATCACGAAACAAAGTTAATGAGTGAAAATTAATGCTGTGATAAAGCTAGAATCATTCAAAGAAAGTCTGTGCCCAAATCATGCAATACTTCAATATACTGAGCATAAACAGAGACATCAGTGGATTCATTGCAGGACATACAGGCAGACAGTCTTGTGAAGTTCTTTTGAACACGTGGTCCAAAAACTGTCTTGACCAGCTAGTTCGGCAGCCCACAAACAATGGAAATATCTTGGACCTTGTATCCACAAATTGGCAGGACTGTAACAATGGCATCAGTATATAGATAGTGATTAATGAACGTGGTGTAGTCATAGTGACTGTAGTTACAAAAGTTGATAAATCAATGGAGAAGGCTAGGAGAGTGCTTCTGCTAGAAAGAGCACATAAGCAGTTGTTTGCATCTCACTTAGACAATGAAGTAACATCATTTAGTTCTGTTATGATGGACATACAGGAATTATGGGCAAAGTTTAAACAGATTGTAAATCGTGCTCTGGAGAAGTATGTGACTATTAAGTGAATAATGTATAGAAAAGACCCACTGTGGTTTAACAACAAAATCCAGAAAATGCTGAGGAAGTAAAGGCTGTTGCACTTTCAGTTCAAGAGAGAATGTGCAAGTGATGACCGACTAAAGTTAGTAGAGATTCGCGCGTCTATGAAATGATCTATGACAAACCATACGACTACTACCACTGTCATGCCTCAGCAGGAGATCTGGCCAAGAATGTGAGAATATTTTGGTCCCATGTAAAATTGCTGAGCAGGTCTAAGGCTTTATCCAATCACTTATGGGCCAGTCTGATGTGCCAGTAGAAGGTAGCAAAATGAAAACTGAAGTTTTAAATTTCGAATTTAAGAAACTGTTCATGCGGGAGAATCATACAAAGATATCGTTGTCTGACCATCACACAGAGTCCTGCTGGATGACATATTAACAAGCATTCCTAGTGCACAAAAATGTCAAAAGATTTGAAAACAAATAAGTTGCCAGCTCCAAATGGAATTCCAGTTTCATTTTACAGAGAGTAATCTATGACATTGGTCCGTCACTTAGATTGCGTGTGAATCTCTTGTCCAGCACAGAGTGCCAAATGACTAGTAAAAAGTGCAGGTGAATCCTGTATATAAGAGGAGTAATAGAAGGAACCTGCAAAATTGCAGAGCAATGTCCTTAACATTAATTTGCTGCATAATTATTGGACCTATATAAATCTATCATAAAGAATGACTATCATAAATTTCCTTGAGGTCAAAAAGTTTCTCTCCACAAATCAGCACAGTTTTAGAAAGCACTGCTTGTGCTGGACTCAGCTTACCCTTTTCTCACATGATATACTATGAACTATGGATTAAGGGCAACCAGCAGATTCTATATTCCTAGATTTCCAGAAAGCATTTCATATAGTGCCCTACTGCAGACTGTGAACGAAGGTGTGAGCATATGGAATAGGTTCCCAGACATGCGAAAGGCTGAAAAACTTCTTAAGCAACTGAACCCAGTACCTGGTCCTTGATGGCAAATGTTCGTCAGAGGCAAGGAAATCATCAGGAATGCCCCAGAGAAGTGTGATAGAACTGCTGTTATTTTCTATAACATAATTGGTCAGGTAAATAGGGTTGGTAGTTATCTGCTGTGGTTTGCTGGGGATGTGGTGAAGTTCTTTTGAGGATTGTGATAGCATAGGAAAATTGTTGTCTTTGGTTTATCTGTAAAGGAGACTGCATACAGGACACTAGTGCGACCTATTCCTGAGTTCTGCTTGAGTGTTTTGGATCTGTACCAGGTTGGATTAAAGAAAGACATTGAAGCAGTTCAGGGCAGCTAGATTTGTTACTGGTAAGTTAGAACAACACACAAGTGTTGCAGAGATACTTCAGGAATACAAATGGGAACCCCTGGAGAGAGCAACATTCTTTTTGATGAATACTATTGAGAAAATTTGGAGAACAGGTATTTGAAGCTGACTGCAGAACAATTCTACTGCCACCAATATAAATTTCACATAAGGCCAACAAATATAAGATACAAGAAATTGGGGCTCATAAGGAGACATATAGACAGCTTTTTTCCCTCACTTTATTTGCAAGTGAGACAGGAAGGGAAATGACAAGTAGTAGTCCAGGATACTCTCTGACATGCACTACATTGGTTTGCAGAGTATGTATGTAGAAGTTACATGGGAAAAAAAGGACCTGTCAGTTACCTTATGACTACTGAGTTCTCTTGATCTCATGCCATGTGACTTTTTCTTTTGGGGATTTATTTAAAAAGGCAGTTTGTGTCCCACCTCTACCAACAATTTTGGTCAGCTTGTGGAATCAAATCACAGCTGTGGTGAACTTGGTGACGTGAAAGGTGATTCTTCACACCAGGTGAGTTTGGCTAACACTTGGATGTTTGCTGTGCAGCAAGAGGGAGACGCATTAAACATTAAAACATGTCTCCAGAATTACTTTTACTCAGCAACAAAGTTTGCATGTTTTGAATCTTTCTGGCTGATCAAAACAGTGCCACACAAGAACTTTAACCTGGGACCTTTACCTTACATGAGCAGGTGCTCTACCATCTGAGCTACTCAAAAATGACTCGTGACCCACCCTCACAGCTTTATTTCTGCCAGCATCCCATCTCATGCCTTCCAATCTTCACAGATTTTCTCCTGCATATGTGCAGGACTGGTACTCCTGGGAGAAAGAATGTTGTGGAGACCTGACTCAGTCACAGCCTGAGGAGATAGTTTCCAGAATGAATTTTCACTCTGCAGCAGATTGTGAACTGGTCTGAAACATCCTGGAAGGTTAAAACTGTGCACTGGATCAGAACTCCATCCTAAGACCTATGCCTTATGTGGGCAAAAACCTCTACTGACTGAGCTGTCCAAACATGAGTCACAAGGTACCCTCACAGCTTTACTTCCACCAGCACCTCATCTTGTATCATTCAGACTTCAGGGAAGTTCTCCTGTGTAACTTGTGGAACTAGCACCCCTGGAAGAAAGGACATTGCAGAGAGGAGGTACTAGCAAAAGCAAAGTTATGGGGTCAAGTCATGAGCCATGCCTGGATAGCTCACTTGGTAGAGCACATAACTGTATCAGGCAAAGATCCCAGCTTCAAGTCCCAATTTGGTACACAGTGCTAGGGAGTTTGAAATCAGCACACACTCCACTGCAGAATGAAAATTCACTCGGGAAACAATCACCCAGGCTGCGGGTGAGCTGTATCTCCACAGTATCATTTCTTACAGGAGTGCTAGTCCCACATCTTATGGAGACAAACTTCTGTGGAATTTGGAAAGTAAGAGATAAGGTACTGCTTGAAGTAAAGCTGTGAGGGCAAGTTGTGAGTCATGCTTGGATAGCTCAGTCAGTAGAGCACTTACCCATGTAAGACAAAAATCCCAGTTTCGAGTCCCAGTCTGGCACACAATTTCAATCTGCCAGGAAGCTTCAAATTTGTGACTTGTGTTTGTAATATATGTTTTATAAAATGATTGAATTGGGTTCAGTTTTTTTAATAACCCTGCATATTTTGAAATCATCAGTCTAGTTAGAATTATCTCTTTGTCATGTGTGTGAAGAGAGAAGGATGTCTTGTGTAAAGTTCATTGTTAGTGCCCAAAATTCACTTTATCTGTGTTACTTCTTGTACATGTTACATTCATTTTTAGTGGTGCTCTTGCTATCAGATTTTACAGAAGAGCAGCTGCCCATTGAGGATCATTACCACTTTATAAAATTGTAAATTGGTTATATGTGTGTTCTCAGATCGGTAATTTGAGAGGAATTGTTCACTAACAGGCAATAAATCATTCTCCTTAGAGAATTTACTAACTTTCAGCATCACCTGAGGTAACATTCTTCACAACAATATTGCTATGTCTTGTCATACTTTCAACTGACATGCAGCATAGAGACTACAATAATTTAAGTATCTTAGACTTTCATTGTTGACTAAAATGTTTTGTCTGATTCTTCTATTCAGACAACAGCAAATAGTAATTCAGTCATTGACACCTTCCCATGTATCAGCAGATACAGCAGTTTAATAGACGTATTTGTAACTGCACATACTGTAATTTGGTATGCTGAATGTCTGCACAATGCACCATATTTTTTTGTAGTGTATAGCTCCATAGTCTATAGATTATAATTTGTTTCCACATTTTGTTGTCTGTGATAATATGTCTGTGAATTTAAAACATAAGAATTTACTCACAGGTAATTGAGAAATTTTTTATTTATGGAAAACTTAAACTGTGATTTGATATTAAGTATTTTCTTACCATTGTGTGAGAATTTGCACGTTATAAACTAACTGGAAGCAGTTTGTGTCCAGCCGTGTGGGAAGCATTGCTTTGAAATATCTAAATGATATTACACTTTCTATTTTGTAAATAGTGTGCACATTTTACATCATTTTTTGTTGTGATGACAAATTGTATCAGCTTCTAACAGTGCTTCATTTGTTTGCAGAAACATGGTACAACCAGCAAACCATTAAAACCTGTGAGGTTAGATTCAGAGGTAAGTTACTTATAATAGTGTTCAGAGGATAAATGGTCCACTCATTGGCCATTTCCTAGCTACTACTACAACTATTACTACTACTACTACAACTACTACTACTGATGTTACCACTGCCACTACTACCACCACTATTAGTACTTATAGAATTTCTCATCACCACCATCATCTTCTTCTGTGCTTACCAACCTGTTCGTAAAAATATACATTTGCAGATTTCTTACCAGACGAGGTGACTGAAAAAGTATTCAGTTCGAGATTTGTCTGGCCTTACAGGTAGTTTCTAATGCTAACAGCTCACTTACATTCCATATCTGACCTTTCATTTGCATGTTGCTTCCATGCTCTAGTTAGCACCATGGCGTCTTCTCAGCTGGCAGTCACAGATCGGCACAAAGCTTCTTTTGCACAAATAATCACTGTTTCAGCTTAGCAATAACTAGGTGCTTTATGGTCTTTGCTAAGCACTGTTTCAATAATTCAGTGATTTTATTTTATGTTATCATTTTCATTTGAAGTTACAGTGTTAAAGGTATCTTAACTATGGCTTGTAGAAGGATGTGCCTGCTGATCTGCACATTGCTGCCTGAGATTATTAATTGATTAATTTTAAACTTGCTACATTTCAAGAACATCATAATGGTGTAGCAATGTCAAGAGGTAGCTGATAGCGCTTTAAAAAAATTTCAAAAAAATAATGTACACTACTCAGTCTCTCGAAAATGTTTTGTACTTCATATCTGTGCAGGAATCTCAGTGTTAAGATTTATCTATCAAACTTCCAAATAGAATCTGGTGTAATTTGAAAATAATTGCAGTGTTTCTGTTTTCAAGTAAGTGAAATTTCATTTGTATCAAAATCTCTGTATTCTTCTGTAATTTCTTAACCTTAGGGCACCTTTAACATTGATTGTCTCTCCTAAAGATTATCAAAGTATTGTGTCTGTGAAGTAAAATACATTCTCATATAAAAGTTCTGAAAAATAATAAGTACAAATGTAGCATAAATGGTCTTGTCCAAAACTAAGATAGAACCATGTGCTAAAATAATGGAAAGTCCAGGTCGGAAATCCCCCCTGCGGGTCTGGGGTTTAGAATAGGCCCGAGGTATTCGTGCCTGTTGTAAGAGGTGAATAAAAGAAGTCTCAGTCATTTTGGCCTTTATGTGATGGTCCCTGTAGGATTTGACCTCCATTTTTCAAAATTTTCCGAAAGTGCAAGCCAATTGGGGAAGGGTGCCTTACATGGTGCATAGTGTCCATCATGCGCTGAGACCTCTCGCATCCTTTGTTGACATGGATCTGCACTGCCATTCATTCTCCAACTGTTGGGCGAGGTCACCCTCCTGCATGTGTTTTCCTCCATCCTCCTTGCAATATCGCTTTCTGCACTGCCGACGATAATGGACTTCTTAGCTCATTGGAGCCTGATATCCAGCACGGTAGCCAGTCCATTGTGGTGGGGCCACCATGTACCCTGTTGGTTGTAGTAGCTCACAGGGATCACTCTGCTGATGCCTGCACCATTAACTCACCATGTATGCCAAGGAGTAGATGCCCGTCACCCTGGGGCATTGGGACTCCCAGCAATGGACACCCTGCCAGGTGGCCTTTGCTGTGGCTGAGTGATGCCCATGGCAAGGGAACCTGGTTGGATGGGGTGGCATCAGTGTGGATGACACGCCATGAAGTGTAGTACATCATCTCTTGCTGGTAGTCAAACACCAGCAGTCTCTAAGTGGTCAAGGTCAAACTTCAGTGCTAATAAATGTGACCCCAAATCATCGAGCTCAACAGTGGTATAAGCACCACCCTTCCCTACGGCACCTAATAGCCTTTAAGCGGCTTCGTGCTCGCGTTCACCAGCTTATAAAACAATGGAAACAGGTGTGTTGGGAGAGGTACTTATTGACCATTGGGTGCCATACGTCACCTTCCCAAGTCTGGACGTAGATCAGATGTCTTTTTTGTAGCAGACCCCAACAGGCATCCCTGGCATTAACGTCAATGGTGTGTTATCTACCAATGCACACGCAGTTGGCGAGTGTTTTGCTGAGCACTATGCTTGGCATACCGCCCAGCCTCTCGCATCCTCAAATGGTACCATCATTCCAGTGCTCAAACTCAGTCAAAACCTACTTGATGTGGATAGCTACCGGCTCATCCGGCTCACCAACTTTCTTTGTAAGCTGCTGTAACATATGGTGTGTTGGCGGTTAGGTTGGGTGCTGGAGTCACGTGGCTTACTGGCTCCATGTCAGGGCGGCTTCCAACAGGGTCACTCTATCACTGATAGTCTTGTGTCCCTCAAGTCTGCCGTCTGAACAACATTTTTCTGATGCCAACATCTGGTTGCCGCCTTTTTTGACTTACATAAAACATATGACACGACCTGGCGACATCATATCCTTGCCCTATTGTATGAGTGGGCTCTCTGGGTCCCATGCCCAATTTTTATCCAAAACTTCATGTCACTTCGTACTTTCAATGTCCAAGTTGGTGCTTCCCATATTGCCCCCCATATCCAGGAGAATGGGGTCCAGCAGGGCTCTGTATTGAGTGTGTCTCTATTTTTAGTGACCATTAACACTCTAGCAGCTGCTGTAGGGCTGTCGCTCTCACCTTCGCTGTATGCGGATGACTTCTGCATTTTGTACTGCTCCTCCAGTACTGAGGGTGCCTACAGGGAACCATTCACAAGGCGCAGTCATCGGCTCTAACCCACAGCTTCCAGTTTTCAGCTGCAAAGTCATGTGTCATGCATTTCTGTCGGCATCGCACCATTCATCCAGAACCAGAACTTTACCTTAATGATGATCCACTCACTGTAGTGGAGACATATCGATTCTTAGGACTGGTTTTCGACACCCGATTGACTTGATTACCTCACCTTCGCCAGCTTAAGCGAAAGTGCTGGCAGCACCCCAATGCCTTCTGCTGCCTGAGCGACACTGACTGGGGTGCAGATCGCTCTAAGCTGCTGTAGCTCTACAGATCCCATGTTGAATCCTGCCTTGACTATGGGAGTCTGGTTTACAGTTCGGTGGCACCCTCAACGTTGCGTTTCCTCAACCCAGTGCAGCACAGTGGCATTCGCCTAGCGACGGGAGCTTTTAGAACGAGTCTGGTGACCAGTGTCCTGGTGGAGGCTGGAGTCCCTCCACTATGAATGTGTGGAAGTCTTCCATGCAATCCTCTCACAGGGAATCAGTTGTCCTCTGCTGGCTCTGCATTGGCCTTACGTGGCTAACGCTTGGTTACCCCTGTGT
Source organism: Schistocerca americana (assembly GCF_021461395.2). Taxonomy (NCBI): domain Eukaryota; kingdom Metazoa; phylum Arthropoda; class Insecta; order Orthoptera; family Acrididae; genus Schistocerca; species Schistocerca americana. The sequence continues at coordinate 204,587,499 of NC_060123.1, read as the reverse complement.
CACAAGGACCCACCTTGGTGTTGCTGTGGCTCACAAATGACAGTCGTCCACCTCTTGCTGGACTGCCCACTTTTAGCTGCTCTGCGGCGGACTTTTACCTTTCCCAGCACCCTGCCTTCGGTGTTGGGCGACAATGCCCCAACAGCAGCTTTAGTTTTATGTTTTATTCTTGAGGGTGGGTTTTATCATTTGGTCTAAGTTTTAACGCATGTCCTTTGTCCCTGTGTGTCCTCCACCCTAGTGTCTTTAGGGTGGAGGTTTTAATGTGCTGCAGAGTGGCTGGCTTCTTCTTTTTTTCTCATGGTCAGCCAGCCATGGTAACCTGCTCTCTGGTTTTGATCTCTTCTACGTGTTTCTTGCATCTCTCTGTGGTTTTCTTGTCTGATTTTGTCCATTTTAGTGTTTGTTGCCCTTCTGTCATTCTTGTGGTTTTCTCCTTTCTTCCAACTGTGTTTTGTATGCCTCAATTATTTTACTCCCACCCTTGTGGAATTACTTCAATTGGAACAAAGGGTCAATGACCTAGCAGTTTGCCCCCCCCCCCCCCCCACCCCCCCACCCTTTTAAACCAACCAATCAACCAGGTCGGGATATCAATGATTACATAAAGAATAGACTGCTACTGACCATAAAGATGACACACTGAATTGCAGACAGGCACAATAAAAAGGCTGTTACATGCTAAGCACATGATTGCTATCTCTGGCTTCTCAGGTCTGAGTAGCTAGAAATAGCAGTCATGTATATGAGAGGTGTGCTTGCTGGTGTGGATGTGTCTGTGTTTCTCTTTTCTCATGCAGGCTTCGCCGAAGGTTTAGTGTGTAACCATCTTTTCATTGTGCCTGTCTGCAACTCAATGTGTCATCTTTATGGTGAGTAGCAATCTATCCTTCATAATTTTAGGTAACATATCTTGTTATAACAAACTGATATAAATTTTTTAAAAACAGATAAAAGAAGAGTGGATTAAAATCCAAATTCAGCTATTAAGATACTGACTGCCCATTATACAATGGTCAGTTCATTGATTGCAGGACTCTCTTCTACAGTCAATTAAATATATTTCTTGTCGTAAGTCCAGTGTTATTGCAATTTGAGAATTACATTACCTACAGTGGAGGAAGCTGGCATTTTAAAAACATATATTGTTGAATTCCAGTATTATCACAATAGCTTAGATATTCAGAAATCTCTCAGCCTGTCTCTCCTTTTTTCTGTCAGAATCATTTGTGTAGTGTCTCCTGAAATCGACAGCTATTCATTTTCCCAAATATACATGCTGGTACTATTTCAAGGGAGCAGTTTCTCTCTCACTATGTACATGAGCCATTAGTTAATGCAGGAAATGTAGACTAGCAATAGCATGCCAGCTTTCAGTGTAGTAGGATAAATGTAGCCTCGCTTTTGCTATCCATGATGCAGATGCTGTTCAGTGTGGTTCTCCATTTGTACATAGCATAGGAAAGCATAATACTAAAATGTCATTTAAATTTTTCAGGAACAGGCCAAGATAGCAAAAACTGGTTTGGAAATGAAACTCATATCATCGGAGATGGATGCTGAGACAGACAAGTGGCAGGAAAGTGGATCAGCGCTGGAAGAGAACAACGACATTGTGAAGCGTGCCAAAAATATGTCTTCCATGGCATTTTCCATGTATCAGTTCACAAGAGGTGAAGGAGCGTTAAAGACAACACAAGACCTCTTTACACAGGCAGAATACTTTGCTGAGGAGGCAAATCGCTTGTATAAAGTTGTAAGACAGTTTTCATACCAGGTAATAACTTTTTTTAATTAATTTAATTTTGTAAGTTATTGCATGTTTTTCATTAACTTTTGAGACATGTATCGAATGTTGATTAATATCTAATGAGGAAACACTGTTTAAGGGCTATAAATAATGTGCTGTAAATGTTAATGAAGGTATAGTAAAAAATATAGAATTTTTAAAAAATTATGAATTCCTATTTTCCATATCAAAATTTGCTTTAGTTACTGCTCATGCTTAAGACATGTAATAAAAATGGTTCACTGTACCAGGTAAATTTTTCATTCTTAATTAATTTTATTTTGTTGTATAAATCATCTATTAGAATATTACAACCTGTAACCTCCCCCTCACTTACCGACCTTAATGACAGTGAAAAATGAAACCGCGTGTACCTAATGGGAGTTTTGGAAAAGCAATCGTCACCGAAGTTAACCTGTCGGTAAAGAGGGAGGAAAGGGTTACATCTAAATGAAAGGAAATGTGCTAATGAAACTGGTGGAAATTAATTTTGAAAAGGGGTAAAGTTAATAAAGAAGGTAAATGTGCAGCCGTTACGTTAACAATTAAGTAGCGGTAATTAGGTATTTGAGATTTGGGGAAATCACGGTCGCCAGTCCTAAGGACAATTACTATAGTAACTGAAAAAGAAAGATTATTACACATATAATTAGCACTAGAAGCGTGGCAACTGAAGGTTGACACGTGTAGTGTGAAAACTGAAAGTTTGTCAGAAGTAATAAATTTCGCTACACCCTGACTTAATTTAGCAAAAGAATTAATAAAAACGGAAAATCGAAAGTTAATTTAGTGACTGAAGTTAATAGTGAGCTTTCTTTCTGAAGCACATCGAAATTCAGTAAAATACAGTTAGTCTTGGACTACCTCAACAATCGTTTCAAAAGCTACTTGAATCTACGCAATTTAGAAATAAGAGATTTAACTTTGATCTTGAATTAAATGATTCTGAACAATTAACAATAGTAAAATGTAGTACGTACCAAGCTGAGCTGCAGTCACAGGTAAGCTAAAATACGATAACAAAACTCGCACTCTTAATTTGTGCTTGTGTAATCTGAATATTGAAGCCAGCTATGAATACCTTTGAGATTAAAGCAGTGAAATGATGTTACTTTAATGCTGGCGTCTGAATTTCAACGACACTCGGGTTCATTCCGGAAAAGGAAGGGACCCTGCTTGGTAATGCAATTGGGACAATGAGCAACAAAGGTTCATGCTAAGTTGCTGTAATTTTGCGAGGCAAATGGAACAAGATTAAAAGCTGAGGTCTGCCATACAGTTCTAAAACTTTACGTGCTTCCAGTCTTCCTTGTTGGTTGATTGAAGGTTCGAAGCCGTCGATCGAGGAGGTGGCGACAGTCACTCATTGTCGGCCGTCGCTGTTGCAGAAGCTGGATGTTGGCGCGCCTTCTTCTCGACACGGTCACCAGGCGAAACGGGCTCTTGATGTGCGCCAGCTAATGCTTCCCGTCCGCGACACCATGTCAGAAACTATCATCGCGAGTCGAGCGCAATTACATGCTGCCAAACCCCGAAAGCGCGGCAACTCGCGGGAGCGTCGCACAACACACCTGCTCCACTCGCTACTCCCGCCAGACCCTCACTGCTCTGCCCGCGCTCCACGCGGCAGAGTTAACACTACCAAAGATCCTACACACTTTGATTCTTCACACGACCTATCGACGTAATCGTTCGATATCAGTTTTCCCTAGGCAAGACCCAGCGTAAAAATACAAATACTCTTTACACAACAAACCAATTATACATCAACATAAGTGCATAAATATATATATACAAACAGTAAAACAATTACAATATATAAAGAGACAGAAATGTCATATCTTGAGGTAACAAAACAAGGAAAAAAAAATAATAGTACAATAGATGGAAATAGGAGGATATCCATTTCCGGCGTTACACGCGCCCCACATTGTCTGAGGATGTTCGTGTAACGTAAACAGACTCAGAAAATGTCCCAAAAAAGAAACAGCGGAAATGCATATGCTCAAAACATCAACAAAATTTAGCATTCGTCTAATTAACCATAAATCAATTTTTTAGACCATAATAATTGAGTGGAGACACTCCTAATCTTATTCCACTCTGTCATCTTGATCAAAATAAAACAGGTTGACAACATATTAAAATTCATAGAAAACATAGAAAATGGTTTAGCTATTCCAAAATCATTAAAATTCGTAACACTATGAGAAATGGAATACTATTTGCAAAATTAATTAGACTGCATGGTCATAAAAACAGGTAGATCAAAATACGCAAATTAATTATTAATTACATAGAATACACATTTTATATAACCTTTTCATAATTATTATCTCGTCATGAGATTCCACTTAACGCTAAACAAGAAAATAATATACAGCAGATCGAAAAAAAACATAAATATTGACAGTAGAATTCTTTCAGCTGTCCAGGAAGAAAAACAATTCCGCCTTCCGTACTCGCAAGTACAAAGAATGCCGACAGCGGCCCAAGAGCCAACAGCGGCACAAGAGCCGACAGCGGCTCGCCTCGCCAGTATTGTTGCGCCCGCGTGTGCGGCACGCTTGATCTCACTCGCCCTTGTGACGGCGTTTCCAGAACGTCCGTTTCACTGAATTCTTTCGGAAAAACTCACTCCCGAGTAATCTCAAGGAGTCCATAAACACTATCACAGTGGATAACTCAACACTGTCCATCATCACACATGTACAAGCCTGAAACTTAAAACAGCGTCTAAGTACATCGGCAGTGACTAGTAAAACACATATTCATGAATTCTTACAGCTAGTTACAAAATCATATTTACATTGCTTAATCTACTGTGACTCAGCTGAAAACTTAAACTAGCAGCTTGGATTTTTCAGTTGATTAGATCATGATTAAATTGATTAAAATTAAATTGATTAATCAAAATTAATTACTTATTAATTACAACTTCTTTAATGACCTTGCCTTCTTGGCAATCTAGCAAACCTTAAATCTTACACTCTCTATTTACATATTGTACAAATTACCCATTGTGTGGTATTAATCGATCCTAGGTTGGTACAATTTCAAGTCTACAATATTCCGTAAGCATTTGTGTGAGGCATACCAATGACTTTATATGGTCCATTATAAACAAACTTAAATTTAGAGTTTTCATGGTCTATCTCGCTCGATTTCTCATGAGCTTTTACAAGTACTAAGTCTCCGATTGCAAACTTAGCAAAACGCGCTTTAGCGTCATGACGACGTATGCGAGCATCGGCTTTTAGCTTCATTACTTCTCGCAAACAATCTTTTTTCACACCAATACTAATGTTAATCCGTGGAGGGAATTTGATTATCTCTTCCAATTCACTTTCTACACTTTTGTCAATGCCGAAATTCCTCATGTTATGGCAGTTCAAACTCATTCCTACGTCAATGTCATCCGGCCAGTTAACAATGTGTATAGGCTGGTATTGCCTATGCACACCGTCTCCTGCCTCGTCAAAACTAACTACTATTGTTTTATCTTGGGACGTACATGTCAACGATTTTGCTTTCGCAGTTAATCACTGCACGGTACTTTAATAGCCAATCTAACCCGATAATTACTTCCGTAGTTAAGTCTGGCACGACGACAAACTCTTGTTCAAATCGTTCCCCACATATCTCGAAGTTGACAAAAATCTGTTTTGTGACCGGTTTACTGGCCTTCCCAGTAGCACCGATAATTTTCACTCCTGTTACTGGCATAACTACGATGCCAGGTCTGTCTTTCAGTAACTCAAATATTTTCCCAGATACAGCACTCAATTCTGCACCGGTGTCAATCAACACGTTTAGTTGTAGGTCGTGCATATTAACAGACACTACTATCTGTCTACACTTGTCCTCGACTGTTTCTTTATTTTCCCACAGTAAATCCTCGTCTATATCCAGGTCATTCCAGAAAAAACCATCCGGCTTTGATCCTAAATCCGGTTTATCTGGCGGCTTTTTCAGCCTCTGTTCACATACAGTTTTAATTTCAACAAGTTTGTCCTGAGGCTTAGTCTGTAGCTTCGCCTCCAATACCGAAACCTTTTCCTGTAACTCGTCAACTAGTGAGTGTTGCTTTGCTATCAATTCACTAATTGTCACCTTTGTTGATTCCTCTTTGGCCAGATTGATCTCATCTGCCAATCTACCTGGAGAATTGTGCCCAGTAGTATCTGCAATTACTTCCTCTGGATCTGCGCAACCCACACTGCTACCGTCTGACCGTATAACGTCAGCTCTAACCTCGTACACGCTGTAATCTACGTGCTTTTCTACCAATCGTGTCCGGCTATCACTAAAATTTTCGTAATCTTTCTCCTTAATACTCTCGCAATATTTAAACTGGAGGTTTGCGTCGGATGGGTCGGCTACTTCTACCACTACAACTTTCGGTAAAGTCTGCCGGTTAGGGCCAGAACTTTCCGTTACTACTTCAACATTCAATTCCTGCGGGACGAAACACGACGCATCTTGCTCGTGCTCCCCATTAACATCAACTATTTCTGGTAAAGTCTGCCGGTTAGGGCCAGAACTTTCCAACACTTTACAAATACTATCTTCCTGTGGGACGAGACGCGGCAAATTCTGCCCGCGCTCTCCATAAATACTTCTCCCGTACAGGCCCCTATAATCTCTTAGTTCGTCGTATAAGCGACCGAACTGCCTTAACCAGACCTCATCCCTCTCTGCATCCCCTCGCTCGATGACGGATGTTTTATCCGACATCTGATCTTCTCTCAACAATTGCGAATCATTCTTAAACTCAATCTCCAGTTCCGCTGTGGGTATTACAGCTGCCACTTTATAATCGATTTCCGGAACACTACTTAAATTGTTCTCACTGACAGTGAATGTACTTCCTACTGCCGTGTCTACAGCTGATCTACTACTTGTGGGCGCACTCCTTTCTCCTAACACTGGCACACTCTCCCGCCGTTGATTATTCCATACGGAATTTTCATAACGACGACACCTGGGTTTTCTCCTGTTATTGGGCCGCCAAAATTTCTCCACGCCCGGTCGGCCCCTTACCGGCGTGGCTAATGGTTTCCCTGTCTCGTCCCAGCAGATAAGCTCCCCGGATGCTGCTGAGGCGGCTGATCACACCCTCTGGCGTTATTACTATTCTGCGCAGCCCGTATCACGCTAGTATGATACTGGTTTCCGTCATTCCGGTTATTATTTGCATTGTACCGATTGTTATTACGGTCCGAACCATTATTGTTGTTGCTGCCATGGTTGCGGTATGCATTATTCCCATGGTTATCGTTGGTGTGGTTGCTGTGGTACCCGTTGTTGTTACCACGGCCTCTACCACTGTCGCGATTATTGCGCCAATTGTCCTCGTCCTCCACTCTTTCCAGGAAATCATTTATTGTCCTGTAATTGCTTCCTACGTAGCGTTTTGTATCATCTGGAAGCTTTTTGTAGAGTTCCCAGACTATTTCGGATTCCGTGCGGCGATCACGCAAATATTCCAACTTGCGGATCCAGCCCTCACAAAACTCCCTCATCGAACCGCGCGAATTCGCATCGAAAGGCCTCGATATGACAAATTCGCGCCAGACACTTTGCTGTTTTTGCTCTGACCAGTATTCAGCCAGAAACAAATTTTTAAACTCGTCAAAAGTCATGTTCGTAATGTTGAGGTTTAGGCCCCAACGTTTGGCATCACCAGCCAACACATCAATAACCGCATTAATTTTTCTCTCATTAGTCCATGATCTGGGTAAAACTCTTTCACAATTTTTAATGAAATCCGTCGGGTGTATACCGCCTTTTTTCAAGGGGTCGAACCGCTCCTCTTTCGTCAACAACTCCGAACTATGTGCACAGATTGGCACATAGCTCTGTTTTTCGTCAAGTTTCTTTTCTAATTCCGACACTCTCGTAATTACTTGGCAAGTGGTTGTCGCAAGCGTTTCCACTTCCCTCTTTTTCTCTTCGCAGGTATTAGCCTGCTCCCTCACTTTAGTGTCTACTTCGGACACTAAAGCCTTTAAAGTTTCCACCTTCTGTTGATCCTCTTTTTTCACTAATTGAATTTGTTCTGTCACCTTATTCTCGATGATCGGAGCAACTGCTTCTCCTACACTTTTCTCGATTCTGCTAATTTCGGAATCAAAACGAGTATTTATGCTCGCAATTTCCGCCTGAACGCCTATCATTTCCTGTTTAAGATTACCGATTTCGGTATTAATTACAACAATATCTTCTTTGATTTTATCAACTTTTGTATTAACAACTCCAACATTGTTGTTAACAACATTAATAGCTTTGTTCTGATTGTCTAGCTTTCGTTCAATCTTTTCAGACTGAGCTTCTTGCTTGGCAGACAGAGCTATAATTTCTGCCGATTGACTCTTGATTTCATTAATCAAAACATTCAATAAATCAGTTAAACTCCCGGAGACTACCGGTTTTACTTCCGTAGCTGGTTCCTCTATACATGTTCCCCCGTATTCATCATCAAGGGGTACAGATTTGATTTTCGCTTCCGATTCCGAAACATTTTCTAAAGTTTGGAATTCCATTTCTGCTCTTTGTTGCGTTTCGGCGGTCGCGTCTTTCATGCTAGCCGCCTGCCCCTGAACAATGGGTACCGCGGTGCGCGTTTCCCACTGTTCGACCGATTGTTCCGTATCCAAGTCTACCAAATTTTGGCAATTGTTGCCTTCACTCATTTTAATAATTTTCAATATAACTGACAAATCTCAAATGTAATTAGGATTACTCCCACTACTTATTCTCGCTGACGTAACGGCCTGTACGTAACCAGTACTTTGTTACGAGATTTGCACAATGCCAAATTCGTGTCCAGAACAACCTCAAATCCAAAGATTGTCCTGTCACCAGGTCGCCACGTGTAACCTCCCCCTCACTTACCGACCTTAATGACAGTGAAAAATGAAACCGCGTGTACCTAATGGGAGTTTTGGAAAAGCAATCGTGACCGAAGTTAACCTGTCGGTAAAGAGGGAGGAAAGGGTTACATCTAAATGAAAGGAAATGTGCTAATGAAACTGGTGGAAATTAATTTTGAAAAGGGGTAAAGTTAATAAAGAAGGTAAATGTGCAGCCGTTACGTTAACAATTAAGTAGCGGTAATTAGGTATTTGAGATTTGGGGAAATCACGGTCGCCAGTCCTAAGGACAATTACTATAGTAACTGAAAAAGAAAGATTATTACACATATAATTAGCACTAGAAGCGTGGCAACTGAAGGTTGACACGTGTAGTGTGAAAACTGAAAGTTTGTCAGAAGTAATAAATTTCGCTACACCCTGACTTAATTTAGCAAAAGAATTAATAAAAACGGAAAATCGAAAGTTAATTTAGTGACTGAAGTTAATAGTGAGCTTTCTTTCTGAAGCACATCGAAATTCAGTAAAATACAGTTAGTCTTGGACTACCTCAACAATCGTTTCAAAAGCTACTTGAATCTACGCAATTTAGAAATAAGAGATTTAACTTTGATCTTGAATTAAATGATTCTGAACAATTAACAATAGTAAAATGTAGTACGTACCAAGCTGAGCTGCAGTCACAGGTAAGCTAAAATACGATAACAAAACTCGCACTCTTAATTTGTGCTTGTGTAATCTGAATATTGAAGCCAGCTATGAATACCTTTGAGATTAAAGCAGTGAAATGATGTTACTTTAATGCTGGCGTCTGAATTTCAACGACACTCGGGTTCATTCCGGAAAAGGAAGGGACCCTGCTTGGTAATGCAATTGGGACAATGAGCAACAAAGGTTCATGCTAAGTTGCTGTAATTTTGCGAGGCAAATGGAACAAGATTAAAAGCTGAGGTCTGCCATACAGTTCTAAAACTTTACGTGCTTCCAGTCTTCCTTGTTGGTTGATTGAAGGTTCGAAGCCGTCGATCGAGGAGGTGGCGACAGTCACTCATTGTCGGCCGTCGCTGTTGCAGAAGCTGGATGTTGGCGCGCCTTCTTCTCGACACGGTCACCAGGCGAAACGGGCTCTTGATGTGCGCCAGCTAATGCTTCCCGTCCGCGACACCATGTCAGAAACTATCATCGCGAGTCGAGCGCAATTACATGCTGCCAAACCCCGAAAGCGCGGCAACTCGCGGGAGCGTCGCACAACACACCTGCTCCACTCGCTACTCCCGCCAGACCCTCACTGCTCTGCCCGCGCTCCACGCGGCAGAGTTAACACTACCAAAGATCCTACACACTTTGATTCTTCACACGACCTATCGACGTAATCGTTCGATAGCAGTTTTCCCTAGGCAAGACCCAGCGTAAAAATACAAATACTCTTTACACAACAAACCAATTATACATCAACATAAGTGCATAAATATATATATACAAACAGTAAAACAATTACAATATATAAAGAGACAGAAATGTCATATCTTGAGGTAACAAAACAAGGAAAAAAAAATAATAGTACAATAGATGGAAATAGGAGGATATGCATTTGCGGCGTTACAAACCAACAAGAGAGCATCTAGGTCATTTATTAAATTTTTTAGACATATACTATTTTGCCAAAACCACCCAGACACGCCAATGAATGTATTTTGCACATCATTGAGCTATGCATTGAGGACATGCACATGTAAGTGCTATTATCATTGCCATAGACACATTTTCTGTAAGAATGAATCAATGAAGAAAAATGGGTAAAATCAAATGGATCATGACTGCAAGGACATCCAGGTTCAAGAATAATGTCATCTATATTTCACAATTTTACAGGTGTTGAAGGTTATTTTTAATAGTGGTATTGTGAAATGGAAATATTGGGTAGTAACTAAATTCAGTCACTGTTCTTGTAGGCCTAATAAATTAAGTGATAGAGACCAATGAACTCAAAAGTGTGCTGTACAAACCAATCATCAAACAGCCTTGTTGGATAATACAGCATTACATGTGGCTTCCAATTCATCTCTGTTGCATTGCAGATGTTTAATGAAGATGGTACTGTGGATAGGTTATTCAAAAACTAAATTCCGAGAGAGAGAGAGAGAGAGAGAGAGAGAGAGAGAGAGGGAGGGGGGAGGACTGTGTGTGTGTGTGTGTGTGTGTGTGTGTGTGTGTGTGTGTGTGTAAGTAAGTTAACTAGATAAAGAGACATTAGTGTCACAACGCAAGGAGGATCTCCAAACATGTAGCTCAATGCAGAAGCACGTAGAGGAACTGTGGCTCAAGCTTAGTATTATAGTTGCCAATACTGCATAGGTATATGAGGCGAGACACTTTCCATAGTATACAGTCTCTGTAAAGAAACAGTGGCTATTGCACAAAAAACGCAGGACTATAGGTAGAGAAATGATGAATGAGACAGCTATCAAAAGAGCAATGTATTAATCCTTTGATGACTACTACAGCAGAATCATATTGAAAGACCACTCGTGAAAGCTGACAAAATTTTAGTCATATGTGGAGGCTGTCAGTGGCACCAAGAGAACAGGATTCCAAGCAGAATTTAAGTGAAAACCTTATTATCAGGTCACTTGCTGTTTTAATTTCAACTGCTTCCTTAATATCAGTATCCCAACATCTGGAAATGCATGCCATAATGTCTGTGTTGTATATTCCATAGAATGACAAGTACCAAGGCAATGTTCTGCAATAGGAGATTTGCTTGGCTGTGTAAGTGTGTGTTATGCTTATGGTCAATATACTGGTCCTCCACAGTTGTGATTGTTTGATGAATAAATGTCATGCCATAAGTGCAAGAAATACTATAGACACCTACCTTACGCAACCCATGATCATCTCTTACAGATCCTAATTTCGGCCTTAATATTAGATGGTGGTCGAAAGACACTTGTTACTCCATATTTCCAATCCTGTTGGAAATACTCCCTGTATGAGGCAAAAAAGCCACAGACTTTGGTGCCACTTCGTTATCATCATCATCACGCAGCCAGTTCATGATTAGTGCATAGCACAATGCACATATAACCTGTCCTTCACAGTAACCAGTCTGATGAAAGGTCTTCAAGATGAGCTAGCTTAGCTGACAAACTTTGAGGTTGTTAGATTACAGGGGGCCTGTGAACTGACGTATGTGTTATCCCTTCACACTGCGCCAGAGGGTGATAACTATCAGTCTTCCTGAAAATGGCATGTCCCGAGATACCATCAGCCTTCCTGTTAACTGGCACGTCAAGGAAAGAAAGGCAGCCATACTTTTCCTTTTCCATTGTGAAGTAAATAAGTGAGTATATTGAATTCAGATGTTCTAAGAATAATTTAAATTCTCACTTCATGGGGCCACACAACAAAAGTATCATCAAGATATCAGGAAAAACACACAGTTTTCAGTGACGATGACATAGTACTGGCCATTGAATAAAAAGTAAGTGTAAGTTAACAAGTGTCAAAATAGTTTCATTAATTCAACACGAAACCTAAACTCGGCTAACCATAGTGGATCCAACAGAGGAACATGAGTGAAGAGAGAGACCACATCATAACTTACTAAAATACTGGAGTCATTCAACACAATCCCTGTAATCAGTGTAAGAAATCTGGTGTGTTCTTAATGTGATGCACACACCGACCTGCTAGGGGCTCACAGAATAACAAAGTGTTTCGGTGCACGGTAGGTCAAAGCACTAATGGTGCTAACAATAGGCCTAAGAGGCACGCCTGTGTTGTGAATCTTCAGAAGGCCATACAATATTAGGGGCACAGTAGCATAACAGTAAAACTGTTGATAGTCTGCTGCAGCAAGCAACTTTTTTTCAGGTGGTTGTTTGTCATTCTCTCAATACTCTTTGTTGGATCAGCACTGATTTTACAATACATCGAATCAGATTGTAAACATATATCTTTTGAACATAACCCAGCTTATCTAACACAGCTGTGGCACCGCCATTGCCTGCAGGTAATATAATGATATCAGGGCCCACACTGAGTCACCACAAAGCAGCCCTCTTAGCTGTTGTTTTACTCTTGGATCCATAAAGAATGATCTTGGTTTGTGTGTCTATCATCTTCCTCACCGTTGTGGCCTTTCATATATTGGGCAGACCATAAGGACCATTGGTGTACTGAACATAAATGTCACACACACTTGAAACAGCCAAGCAAATCTCCTATTAGAGGACACTGCCTTGGCACCAGTTATCCTGTGAAATATAACAACATGAAGATTCTGGCATGGACTTTCAGCTTTTAAGGTGGTGTTATTAAGGAAGCAGTTGAAATTAAATTAGTACGTAGTCTTATAAACTGAGATGGATGTTTTTGCTTAAATTCTGCATGGAATCCTGCTTAAGCAATAAGGGGACAGAGTTAAAGTTATCTCACATGTTGGTTAATCAAACAATGGAAACTCCAGGTAGGACTATTATCAATGTAGTAAAAAACAGGTTGCTGCTTACCATAAAGAAAACACATCACGTTGCAGACAGGCACAATTAAAAGTCACTCACATATAGCTTTCAGCCACAACCGTCATCAGTAAAAAACACACACACACACACACACACACACACACACACACACACACAAAAGCACACCTCACGCACACACAACCACCAACTCCCAGCATCTCAGGCTGGTATACAACGTCACGTGGGATGCAAGCAGCAATCTGAAGGGGATGTAGTAGGGGAAAGGATAGTAGTGTACAGGTGGGAAGAGAGATAAATGCTTTTTGATGGAGTGTGCAGGGACTAAACTGCCCACAGGCACAGCATCAGAACATTATGAGGCAGGGAGGTGGGAAAAAAGGAGAGGAGCTGGGAAAGATGGGCGGATGCATTGGCAGAGAGATGCAAATACACAGGGTGAGAGGTGAGAGCCACGCAAAGTGGCCACGCGGTATCAGGCGCCATGTCACGGATTGCGCGGCCCCTCCCGCCAGAGGTTCAGTTCCTCCCTCGGGCGTGCACACGTGTGTGTGTGTGTGTGTGTGTGTGTGTGTGTGTGTGTGTGTGAGTCTTTTGGTCTTAGCATAAGTTAGTTTAAGTAGAGTGTTAGTCTAGGGACCGATGACCTCAGCAGTTTGGTCCCTTAGGAATTCACACACATTTTAACATTTGAGAGATGAGAATGGGGATGAGATGATGGACAGAGGGGGGAGGGGGGTGGGGGGGGGTGACAGTTGGATGGAGGCTGTTAGGAGAGTATGTTACCATAGGCTGAGGCTGGGATAATTACAGGAGTGGAGAATGTGTTGTAATGATAACTCCCATCTGCCCAGTGCAGAAAAGCTGGTAGTGGAGGGAAAGATCCAGATGGCTCAGGTAGTGAAGCAGCAGTTGGAATCAACTGTGTTATGTTCAGCAGACTTTGCTTTTGACCACAATTTGGCAGTGGCCATTCATCCTTGTGGACAGCTGATTGATAGTCACACCAATACAAAAAACTGTGCATTGATTGCAGCAGAGCTGGCAAATGACATGGCTGCTTTCACATGTGACTTAGCCCATGATGGGGTAGGATAAACCTGTGATAGGACTGGAATAGGAAATGCTGGATGGGTGGATCGGGCAGGTTTTGCACCTGGGTCTTCTACAGGGATATGATCATTGTGGCAAGGGGTTGGGATTGGGAGTGGCGTACGGATGGACTAGGATGTTGTGGAGGTTGGGTGGGTGACAGCTTACCACGTTAGGAGGTGCATAGAAATGTGTGCCAGAGATCTTTGTCCATTTACATTAATATCAGGTGTGGGACTTCACATTTAAGTCTGGAGCTTGTAAATGCCAATTCAGAATTGGGACATATAGATGTCTCCAACATTTTGCCTCACTCTATGACATAAATATGAAACACTGGAAGACAAGCTGATCAAATATGGATGAGTATGATGCACAGCGTTAACTAGGCCATAGGCATGAATGTCTTTGGACGTATAGTGAATATTTCGACTAATATATATTGGAAAACATGATACCTATCTATTACTGTGCATTTGTTTATCGAGACAGGGCACTGTGAAGTATGGTATTTGTGATAAATCATTTTCTCGAGAAGAAAAATTTGGGGAATTTGTAAAAACTACACTGAAAAACTTTATTTAGCTTGAGAGTAAATCTCCAGCATTTTAATAATATTTCATTTCTCACTTACCGAGGTGTTAATAAATGCAGGGCATTGCAATTCTTTCAGCATTATGCATGCCTTACACTTGTTTTGGACACAGCCCTGTCGCACATTGTTGATGACAATTATTTGAAAAATGGGGTCAAAGTGGTTTATTTCAGAGCTTCTGCTGCCTGAGATAGAGTCCATTTCATGAAGAAAACTGATGATGTGAATTCAGTACAGACAAACTTGAACCATGAAATCAAGATTAGATGGAACAGCTTGTTTAGAGTACAACAGTCTGTGGTTGGACAGTATAATAAAATCATGGAAATGCTTCTTGAAAAAGGCGTATTATGGAAAGGTAACTGCTTATGACAACAACACTCCAAAAGAACTCATTACATTTTTAGAGCCTTTGAAAGATGCAACAGAAGTGCTCCAAAGTGAGAATTATCCAACAATTCAATTTATTTTATTATGAATGCACAAAGCAATGCCATTGTAATGCAGTGCCCAAAGATAAAGAGGTACCTTCAGATTACTGTAGATCCAGTTTTCTTGTTTAATATATGCTGTGTAATCAGCAAATGAAGATTGCAATTAATTGCAGAATGCTATTTGCAGTGTCACCGGTATTTTGGCAGTATGGTACAGCTGTTGTGTTATCGTCTTTTAACTGTGGATACTACAAGCACTGGAATAGCACTATCTCCATCTCATTCAGGAGAAAGTTGACATTTGGCCATTGTAAAGAATAGTAACATTTGTGTAATCACCCTTACAGTTACTAAATATGACATCTGTGTTGATAGAGAAGAGACTTTCATTACTGTTCATCAAATCTGTAATAAAATTTAGGTTCCAGGTAAGCTGGAACAAAATTACAATAACTTACTTTCTCCCAAAATTTGAGGGAGTAATGTGCAAAGGCAAACACGTCCATTAAATGCAGTTCTATGTCTACATCTACATACAAGTCATCATATGGTGTGTGGCAGAGGGTACCTTGTACCACAACTAGTAGTTTCCTTTTCTGTTCTACTCACAGATAGAGCAAGGGAAAAACAACTGTCTGTCTGCCCCCGTATGAGCCCTGATTTCTCGTATCTTATCTTCATGGTCCCTATGTGAAATGTATGTTAATGGCAGTAGGATCATTCTGTGGTCAGCTTAAAATGCTGGTTCTTTAAACTTTCTCTGTAGTGTTCTTTGAAATGAATGTCTTCTTCCCTCCAAGCATTTCCGTGAGCTCCTGAAGCATATCTGTAACACTTTCATGGTGACTGAACATACTGCTAACAAATCTAGCAGCTCACCTCTGAATTGCTTTGATTTCTTCTTTAAACCCTGTTGTGTACTCAAGAATATGTTATGCTAGTGTACTGTATGTGGACTCCTTTACAGATGAACCACACATTCCTAAAATTCTCCCAATAAACTGAAGTTGGCCATTCGCCTTCCCTACCACTACAATCCTCACTTGCTTATTCTGTTTCACATCGCTTCAAGTCATCATGCCCAGACATTTAAACGACATGACTGTGTAAAGCGGGACAGTACTGATGCTGTATCCAAACATTATGGGTTTGTTTTTCCTACTCATCCACATTAACTTACATTTTTCTACATGCATTTGTTGTTAATAAGAACAGTGTTATGTTCTAACTAAACTCATGTCGGTGTAAATCCATCAACTGGTGGGAGTATGACACAACCAAAGACAGCCTGCAGACACACCAAGCTACCACTATAACCATTGCAACAGCAGTGGGGCGAGTGCACCAGACCAGTTGGTCTTTACCTTCCCTGTGGCATCTTGTTCTACCCAAGGTTGCCCCACGTTGAGCAATTGTACTTGCGCAGTGCACTTGAGGAAGTACAAGTGAGCAAAATGCCCAACTTGCAGACCTTTAGAATGTATTACAACCATTATGTACCACTCCCATAGGGATCACAAAGAGAAGATTAGCCTAATTGTAGCACATAAAGTGGCATTTTGGCAATCATTCTTCCCATGCTGCATATCTGAATAAACAGGAATAAGCCAAAAAACTTGTGGAGTAGGACGTGCAGTCTTCCATGCACGTCACAGTGGTTTGCAGAGTATAGATGTAGATGCAATCATGTCTTCTTCTGAAGTACATAGAACCTAGTTACAAGGGTGAGTCAAATGAAAACCTTAAATTTCTAACAACAAATCAAAATTTTGCTCTGTTATCCTGTAAGTTGGTAAGCGTGCCACAAACAGTGTGCAGAATGGCCTGTAGCTGGCAGCATAGTGCAGATGCACACATACCATCGCAGTATCAGTATAAAGATGGCCGCCCCACTTGCAACTTGCACCAGAGAAGAATAGCGTTCTGTTATTGGGGTTTTACATAGTGAAGGTGTGAAAGCTATTGAAATTCATTGATGAATGAAGGTTCGATATGGTGATGCATGTTTGCCACAGCATCAAGTCTATGAATGGAGTAGGAAGTTCGCAAATGGAATGACTTCAGTGGAAGATGCTCCTCGTCCAGGTCAGGCACAATGAGTTGTGACTCCACAGAACGTTGCAGCACTTGAAGCCATAGTGATGGAAAACTGCTGAATGACACTGAATGACATTGCAGCATGTTTACAGATTATCATGGGTCAACACACCACATTGTGCATGATGTGCTCCAGTTTTACAAAGTGTCTGCAAGATGGGTGCCATGGCAGCTGATTCCTGAAATGAGAGAACTACGCATTGATTCTTGTGAAGAACTTCTTTGGCGCTTTGAACAAGAAGGTGATGACTTCCTTGCAAGAATCGTTACTGGGGACAAAACCTGGGTTCACTTCCACCAACTGGAAGTGAAGAAAACGAGCAAGGAATGGCGCCATTCCTTATCACCAAAACCAAAGAAGTTTCGAACAGAACCATCAGCAGGGAAGGGTAGCTGACTCTCTTTTGGGACAAAAAAGGCGTCATTTTGGAGCATTACTTGCCTAGAGGGACCACTGTCACCAGTGCATCGTAGATAGATCTCCTAAAAAATCATCTGCAGCCTGCAATTAAATCAGAGTGGCATGGATTGCTGTCATCAGGTGTCCTTTTGCAACATGACAATGCAAGGCCTCACACTGCCCGTACAACAGTTGCAACAATTGCAGACCTGCATTTTGAGTGTCTTCCTCATCCACCATACTCACCAGACCTTGCCCCAAGTGATTTCTGTATGTTTGGACCACTCAAAGACGCAATGGGAGGAAAGAAGTTCCGTTCTGATGAAGAGGTACGCCACGCGGTGCATGAGTGGTTGTACAGACTACCAAAAGAATTTTTTTCTAAAAGAATTTATGCACTTTGTAAGCGCTGGAGGACTTGCATTGAGCGTGGGGGAGATTATGTTGAAAAGTGATACAGCTTTGTACCATGTCTGCACAATAAATAATATTTTAAAAAATATTTAAAGTTTTCATTTGACTCTCCCTCATACATACTACAGTAGCCATGTGAAATAACTGCCATTCTACTGCAAATATCAACTGCCATGTTTCAAGAAAGAATGGAAAAAGAGGTAAATCTATTGGCATAATCTTAATACTGATTTCAGTGAGTTGACTCCAACAGCTCCCTGCCTAGTCTGAAATTGTGCCTAGCTAAGCTTCTGGGAAGAATGTCCATAGAGGAGTGTAATCTGTGGGGTGAGCAATGGCTCAGTGGCTTTAGGGGAGGAGGGGGGGGGGTCATTTTAATAAATTAAGGTTCCATGCATTTTTGTGCAAAGTCAGTTATAATTTACCATCACCATAAAGTACTGAAATAGAATGATGAACCATCTCTATAAATTTATGAGCAATTAAAAATGCCCTCCCAGAATGTCTTTGAAGTTACTTGGGCAATTTTTTAAGGTTGTTGTGGTAGATCTCATCTATACAGTGTAGCAAACGGCAGCCAGCTTAGTCTCTGAGATTAACACCTGTCGAATTATTGTGACCTAAGGTGTTAAAGAGCTGCAACAATTCACAGTTTTCATTCTAGTCTCAGAGAAGGCAGGCTAGCGAATGCACCACATCACTTGCTGTACACAGCAGCCTTCCTCTGCTGTTCCGGCAGGGTCAGCATCCTGGTACTGGTTCCTGTAAGTCTGTCACACTATCCAACCATTCTGGCTATCTTCAGTCTTCTCACAAAGGTATCTTTGACAGAATCAGTTTCATCTCCCAGCACCCAATGAGAAACATTCTGATTGGTGGCTTTTGGCATTGGTACTTTCCTTTAATAAATTAATCCCTTCTGTGATTCACATTCTTACAAAAAATTAGTAAGTTATTTATTTAATCAAATCAATAAAAATTATAATCATATGTACGTAGTGTAGAGGTTTAATACAATAGAAAGGTTTGCAGTTTAAATTCACGTCCTAGAGTTTCCACCAGTTGCAAGTTTCTTGTTGCTTTGAGTGAAGCTCACCTCACTGTTTCTGTATATGTTGAACAAAAAACTAAACACAGGCATCTTGGTACCCCTTAGTGATGGTGCACAATAATATTTAAGGAATATTTTTGAAAAATTTGAACATCTCCTTGTAGCAGAAGTGTTATGTGCTTTTATGCTCACAAAATTTATCGGTACACTTCCAAATGGCCTAACTGTGTGAAAATACAGACACCTTTACTCTGAAGATTATCTATGGATGAATTGCTGCAATAGCAGATGAACAGAAAAGTTGGGCATTTCAGATTTTGCATCATTTATTTCTTAACTTAAGGAAAACTGCAAACAGTTAAGAATAGCAGCAAGCATTCAAAATAAGGCTAGACATACTGCTCAGTAACTCATTTGCAGACAGCCTTCTAACCTTGTTGCACAAGAAATTATTTGACACTTGAGAAACCCTTTGATATTTTACTAAGCAGGACATTGAAATCTTTGTCAGTGTCACACTGTGTACATACTGTACATGTTGAAGGTAAATAATGCATGTTTCTCTCATGACGAAACACTCAGGTGATCACTGTCTAAGGACAAATTGCATGTGAATCTACTAAACATGTCTCATTAGTAAAAAAGTCATTATTGAAGATCACAATGAATGCTGATGTGACAGAAATTTCAGAACATATCATTAACTGTATGACATAATAAGATGCTCTGCACCACAGAAACCCTCTAAAGATTGCCTGGATAAGGGTGGTTCCTATCCCTCACAAGCAAAATAGTAAATCATATAATTTCCAATCCATCAAACAGTGGACTACGATGAGTGTTTCTAAAACCATCCATATCACTATTAACAAATTTGTTGGTTTCTTTAGTACATTGTGGAATAAATGCAGAACAGCAGCTGTTATGATCTGGTAGTGAGGAAGCAACAGTTAATGAGTATATGAATTGGAAGCTGCACATCACTTTTGGCATAGAAAAATTGTATGCAGAATTGCCAATAAACATGTAATTCTTAGAGAAAAGTACAATTTTAACACTTCTATGGTTTTCCATTTACAATAATAAACTTATAGAGATTTTTCCAAGTTATTAATTAATGATCTGAATATTTTTTGCTGTTGCTATATTTAGTTTTTTTTTTTTTGACAGTGGTAAAACCCAGACAAGAGCCACTACTTGAAGTTCTCCAGAAATATTCAGCACAGGACAAGTTAGACCATTTGAGTAGCTCATCATCTGGTAGTGGGTAAAAATATCTGAGCAGTTTGACAGACTAGACAGTATTTGGCACACACATCTGAAGTAGTCAAAGAATTATCACGTAATTCAAGTAAAGATGTTGTTACTTGCCAAGATATAATAGATATAGCCACAGCTAATCTATACAAAAGAGAGAGAGAGAACTAGAAGACATCATGCAATGTAACGGAAAAGGTAGATGATAGCAAAAGAAAACTGCTACTTTTGTTGTAACTTTAAGTATGCCAGTGTTACCTAAATATGTTAAGAATGGTTCCATTGAATTGGAGGTAAGGCCTTTTATTCAAGTACTTTAAGGTTCATGAAATGCTAGAGATTTGGCCATACTACATTAGGAAGTTGATGTAACATGCATGAGATGTATCAAGCAGCCGAGAACCAAGAGACGAAAATACAAGAAATGGAAGTAACAAAATGTGTGTTGTATGCTGGATTGAAGAAGATATTTAAGGCATTCAGCTACTTAGCTTTGGTAAATAATTTGCATTCACAGTCATTAAGCAAGCTGTTATCAGGAGTGTTCAATTAAGAGACATCTAAAGGAACACCAACACCTGCACATGCAAAAGTGTTCAGTCAATGAGAGTGGTGTTGTCTGTGTTCCTTTATGTTCATCAGAGTAGCAGTGTGTGAGATGGCCTTGAGCTGCTCCTCTGCTAGCTCGAGTGCAGCCAGTGTGTCCTTGAAGCCTTGTAGGAGATACACGTTCCAGCATGGAGTGTGTTGGAAGCTGTGCAGCTGACAGCACAAAGCTTGTGAGCAGATAACAGTTCTTATGCTGTCATGATACACATCTTAAGTGTATTGACAAACCTAATATCATCATACAGTTCCCCAGATGGGCAGCCGTGTGATGTGATGTCTCATATTGTGCTGTAGGAGTGAAGCATGTTAGATGACTTGTGAGAGGTGGAAGTGACAAAGCAAGTCTATTCCCATTACCAGTTCCATGATGTTAGTAACATGAAGTTCTGTGTGAGTTGGTACTTAGGTGATATTTGTATGGTGGATCCATGCATCTTGATCTTTGAATTGTTTGCTCCATGAACTTGTAATATTGATGTTTTGTCAAATGTCGGTTTGCTCTCTAGTGGTATTGATT
Organism: Schistocerca americana; assembly: GCF_021461395.2. Lineage (NCBI taxonomy): Eukaryota > Metazoa > Arthropoda > Insecta > Orthoptera > Acrididae > Schistocerca > Schistocerca americana. Next base: position 204,565,888 of record NC_060123.1, on the reverse strand, counting down.
AATGTCAGTTCCAGTGTCCTCCAGAAAGCGCATTTTCAAATTACAATTGAAGATGAACAGTCAGCCACCCAGGTGTGCGGTTGGGGGGCGTGCACTTGAGTCCTGTGTAGTGTCTGTCTGCGTCTTTGCTTCTCTGTACAGGCTAGTGTACCTTTGGCAGCCCATGTTTGAAGTCTGGGAATCCATAAGGGGAGCAGAAGTTGCTTGCAGTTTCTCCAGACTGTGCATGGTACCAGCAGGGCTGTGATCATGAGTCAGTGGTGGTGGTGCTCATCATAGTGTTGCCTGCAGCAGAAGTGGTACTGTGTGCAGTATGTTGAGTCAGAGTGCTGACGTCACTGTCAGGGGGGCTGTCGTCAGCTCTGCTCAGGGTGGTGGGCACCTGAGGTGGGTGACCTTGTGCTGATGTGCTGCAAAGGTGCAGTGCCTTTGTAATTTTCTATAATACCTATCTTGTAGTAGCGTAAACGCCTGTCCATTAAAGTGAAACATCTCGCAGAAGATTAGGCTTCACGTGACGTCATTCATAGTTGTACTTGTGGTGGGAGTTTAATGATCCAGATAGTCAGCAGGTCAGCATCCAAACATGAGGTCAGTGTCCAGTGTAGATCAAAGTCATTACAAAAAGTGAGATGGCATTCTATAACCCAGTTGTTCATCATAGGTAGCCTGCTTTAACTGTTGCTCAGATGTCCTGGAGAGCAAGTGAAGCAGTGCTGGTTTGGCTGCATCATACTTGTTGTGGGGAAGTGTTGCCAAGATGTTGTCACTGATTAAGTCTGACTGTTCTGTCTTCACATTCATTGGTAGCCAACCATAGAGTAGGCTGCTCAAGTCTGAACGGAAGCGCTTTTGATTGTGGGTTGAGCTTGTAAGGTAAATAAAGGCTATTACATGGCATGTCTATGATCAGCCAAGCTGGTATTGCTGAATAGTATTCAAATGTTTGAATGAGAATGAGCAGAATGAGCAAATGTCCATTCTCACAATGCAGCAAAGGTGACTTGTGAAATGTTTCACCATTTGAACTAAGATGTATTTGTTTTTTATTTTGTGCACACTGTTGTGTATTCATTGTAGACTCTTGTTCAAAGTCCAATAACAAGTTGTTTGTTGACCGCATTTCTCATAACATAGTAAGTGTTGTGTTGATTGGCAACATTCCACATGTAGCTGAAGTATACTAATGTTTTATCACTGGTTCCTCACAATGATTATGCTGTTCATACACTTACACGTATTAATTCCAGATGGCTGCATTGTAAATGCTTAGTAGGCTGATCATCACGATAACTTGCATGACGCATTTTGTCATTTATACAGGGTCATCACTGTAGTAGAATTCCCTACTGGGTGATAGGAAGCATACTGATAACATAATCAGAACAGCTGGACTTAAAAATGATTTATTTATTAAACACAATACATGCACACATCTGCATTCTAAGACAGAGTAGAGGGCACTGAAGTCTTTTCTATGTCCAAAGATAAACCTCCCTTCACTTACCTAGGTTCAGTATCATTTTCTAGATGTATTTCTTAAATAGTTAATTAACTAAACAAACATTGTTTTTGCCTTGTTCCACAAGCATGGTGTTGGGGGGGGGAGCATAAATTTCCTGGACATTAGCTTAAAGACAGTAACCATAAATATTTAAAATTTACCGAAAAGACTGTTTCACTCACACATTCATCCTGGCTTCCCCCCCATCATCCTACAACTTACAAACATGCAGCAATCCACCATATGATCCACTTCTATCCCTATGTCCCAAGAAGACTTTGACCAGAAACTTAACACAGTAAAAACAGTAGCCGCAAATAGTGAATTTAGCCCCAACATCACTGATAAAATTTTAGGTAAAAAGATGAAGAAGCAAGCCAGGTTTCTACTGTCCCCAATGAAAAACAGAGACAAACTGGAAAAGAAATGGTGCAGATTACCTGTTATAGGGAAAACATCAAATAGCATAAGTAACATTAATAACAAAATTGTGAAACAAGGCAAAAAACAATGTTTGTTTAGCTAATTCACAATGTTTCATCAAGAACCCACAGTTGCTTTAATTAAAATAGTTAATTATTGCAATATTAAATCATAACTAATAAATTAGCCCACTTATGTGTATTTATTGATTATAATAATTGTTTTTCGTACAGAAACTCTGCTAAAAGTTTAATACACAATTTTGAGGGGTGAATGTAACAGAATTTGGGATTGTTAGTTAATTCAATGTATAAATTAATAATCCTACATGGTAATAAACATGATATGAATATAATCTGTCCTTCAAAATGCCATAGCAGTACTGAGTAAAATGCTGGGCAAGAAAACTCTCAGCATTTACAAGACAATAATTGAAAATCGTTTCTGATATTTCACATACGAAATAATATGATGCCTTCATACGTGGCCAACAAATGCAGTGATGATTCCATAGTATGTGATTCACTGAATCTACAGCACATAAATACATTGAGCTATAAAGATGATTCATTTAGAGCATGTTAGAAATCACTGTGCCTATCTAGTATCACCCCTGTGTGCACCATATGTGTCATAAGATCCTAAAGTAGTGTCACTGCAACTGATATCCAAGAATTAGTGATGATCTGTGTATTTTTGAAGAGTGCTTTGTTGTTTAAGGTCTGTCTTTTATCATTACATTCCAGAAACACCTAAAGTGCCAAGTTTTATGCGGCCTGAAATACTTATGTGTACTTTTTTCTGCTTAGGTTCCAGGTGGTCCTCATAAGAAGGAACTGCTTGAAAATTTAGACAAGGTACCAACCTATGTGCAGCAGCTTCAGTTCACGGTGAAAAACCCAACTGTGGGCAAAGCTGCTACGTTCACAAAGGTTGATAATGTTATCCAAGAAACAAAAAGTCTTATGGACTGCATTTCTAAAGTGGTGACAACTTGCTTTGTTTGTGCCACAAAGGTAAACTACCTATGTTTCACCCTATTTCAGTTTTATTAATCTTGTAATTTCTGTAGCATATTACTTTTGGATTTAATGACAATATTTAACTTGGTCTGAGATAATCAGTATTTGTTCTTTGACAGTGAATGTGGGTTGCCAAATTGCTCGAAGTTTGAGTGTGCTGTACAGTTTTTTTGATGTGAATAACAGATAGGATATATATATGCCCTACTCAGAAATTAAGGAGATCATCTGATTTTTTTTCTTTTCCTGAGAATACAGGCTGCATTATTTGTTAGACAGTTAAAGAATTATGTTGTTGTTACCTACAACTGTAACTATATGAGTCACTGAGTTAATACAAAAGTTTGTTGCTCTGTTTGTCATCAGTTCCCTCAGCATCTTTCATTATGCAGTGACACAAACTGTTCAATCCATCAACAATATACTATTCCTAAACTTACCATTCTCAGTGTTGATATTGGAGTGTTTTACATACCAACCTTTTCTCTGGGTAATAAGTTGACAATGCCATTTAGACTGACACATTTGCGCATGATGTACAGTTTCTTCTACATGCTGTTGTTTTCTAAAGTTTTCTTTCTTGCTCTGTTCCTTAAAGTTACACCACTCAGGGAATGTAATAATCTCACCTGTGCAGTTCATTCTGGCTTAGTTATTTTTGCAAAGAGTCTAATTTTTCTCCCATATAGATCAACCATTTTTGTTATCACAATGTGAAATCTGATTACTTTCTATGTTAAGGAGTAGGAAAGGAATTGGTAGTAATCAAGAAATCCAATTTTAAGATATATTAAGCAGCTACAGAAGAAGTGCGTGAGTTGAAGTAAAAAGTGTTTTCAAACTGCCTATTGGCTCCTGTCTCGTTAAAAAGTGTTTTCTACGAAAAGCATTTGATGGAACAAAGATTCAAAAAAGAAAATGAGTCATTTGAAAGTTATGAAAAACTGAATCATTAGAATATGCTTTTTATAAAAGCAAATTTCAAAAGAATTGGTGATCAATTAGCATAATTTCAGTTGCATAAAAATGTTTTTAGGTACTCATATTTTGAAAACTCTGTTCACTCGAAAAAGGTTTACTGATGGAAAAAGGTGTTAGTGAAATTCATACAGTACTGTTTCAGTTCCTGAAAAACAAAAAACTTTTGAATATTTGCTACATCTTCATTCAAATGGCAAAAGGAGCCAATTCTTTTGTCCAAAACATTATCATGAATGATGACAGACTGTGCTTTTATTGTGAGTTTCCCACAAAATGGTGAAGTGATTATGACTGTAACTGGTGAATTGGGACCAGTGGAACTGCAAATGATGAAATTCAAGAGTAAGTTTGTGCCAATGACAGTTTCAATCAATTTTGTATGATCCCCAGAAACACCTCATGACTGCTTGGGTGTTCAGGATGGTTTCTTTGTTACAATCCCCTTGGTCTTGGGATTAGAAGGCCATCTCTCTGCAGTAAGACAATAGACATTCCTATAATACCAGAATTGCGATAAAAATTTTGTTGCTTCAGCACTTACTAAATTTGGTAGATACTTTAGGACTAAAGGAAACCACTCACTGAAAAGCAGAAGCATTGAGTAATCATTTTTTCAAGCTAGAGTACAAATACACACAGAAAACACACACACACACACACACACACACACACACACACACACACACACACACAATACATGTACGTATACATATACATTCACATGCATACACCCACCTCTGCCCCTACATGGCGCCAACTGGCGGCACATTTTCTGTGTGTATTTGTACCCTAACTCAAGAAAGGATGACACCAAAAGCTAGAAAGTTTTCTCTCTTTTTGTCTGTGCCTGTCATTGAATCAATGCTTCTGCTGTTCAGTGATTGGTCTATGTTATTACTAAAGTATTTACATTCTACCAGAACTTTTATACTAAATTTGGTAGAGTTAGCTAAACTGAAGTTGCAAATGAAACCTGTAGGTAATGTTGACATTTGGACTAATTTGGTATGCTACATTGTTATGTACATTTCACTGGTTGCATGGACACTATAATAATCATTTTTGTGCTCTTTGATATAATGTAGAACTTCTTAATATTCTAGGATAGATAAAAAAATCTACTAACCCTTGATGACAGGAGAAAACACATGTAAATGTTATGGAATTGTGCAAGCTTTCATAGCTTCATACCCATAGCCATATATAGACAGACACGCAGAGAGGTAGAGGTGTGTGTGTGTGTGTGTGTGTGTGTGTGTGTGTGTGTGTGTGTGTGTGTCGATATGTAATGTTCCCTTTTCGTGCAAACCACTTTTTACTGAGCTATTGCTGCTTTTCTGTTGTAAAGTTAGACGAACATAGTAGGACTAGCTAATTAATACATGAAATGATTATTACACAGAATTCATTGATATACTTTGTCCAAACATAGCATGTTACTCTCCAAGTGAACAAAAGTTTCAGTTTCAAACCAAGCAAAAGAGAGTCATAACTAGTGATAAATCAATGAGCAAAAATCTGAAATTGGCATTTATAATACAGGGTGTTACAAAAAGGTACGGCCAAACTTTCAGGAAACATTCCTCACACACAAATAAAGAAAAGATGTTATGTGGACATGTGTCTGGAAACGCTTAATTTCCATGTTAGAGCTCGTTTTAGTTTCGTCAGTATGTACTGTACTTCCTCGATTCACTGCCAGTTGGCCCAATTGAAGGAAGGTAGTGTTGACTTCGATGCTTGTGTTGACATGCGACTCATTGCTCTACAGTACTAGCATCAAGCACATCAGTACGTAGCATCAACAGGTTAGTGTTCATCACGAACATGGTTTTGCAGTCAGTGCGATGTTTACAAATGCGGAGTTGGCAGATGCCCATTTGATGTATGGATTAGCATGGGGCAATAGCCGTGGCACGGTACATTTGTATCAATACAGATTTCCAGAACGGTGTCCTGACAGGAAGACGTTCGAAGCAATTGATCAGCGTCTTAGGGAGCACGGAACATTCCAGCCTATGACTCGCGACTGGGGAAGACCTAGAATGACGAAGACACCTGCAATGGACGAGGCAATTCTTCGTGCAGTTGACGATAACCCTAATGTCAGTGTCAGAGAAGTTGCTGCTGTACAAGGTAACATTGGCCACGTCACTGTATAGAGAGTGCTACGGGAGAACCAGTTGTTTCCGTACCATGTACAGCATGTGCAGGCACTATCAGCAGCTGATTGGCCTCCACGGGTACATTTCTGTGAATAGTTCATCCAACAATGTGTCAATCCTCATTTCAGTGCAAATGCTCTCTTTACGGATGAGGCTTCAGTCCAACGTGATCAAATTGTAAATTTTCACAATCAACAGATGCTGCTATGGATTACCTTAGACCAGACATTTCAAGTAACTTCCATAATATGAATTTGACCCTCACTACCCCAACAGAAATAATGTCCATCATAAAATCTTTAAAATCAAAAACATCTAGTGGGTATGATGAAATATCAACAAAGTTAATTAAAGAATGTGATTCTGAGCTAAGTAACATATTAAGCTATCTGTGTAACCAGTCGTTTATCAGTGGAATATTTCCCGAATGGCTGAAATATGCTGAAGTTAAGCCACTGTTTAAGAAGGGAGATAAAGAAATAGCATCAAATTTCCGTCCAATTTCACTGTTGCCAGCATTCTCAAAAATTTTCGAAAAAGTAATGTACAGTCGTCTTTATAACCATCTTATCTCAAATAACATACTGTCAAAGTCACAGTTTGGATTTCTAAAAGGTTCTGATATTGAGAAGGCTATCTACACTTACAGTGAAAATGTACTTAATTCATTAGACAAAAAATTGCAGGCAACTGGTATATTTTGTGATCTGTCAAAGGCATTTGACTGTGTAAATCACAATATCCTTTTAAGTAAACTAGAATATTATAGTGTAACAGGAAATGCTGCAAAATGGTTCAAATCTTATATCTCTGGCAGGAAACAAAGGGTGTTATTAGGAAAGAGACATGTATCAAGCTATCAGGCATCATCCAACTGGGAACTAATTACATGTGGGGTCCCACAAGGTTCCATTTTGGGGCCCTTACTTTTTCTTGTGTATATCAATGACCTTTCATCAGTAACATTACCAGATGCCAAGTTTGTTTTGTTTGCTGATGATACAAACATTGCAATAAATAGCAAATCAAGTGTAGTCTTAGAAAGATCAGCCAATAAAATATTTGTAGACATTAATCACTGGTTCCTAGCCAATTCTTTGTCACTAAACTTTGAAAAAACACACTACATGCAGTTCAGAACTTGTAAGGGGTGTCCCAAGAGTATATGTCTAAAATATGATGACAAGAAGATAGAAGAAGTGGACGGTGTTAAATTCTTGGGATTACAGCTTGATAATAAATTCAACTGGGAGGAGCACACCACAGAACTGCTGAAGCGTCTTAACAAATCTCTGTTTGCAATGCGAATTTTGTCAGACATAGGGGATATAAAAATGAAAAAGCTGGCATACTATGCTTACTTTCATTCCATAATGTCATATGGGATTATTTTCTGGGGTAATTCATCAAGCCAAGCTAAAGTTTTCCGGGCACAAAAACGTGCAGTAAGAATTATATGTGGTGTGAACTCAAGAACATCCTGCAGAAGCCTGTTTAGGGAACTAGGGATACTAACTACAGCTTCCCAATATATTTATTCCTTAATGAAATTTGTCATTAAAAATATATCACTTTTTCAAACCAACAGCTCAATTCATGGAATCAATACTAGAAATAAGAATAATCTTCACAAGGATTTAAAGTCACTTAGTCTTGTACAAAAAGGTGTGCATTATTCAGGAACACACATTTTCAATAACTTGCCAGCAGCCATAAAAAGCTTAACAACCAATGAAATTCAGTTTAAGAGAAGCCTAAAGGATTTATTGGTGGCCAACTCCTTCTACTCCATTGATGAATTTCTGAGGAAAACCAACTGATTTGTATATAAGTACAACATAACTTCTGCACAATTTCAGTGCAGTAATGTGTTCACTGAAAATTTGTGTGTGTGTGTGTGTGTGTGTGTGTGTGTGTGTGTGTGTAAGTATAATCTAACTTCTGCACCATTTCAGTGCAGTAATGTGTTCATTGTAAATAAGTATTACAGTAGTTGTATTACATGTTTCTTACCTTATAAATAAATATAAAACTTTTTTATTTTAAATTCAGTGCAATAGTATTTGTAAAATGACTCTTAGTGTTCATTAAAAAAATGACGATCATTCCACTTGGGACCTGTGGAATGGTACATTAGCTTATTTGTTTTAGTTTAAATATTTGTCATGTATTGTTGTTTTTCTGACATGTTCCACATCCTGGAGGACCTCCTCACTACGGATCAATTGGAATGAAAGTAAATCTAATCTAATCTAACATGTGTGGGCTGACGAGAATCCGCACGCAATTGTGCAATCACGTCATCAACACAGATTTTCTGTGAACATTTGGGCAGGCATTGTGGGTGATGTCTTGATTGGTCCCCATGTTCTTCCAACTATGCTCAATGGAGCACGTTATCATGATTTCATACGGGATACTCTACCTGTGCTGCTAGAACATGTGCCTTTACAACTACGACACAACATGTGGTTCATGCACGATGGAGCTCCTGCGCATATCAGTCGAAGTGTTCGTACGCTTCTCAGCAACAGATTCAGTGACCGATGGATTGGTAGAGGCGGACCAATTCCATGGCCTCCACGCTCTCCTGACCTCAACCCTCTTGACTTTCATTTCTGGGGGCATTTGAAAGCTCTTGTCTACGCAACCCCGGTACCAAATGTAGAGACTCTTCGTGCCCGCATTGTGGACGCCTGTGATGCAATACACCATTCTCCAGGGCTGCATCAGTGCATCAGGAATTCCATGTGATGGAAGATGGATGCATGTATCCTCGCTAGCGGAGGACATTTTGGACATTTCCTGGAACAAAGTGTTTGAAGTCACGCTGGTACGTTCTGTTGTTGTGTGTTTCCATTCCATGATGAATGTGATTTGAAGAGAAGTAATAAAATGAGCTCTAACATGGAAAGTAAGCATTTCTGGACACATGTCCACGTAACATATTTTCTTTCTTTGTGTGTGAGGAATGTTTCCTAAAAGTTTGGCCGTACCTTTTTGTAACACCCTGTATAAATGAGTTGGTCAGTTATGAGATGTAGCTTCAGACAAGAACTAAATTTAGTAGGTGTCACAAAAACTTATTATATCTCATAGAATGATGGTTATCGCAGTACTTCCTCCAAGTACCTGCAGAACTACTTGGTGCATGTCACAGAGCAATTATGGTATGCTTTTCTTCCTATGTATTGCCACGTATTTTCAACAAGAACTGTGTAGGTGTTTGTTCTGTCATTCATCTGTAGCTGGGACCGATGACCATGGCAGTCTGGTCCCTTTAATCCCCCAAACCAACCAACCAATCATCTGTAGCTGCCTGTTCTGGAAAGGGCCATTTCTGGAGGCCATTTGTATAAATAGCAAACTTTGACATTAATTATTGGCTAAACTGCTGGCCAGACAAAAAAACTGGAATAGGAATTTTTGCCTTCAACTTAAACGTACTTTCTGCAGATGACTTTCCCATGTGCATTGGAAAGTTAACAGCTGCTTAACGAGTAAAATGGAATTTATTGTTAGTTAATGAAAAGTAATAGAATATCACACTAAGCAACAGTTAATGCTGTTTTACTTGTTAGGCAGCTATTATAACTAACATCACCACAGGAGAAGCAATAATAAATCATAGTGGGCTGTAGAGTAAATGCTTACTTTTTACAAGTATTTTAAATTATTACTCACCTGTCCATACCAAAAAATTATTTCCCCAGAACTATTCTATAAGCATTTCCTTAAGATCTTCATTAAAATTACTTGTCAAATAATGTTTGTTACATGTCAGTATAGCTTTTAAATAAAGGCTGTTAGCTGCCACTTGGTTAAGGCTCTGTCAAACAGGGAGATGATTGCCAGTGTACATAAATGTGGTGTTGTTTGCTGTGCCTGGTGATAGTCACACAGGCTGTGAGCAGGGCCCAATTCCACACTGCAAATGAACAGATCGTTTCTTGAATACTGCAAGTGAACTATCTTTTATAGTGGACAGTGCTCAGTTGTTGAGAACTCTGACTGGAGGAGTGTACTTCCAAAGCTTCTAACTCTAGCAGCCACTGTCCATGTCCAGTTTAGTTATGCCTGACTTAATAATACAGTATAGTCCCCAGTCATTATTTTCTTTGTAATGTCTTATCATCATTGGATAGGAAACTTCATTTAAACCTTTCGCTGCAATAGATGAACTCCTTGTGTCCTATGCTGAGGTTGCTTTTGTTATGGCTGTACTGCAAGCCACATGCTGGTGCCTGTGCTGAGAAACAACATTCTGGCTGATATGAAACACTTATCATCAGATTTTTTGAAAGCTATTAGGTGAAAAAAATTGATTTTTGTACATATTACAGTCTGATGTCTTCACTCAATAAAAAACTGAATTTCTTTTTCTTATCTATCAAACTTATTGTGCTGTATCAAATTAATATTCCACAAAATTTTAAAGAGTTCTCAAATGTAAGAACGCATTGTGTAAACTTTGCGTACACTTGATTTCAACCCATAAATTGCAGTGACTGGAATGTAGATAAGATATCAAAATTTTATTTAAAATTGAGAGCAGAAGGATATTTCATTTTGTTCATGAGTGACTAGGTTTTATATACAAAGGACGATTGTGCACCATGTGCCCATCCAGGGCCTTGCGCATTATGAATCATATGGTCATAACAAAACTTGTAAAAGGTTCAAGATACTGAAGTGAGGTTTTCTACAAATGATGGAATGCAGTGCGCCACATATATTGTATGATAAATACTTTAAAAACATTTTATTCACGGAGATTGAGAAGTATGTCATCCACAACAGTGAGAGATCAGCAGCTTGGGACACATTCAAACAACTATAGCACTGCAAGAAAAACCAAGAAGAGTGCATATACGCATCCACAACACCAGGGAAATGGCACAGCAGGATGTGTATGTGTGCCCACAGAAGCAAAAGTGTTAAGGACTGTGAAACTTCCTGGCAGATTAAAACTGTGTGCCGGACTGAGACTCGAACTCGGGACCTTTGCCTTCCACGGGCAAGTGCTCTAACATCTGAGCTACCCAAGCATGACTCACAACCCATCCTCACAGCTTTACTTCTGCCAGTATCTCGTCTCCTACCTTCCAAACCTTACAGCTCTCCTGCGAACATAGCAGAACTAACACTCCTGAAAGAAAGGATATCTCATTCTGTTAAGGACTGTGTCTTTAAACTACAGATATTCTTCAATCAAATATTATGCAAATAAAGCTCCATTAGCCAAATGTTAGATTCACAATTGCAGAACTTGCTGACAAAAACTGTAATTACCTTTCATTAAATTTTGTTTCCCCAAACAAGGAAAATGTCTGACAAGCAAATTGAAGATGTGCCTTCCTGACAGTTCTTCCTGCTCCACTGACAACATTTCAGTTATAAAGATATAGAAGATGTAATGAAAAAAGTAGCATACGTATTTTATAAGATAGTTTCTCATTTATTTTCCTGTGTCCTTTTATCTTCTACATCCCCAACCTCACACTGTCACACTGTCTATCTCACAATACTTCATTACTTTATTTCCAGCAAGAGTTTGCTAGCTTTCACATTAATGGGTTACACAGCTGTAGCTCTCACAGACTCATGATCTGCATGTTTGTGTGGTGAGTCCACCATGACCATTCCTGTTAGTGTTCTCAATTGTAGTCTTTCAAAAAATCATTGCCTTGTGTCAGACTCACTCAGTAACAGTGCTTCTCAATCATCCAATCTCACCTCAGAAAATCATGTCAATTAGCTTTTCATTTCTTAATTTTCTTCCTGTTCACAATGAATGACAGGTTAGTTATTTTATTTCTCCTATTTGCAATCAGTATTACTGAATAGCCGGAAGATCATCATTTCCAGGGGCACAAAAATGTGATTTTTGGTATTTCATATAATTATTGATGAAATTTAAAAATTTTAAATGCTGCCATAATCTTCTCATTAAGAGGTATAATCTTGCATTGCAGGTTAACACATTAAGTCAGGTATTGAAGTCAGAATCTGTGTACCTGTCTTGAGGCAGCATAACTCATGGCACCCAAATTAACAGCATTATATTTATCCAGTATTCCAGCAAACTTTACACATAATTCCAGATCTTTTCTAAGCTTTTTCTGGGTTACAGCCCCACAAAATAATGAAAGGATACCATTTTATCAGTTACTAAATGCTCATTGTTCATGCAGTAGAACTTAAGCATCAAGCATTATTTCTTTACTACTAACTCTATTCACTGCCCATTTTGCAGACAGTAATACGTATACCACTGAAGACACCAACAAGGTTTGGCTTTTGTTTCTTCAACCATAAAGGTTTTACATTCTTAACAGCAGATATTTAACAAATTAACTCATCTTTGAAGTAATCAGATCATCAATGCTGTTTTATACATGAGAGTTTGATTCTTAAGGAACTGATGGGGGGGGGTGGGGGGGGGGGGGGGGAGGGGGGGAAGAGCTGTTACTGGTACTTACATATTCGGAAATAGTAATTCTTGATACATCTCCGTTATCGGCCGCCCCCTTGCATGGCACACCAGCTTGTGCAACAGGAAGTTGAACCAGAAAATCCATATGGTGGATTGATGATCATTGGTATAGTATAATATCTAGCTCATATGTGATTGTTAGGTAGTTTTGCACACTTTTCTAGGCTATTTTAGAGTTATTTCGTCATCTCTGATCCAGAAATCTGATACATAGACACTATACAATAAATACAGGGTGTCTCAAATCTTTTGGGTCAAATTGAACAGATGATAGTGGGTTGACAATCAGTTATATTGAGATATGGAGCAAATGATCAGAAATGAATATTCATTGTGGTACAGACATACACAGCATAAACTGCATAACAACAACATAATTCCTAGTAATTGTTCAAATGGGACTGCCAGTATCAATGCAGGCATGGCAAAGGTGCATGAAGTACTCCGCATTCTCTTGAAGATCCCTCATGTCTGTTGTACCAGGAGACAGGCAGCTTGGACCAGGGCAAAGGTCTTCATCCATTTCTACAGAAATTTCGTACTCCAACATCTTGATGTAACACCAAAGGAAAAAGTCCAGATGTGTGAGATCTGGTGATTGTGCTGGCCATGGGACAGGACCTTCCCTTCGAACCCAACAATGAGGGTACATGTCAAGGTGCTTGCAGACATCAACATTGAAATGGGCTGGTGCACTATTATGTTGAAACTACGTCCTTTAGAAGACTGCAAGGAATACAATCTTCAAGAATTGTGGCAGTACATCTCACAGGAACACTATATAATGTGGAACAGTCAAATGGGGAAGCAGCAAATAAGTTTCTCTTAGTTGATCTTGGACAGTGCCCATCCTTACAATGACAGAGATTACTACTGGTGGCCACCAGTGTGGGTAGCGTGGAGATTGTCCCCACTCCAGACATGGCTGTTGCAGGTGTTGAAAACACCATCATGGTTGAATGAGGCCTCATCCGTGAACAATAACAGAGTGTATACGCGGACAAGGAAAAAAATTTCCTGGATTTTTCCCGGATCTCCTGGTTAAAAAAACATTTTCTCTCTGGTGAAAATACACTTTTTCCATGTTAAGTGACAGTATATTTTGCCGGCGGGTGTGGCCGAGAGGTTCTAGGCGCTTCAGTCTGGAACGGCACAACTGCTACGGTCACAGGTTCGAATACTGCCTCGGGCATGGGTGTGTGTGTGTGTTGTCCTTAGGTTAGTTATGTTTAAGTAGTTCTAAGTTCTAGGGGACTGATGACCTCAGACATTAAGTCCCATAGTGCTCAGAGCCATTTGAACCATTTTTTTGACAGTATACTTTCCCTTGGAATTGTAAAACTTATCCTTTAAATGGATATGATTTTATACAGCAATGTAGAATTTCCCGGCGCTTTAGAAAATGAAACTCAGGGGGGGAAAACACGTTTTGGAAAGGTCTTTGATGTGCAGCAACGTGTACACTGCATATTTTCATATTACGAAAGTATAAATCTAATTCCACCAACAGGAAAAGTTAATGGTTTAAATTAATATACATAGTGTTGCTACAAGAAAAGCAAAGCTTTTGCATATAACATTTGTCTTGAAGATTAATAAGCGACAAGAGAAGCTAAGCTTTCACATATAGTGTTGATCTGTTTAGTGCATGTTACATTTTAAGATACATCACACAAATAAACCAGTAAAATTTTTAATACCGACATAAATCTCTGATCTTCTGGGCTTGAAATTCTTCTAAATGGCTCGTCATCAAAGAGTTGATTTTTAAAAGAGAGCAAACGCTGTCTGATTTAAGAAATTCATTGTACATTCTCTCACGTAGTTCATCTTACATAAAAGGAAGTTTACTTTGAAAATAATGCTTCTTGAACAACAATTTGCAATATTTTCCTGCGACCTGTTATAAATAGATTCATTTCAGCAGTTGCCAGAGAGCACCAGATAAGAGGCGTCACCACGCTTGCGCAGCAACGGTGACGTAGGAAGCCCGTATTAAAAGATCTTACATCATGTCATAAAAGAAACAAGACATTATAGGATACTCAAAGAGTGTCAGGATTTCATGAACCATACTAAAATGCATAGTTCACCTTACAGTGCACATTCATATGTCCAGATTCCCAATGACGTAGGCCTCGACCTGATATGAAGCTTTTCGAGGTGGTTTTTGGGCCGTAAATCTTCCAGGAATACCAGTACTGTATTATTTCATGTTTGGTTCTTTAATATGGCGTAATGCCATACGTGATAGAAGATGAAAACATGCACTTGGAATGCGGAGAACAGTTGAAACTAGCCAATAGTGTGGAGTAAAACACTTTGTTTCAAATAAATTGACTGCCTAAGCAGGAAAGCTTAATAAAAGCCAAATTTCTTTAGCAAACCAACAAAAATAACTTTATTGTTCTGCAAGGCGATTAATGCTTGACTGTGTGAAAGGTGGAAATAAAATATAATCTGAAACTAGTAACATACTTTAGCATTCCATAATTATGTAAATGTATTTTAATTCACTTGGTATCTCCCAGCCACAGAAATCCGTCTTGTTTTCATTTGACATGAGAGCAGTAAACGAAGAGGAAACAGAAAAATTGCTAAATGTAAACACGGGTCACATGGAGACTACCCCCATCCCACTACGACTCAGATTGCTCTGCGCATCAGAACATTAAAAGACTTTTCAAAAACAAGTTCACTTTGTAGCACACATCTTTCTGAAGAGTCTGATACATACAACATATATCTTCAAGGAAATGTAAGACACAAACCTTGCAATTAATACTAGATAGGATTGGTTGCAACCAGGAGAACAAGAACTCTTCAGAAAATCTGGACTCTTTATTGCCTATAAGCAAAAAAACTTGCTCTTCTGTGTGACATAAAACTAAATATAGGATACCTAAAACCAGTAAAGACAAGAGACAGGTATGACAGTACACATTTCTTCAATCCTTAGGTCCTAGCTATTTTTCTCTCTAATCTTGCTACAGCTTTACATGACGTGGTTTCCTTTCTGTGAAAGAACTGTTACCTTGTCGAAGTTCGTCAAAAGTTTTGCTACATGAAATATAGAAATGTCATTGTCTAATACTGAAAAAGCTGTTAATACAAATAGTACCCAAGTCTGGTGTGATTTCTTGATCTGATTACATCTATTTTGTCATTGTGTGCTGGATAAAACAAAATAGGCCTTTCTAATATTGCAGAAATTGAACACACCAAATAAGTGAGACTGTTTTGGGAATAATGATCATTTTTATAATACGACAGAATATAGTTCACGAAGTACCAATATGAAATACCTATTTAGCCTACTACAAGCAAAAAGCTTTAATTAGGAAATATTTTCACATTTCATTCGTATGCTCCAGTTTCTCATGCACAAGACCGAAAAGTAGTAGACTGAAATTTTTATATAAATTTGGAATCATCATATTCTTCCATAATTTGTGTGATGCCCCCATTTCTTCTCCTTCCTTGTTCTAACAAACAGTCTTGTCATCACTAATTCTGTAACTATTTGTACCACTGTCAAAACTCATTCTCTGGTTAACTTTACTAAACCTGCCACAATCACCGGTTTAGTTGTCCAGCGATTATTCTCCGGTTAGGCGTTATTACATGTTTGTACAATGTGTTTTCTGTGCTACTCCCAGAATGGAACTTAAGCAGCTGCTAGCCAGGGACTACAACTAGCGCTGTCTAGTGTAGCAATCTCGCCAAAACTTTTCTGTCAACATTTCACTTTCTTGGATACACTGAGAAGATGACTTGTAATCTTTCTTATCTGTTATTCCTGTTAGTCATTCATTTCCACTCTGGTAGTCTGAATCTATGGATTTCACAAGTAATTAAAACAATGCTGAACATTCGCAAACCAAATCAACCACATAAACAAGAAGTAGTTGGCATTCACCGGTTTGGCTTTATTCTGTTCAGCTCATATAGCCCCGTCCTGTTCTGTCCACAGGAAAGTTTATTTCTAGATGTGACGAGAATTCCCCTGGCAGAGACATTATGTACACTATGCATGCATTCAAAAATCAACTTGTAATTCACTCAGAAATCAACTTAGAACGTGCTAAAAAAATCATATGAATAATCGATAGACCGATGTGAGCTGGATGCTAGGTGCTTTGTGTAACAAGGTTTTTTTCTTTCAAGAATATGAATTTTCCCCCTCCTCCTGAAATTTCCGCGTGGTTCAGATACCCCGGTTTGTCTCCACACCCCAGTAGATCCGGGCCTGCTGTGCACACGTGAATCTGGTGGCTTGGGCGCAACAATAAAATTTTTCCGCGTACTGTTTGGTTGGTTGCTGCTACTGCTGCTACACAGCCAACAGCCACATTTCTGTAACCAGAAGCAGGCAAAGGTACTACTCGTATGCGACTCAATTGTGTGTGTGCATGAGCCCACTCATAACTGATTAAAGGAGTCTAATACAAACAGTTGTGACATCATGCTCATCGGAGGCAATTTGTTGTTATGAAATATTGCATAGTCTTTTGAAAGCCTTTAACACATTTTCCTGTTGGCAGACGCTTGCACGAGCACTGTGTTATTGTATATGGCGCATTTCCTTGGCAATTTAAGTTTTATTTTCATTTATTTATTTATTTATTTTTTTATGTTTTAATGCTAAAGTATTATTCTGCAGTAGGTGGATACAGTAATATCCTTTTTTAGAGTATTGGTTCTTACCAGTCAAAATTACAAAAATATAACTGAAAACTAAAACAACAAAAAATTCCCATAATTCTAAAAAATTCCCGGGTTTTTCCCAATTTTCTCCTGGATGACAAAATTCCCAGGTTTTTCCTGGATCTCTGGGGTTGTATACACTCCGAATCAAAACTGTATGAAGTGTGACACTGCAGCACTGCAGTGGATAATCCATTGACAGAAGTGAATGCGGGGCTCAAAATCTGTTGGTCCCTGTGTTTGCACCTGCCCTTTATGATAGTGATATAACACATGTTCCACAAATACTCTCCACACTGTATCCCTTGAAGTGTGCATTTCTCTAGCAAGTTGACAGGTGTTCATTGCTGGGTGATCGGCCAGATGACCCAAAACCATCTACTCAAATCTGATGTTCAGATATGTCTTTGGTGGGGACTTTGGCCAGCTCTCTGTGGTGTGAATGTCACTGTCTCTTGCAAGTTGATATCCACAGAGATAAACTTCTTCCCGTTAGGATAACAGCTGTTGGGTAAGTGTCCTCTGTACATTTATTTGCTTTACAGAAACATCATCCTGCCACACCATATATTAAATGTATGTCTGCTATCTCTCATGACGAACATACGAACACAGTAACACACCTCGCCTTGTTCACCAGCTGTCTGATGCAATGGACTACTGACACCAGTGATAGTGGTGTGTGTGCACCAATGTGATGCATGTGGTCTTCATATGACTCACATGCTATGAGCTAAGTTCTGCACACAGTGTCTGGTTAGTGGGCAGAGGTGTACACTGTTTATCACCTGTTGCCTGTTCCAGTGCTCAACAGACACCTGGGATCTTTGCAAGAGTGCAGCAGAACTGCATGCACCAATGCAATACATGCTTTTAGTCTAGCGGTCATCACTTGAACGATTACTAAGAGCATTGTCGTTGTTATGCAGTGTATGCTGTGTATGCTCATAACACACAAAATATGCATTTCTGTTAGTTGGTTCTCTGTATCAATATAATCAGTTCTGGACCTTCTATCACCTGTTTCAATTTGATCCAAAAGGATCTGAGACACCATGAATACACAAAAAAGAAGACCACTCACTGAAAAGCAGAAGTTTTGAGTTGTTGACTGGCACACGTAAAAGAAAGAATACATGCTAGCTTTTGGAATTGTCCTTTGATGAGCTAGGAGCTAGAGTAAAAAACACACACACACACACAGAGATATATATATATATATATATATATATATATATATATATATATATATATATATATATATAATGGAAGGAAACATTCCACGTGGGAAAAATTATATATAAAAACAAAGATGAGGTGACTTACCGAACAAAAGTGCTGGCAGGTCGATAGACACACAAACAAACACAAACATACACACACAATTCAAGCTTTCGCAACAAACTGTTGCCTCATCAGGAAAGGGGGAAGGAGAGGGGAAGACGAAAGGAAGTGGGTTTTAAGGGAGAGGGTAAGGAGTCATTCCAATCCCGGGAGCGGAAAGACTTACCTTAGGGGGAAAAAAGGACAGGTATACACTCGCGCACACGCACATATCCATCCACACATACAGACACAAGCAGACATATTTAAAGACCACTTCCTTTCGTCTTTCCCTCTCCTTCCCTCTTTCCTGATGAGGCAACAGTTTGTTGCGAAAGCTTGAATTTTGTGTGTATGTTTGTGTTTGTTTGTGTGTCTATCGACCTGCCAGCGCTTTTGTTCGGTAAGTCACCTCATCTTTGTTTTTTATATATATATATATATATATATATATATATATATATATATATATATATATATGTGTGTGTGTGTGTGTGTGTGTTTTTTACTCTAGCTCCTAGCTCATCAAAGGACAATTCCAAAAGCTAGCATGTATTCTTTCTTTTATGTGTGCCAGTCAACAACTCAAAACTTCTGCTTTTATATATATATGTCTGCTTGTGTCTGTATATGTGTGGATGGATATGTGTGTGTGTGTGCGAGTGTATACCCGTCCTTTTTTCCCCCTAAGGTAAGTCTTTCCGCTCCCGGGATTGGGATGACTCCTTACCCTTTCCCTTAAAACCCATTTCCTTTCGTCTTTCCCTCTCCTTCCCTCTTTCCTGATGAGGCAACAGTTTGTTGCGAAAGCTTGAATTTTGTGTGTATGTATGTGTCTGTTTGTGTTTCTATCGACCTGCCAGCACTTTCGTATGGTAAGTCACATCATCTTTGTTTTTAGATATATTTTTCCCGTGTGGAATGTTTCCCTCTATTCCTGCATGGTGCCAGCTAGACTAACCATGCCAATGCTATTTTGTGGTAGGTGGACTGGTTGTGGTGGGCTAGTTTTAGATAGGGTGGGTAAGGGGTGAGGGGGGTGGGAGAGGGACTAGGGACTGGGTGGTGGGTGACTTGGAGGGGATGGCTGCTTTGCTGGTTAGGAATGTAGAGGGAGGGGTGGCAGATACATGAGCTGGCATGACTGTAGCTGTCAGTGGAAAGTGTCACACACTGAAGGCGATGTGTGGACCTGAATTAGGAGGGGTTGACGGGACAGAAGAATTGGAAACCATTGGATGGAGGCTGCAATGACAGTGGGTTACCCAAGATTGAGACCAGGGTGATTACAGTAGTGGAGAATGTGTTGTAAGGATAAGCATAGTTCAGAGAAGCTAGTGGCAGAGTGAAGTATCCAGATGGCTTGGGATGTGATGTTCCAATTCTCACCCCATACTGCTTTCAGTGTTTGCCACTTCCCACCAGCCAATACAGACATGCCAGTTCACATACCTGCCACCTTCCTTCCTGAATACCTAGCCATGGCTACTTCACAACCTGAGTCATCTGGATTGTTCCTTCCACCGCCAGCCTCTCTGTACTATGCAGATCAGAGTTATCCTTACAAGAAATCCTCTGCTCTCTCAATTGTCCTGGTCTCAGTCTTAGGAGACCCACTGTCCCTGCACCCTCCAGGCAACAGTTTCCCCTTCTTCCATCCTGTTTCCATCTCCCAGTTCATGTCCCCATCTTACCTTCATCATGTGCCACTTTGCACTGTCCTCTACAGTTGTGGCAGCCCATGTACTTGCCACACCTCTCTTCTGAATTCCTAGCCAGCAACTAGCTGCCTCCCTCCAGACCGCTAGCCACCCACCTTCAGTATCTCCCCCTGCCTCCCTCTCCCACTCCCACCTGACACTACCCACACCACAACCACTCCACATGCTGCAAAACAGTATCGGTGAGGTTGTCTAGCTGGCACAATATATGAGAGTAGGCATGTTTATGAATATGTATGTATGTATGTGTGTGTGTGTGTGTGTGTGTGTGTTTGTTTGCATATTTCACACTAACTCGTCAAAAGATATCTCCAGAAACTAGCAAGTTTTCTTTCTTTTGTGTGTGTGTGTGTGTGTGTGTGTGTGTGTGTGTGTGTGTGTGTGTATCAACAGCTTAATGCTTCTGATTTTCGGTGAGTGGTTTCCTTTAATATTAAAGTATTTACGTTGAACAATAATTTTCCTACAACATATATTCATAAAAAGTCTTCATAATTCACATACAGGTGGCTAACGAGACTTTCCACATCTAATGTAGCTGATAATTGTGTTGACAGAGGTGTGTAGGCTGCAGAATCAAAACAAAATAATTGTCAGGTCTTGTAAGGGCAATTGCCTTCTATTAGTATACCTTACTATAGTGAGACAACCACAGAAGAAACAGAGTGGGTACTTAGCAGACTATTTTTGGGACAAGCAGGACACCTTTGGCAATGTACATCGTTACAAATGCAGACTCAAGGAAATGTTTTCATAATGTAGATAAAACATATTTATTACTTCTTTAAGAAACAACACTTAGAGGGCAGTTTCTTTTTAATTTGGACTTACAGTATCTCCTGTAACTAAAGAAGTAAAATTATGTGAGTTATGAAAAAAAGAGAATATTGAGATATAATTCCTTGCATGCTCTGTTTATCTTGTAGGACAAAAGAAATGTAGTAATCCAGTTATTACACTCACAAGGGAACCTCCCCATCGCACCCCCCTCAGATTTAGTTATAAGTTGGCACAGTGGATAGGCCTTGAAAAACTGAACACAGATCAATCGAGAAAACAGGAAGAAGTTGTGTGGAACTATGAAAAAAATTAGTAAATTATACAAACTGAGTAGTCCATGTGAAGATAGGCAACATCAAGGACACTGGGAGTCAAGGAGCATCGTGGTCCCGTGGTTAGCGAGGGCAGCTACGGAACGAGAGGTCCTAGGTTGAAGTCTTCCCTCGAGTGAAAACTTTAATTTTTTGTTTTCAGTTTATGTGAAAAACTCTTATGTTTTCATCACTTTTTTGGGAGTGATTATCACATCCACAAGAAAACCTAAATCGGGCAAGGTAGAAGACTCTTTTTACCCATTCGCCAAGTGTACAAGTTAGGTGGGTCGACAACATATTCCTGTCATGTGACGCACATGCCGTCACTAGTGTCGTATAGAATATATCAGACGTGTTTTCCCGTGGAGGAATCGGTTGACCTATGACCTTGCAATCAAATGTTTTCGGTTCCCATGGGAGAGGCACGTCATTTCGTCTACTAATCGCACGGTTTTGCGGTGCGGTCGCAAAACA
Organism: Schistocerca americana; assembly: GCF_021461395.2. Lineage (NCBI taxonomy): Eukaryota > Metazoa > Arthropoda > Insecta > Orthoptera > Acrididae > Schistocerca > Schistocerca americana. The sequence continues at coordinate 204,543,978 of NC_060123.1, read as the reverse complement.
CAGACACTAAACTTATTGCAGTGAACAGAGACGTCATTGAACGAACGGACAGATCATAACTTTGGGAAAATAAAGAAAGTAAAATTTTCACTTGAGGGAAGACTTGAACCAAGGACCTCTCGTTTACTAGCTACTCACGCTAACCACGGGACCACAGCACTCTTGAGCTCTCAATCTCCTTGATGTTGTATACCTTGAGCATGGACTACTCAGTTTGTATATTTTACTAATTTTTTTCACTGTTCCACACAACTTCTTCCTATTTTCTCGATTGATATGTGTTCAGATTTTCAAGGCCTATCCACTGTGCCAACTTATAACTAAATCTGAGGGGGGTCCGATGGGCAGGTTCCCTTGTCAATAGATTCAGTGCCGTAAGTTTTGTTAGCTTGCACTAATTCTGTGTTACACTGAACTAAAGAGGGCTGTGCAGAAGATGTCAGATCATAATGTGCAAAAGCCAAAGATGGTGAAGGTATTATATCCCTATTCACCTGGCAGTTGTTTCACATTCAGTGCTGTCTGAAATGGACATTACAAAGAAATTCTTCAAGTGAGGCTACACTGTTTTTGCCTGAAGTTGTCAAGAGAGGCAGTGAACTACACTCATGTGCAAACATTGTTTGAATGTTTCCACAGGCTGATTAACAAAGTAAAAGTTTGCCTTTACTAACCTACAAATTTGTGCTACCTGCTTTCTTATGTTCTAACCATATTAATACTGATACTATGTCATATCTTTCTTCTTAGGTTATTAAGTCATAGTTATTATACTGGATTATTCTTCTTCTTCTTCGTTTAACCATCTTTCTCCTACTTTGATACCTAATAACATTTCCTTTCATCCACATTTACCATGTTCCACAGTATACTATACACATGACTTGTTATTTCTATTCTTCCTGTGTCTTTGCGCACATTTTATTGTATATCTATTTCTTCTTACTTCCTTTCATAGTGTGTAGTGTGCTAATCTCTCCCATATCAGATTTTACGTAAAACAATGTTTAAAATATACAAGTAATTTACAGCCATCTGTTGCGCATGACTTATAAATTATTCAGATTTCTGGTGCAGTGTCACTGTCTTAAAAGTCTGTGCAGAACCATCATCATTTGAAGTGCAAATGAATGAAAGATGTTCCAGCTTATTTTAACTGATTAAATCTCAGTCTGTAATTGCAAGTTAGTTAGGACATATTGTACAGTTAAAATCAGTATATTTTGTTTTGCAGGTAAGATAATGTAATGTCTCAAGAAATTTCTACAACTTTTTGTTTGAATGGATGTAGATTTGTAAGCACTTTAGTGAAGAGTTTTACTTTTCAGTTTTCTCTGTACATGCCACAGCGAGTTGAAATCAGCAGCTGGGCACTAGCTGATCATCACATTCCTGGATTCCTGAGTCCTCAGGCTATGATGCGTTTCATTGGGAACCCTTATTCTTCTCTTCCCAGGTGACAGGACACAAGAACAACATGTACGGCCCACAGTGCATGCTTGTTTGTGTAATTGCTTGCTGTCTTCTGTGTTGTCATACGTGTGTGTGTGTGTGTGTGTGTGTGTGTGTGTGTGTGTGTGTTTTAATAATGTGTGACTAGTGTTAATGTCTGTGAAAAGTTTAGTGTAAATCTTCCCTTATTGCTTGAAGTGTGTGCGTGTTTAGTCACGTAGCATAAATCTCCTAAGTGTTTCTAAGTGTTTAAAGAGCTGTCTTTTGAAAACTAACAAAAATGTTATGCTTGCTTGTATAATTTTAAATTACATTTTTCATTTTATATGAATAATCCTTGTTTTTGTATAATTTGACATTTTGAAGTTCAGCAGATGTAAAATTTTTGACAGTGATAAAGTGCGAAAGATCTCCAGTTCAGTCTCCACTCAGTCCTAGTCACTTTTCACTTCTTTCACCTCTGATAATTTTTGTTCATGTGAAAAATGCCAATTTTCTCCATGATTCTGAATCCATATTAAACTCTTGATCCCCATAACGCTATCTGGGTAAGTCAGTTCAAAGGTCATAGGAAAGCAATAGCATACCGTGTATAATTGAACTGTGCCTAGTAAAACACTGTGGTGTTCAACCCAAAATTTGAGGTTATTGCAGCTTTACCTCTTGCTGAATAATATTTGATACTGACAGATGAAAGTACATATATTAAGCATAAATATATGGAGGTGGAACTCTGGCGGGATGACAGAAGTGAAAAGGAAGACATTTGTGGATATGACAAACAAGTGTGTTTAAATTTTGAATGATAATGTGTGAATTCTGCTGTTAAGTGGAGCAAATCATACTCATGTGGACTACTGGTGCTCTGAAATCTAAAAAAAAACTCTTTTGCCAAGAGGATGAGCCTCAACAAAGAAGAACATTCTGTCCAAAATTAGTGCTCTTCTATGTTCACTCTGTCCCTAGAGCTTCAAGAAAAATATTTCACTCTCACCTTTCACTAAATGTTCAACTTCTACATCTTTTCTTGCAATTCTCACGTACATGGAGCCACTATATCATTTTTATTTCTACATTAGCAGATGACACATTGTTTTTCCAAGCTTTTTAGTTCCATCACTACAAGGATATTGTAAAAGTTCACAGTGACAAATGTGGTAATCATCTTTTGCTATCATTGGTCTGATGTCTCATGTGACAGTCAAGTTGGAGATAGAAAAACAAATAAAAAATTTCAGAGAATGCTGATAATCTAACACACTGCTGTCATATGCAAGTAAATATGTGAATGTTTTGTTGAAAGAAGTTAAGAGGAAAATTGATTACTGTGCTTTGTTGCCAATTAGGATGTATATACCTAAGAAGAAGAACATATTTATGTTGTTTCCATACCCTTTCGTTAGGTGATTGGCAGACACAAAAAAGTATTGTTCTTCATATGAAAGTTGTGGAGGATGATAAATTGCATGTCTCATTGTCAGAGACTGTAGATACAGTGTTTCTTCAGGATCCTGTAACTAATATTTGGCTTACTTAACCCATATTTATAGATTGACTGTTTTTGAGCATAATAACTATCATATGGAATAATGACGTGCTATAATTTGATCTGTTTCTCGCCATTAATATCTTCTAATCTTTTTCATACTTTACATTTGCTTGACACACACTGTGCAAAAACTACTTAAAATTCATGCAAGTAGTTGCAGTAGCATAAAGTGTTTTTTAACCTGGACCAACTGTCACAATTGCTCTTTTACAATTCCTTAAATATTTTCATGCTGCATATATGTGGTATTACTTGATTAATGTAATGAGATGTCTTTGCATTTGCTTGAGGAGAAGTACATAAGATACCATTTCTTGTTGCAGTACAACTTGGATTTCCGAGGCCTGTCTTCCCGTGGCACATCCGGGTCTCCATTCCGCGACGAGGATGGGACAGGGGCCGGAGCTGGGGGTGAGGGAGGCAAGATGGGTGGTGCCCCTGGCTCCGATCCCTCCATCTGACAGTTCGGGATGGCCCGAAGGGCCAAGGGCGACGCGCGCCGTACCAGGGTGTCTTTCCTTTTGTTCTGAGGCCCTGCTGCGGCCTGCCAAGGAAATCAGCAGGCAGTACATAAGAGAGGCTGAGACTGGAGCCTGCTGCCAGCACTGCTCCTTCAGATGAAATACTAAGCCAGCTGATATTATCAAATTGCCAATTCTTGGCAAGCACTTGTAGATGTTGCTAACATATGAGACTATGAAGAACATTTGTTTCTGTGGGCTTACATCATGATAAGAGACAAAAATGTATATGTTACATTCTCAGGTTTTGGCATTTGACATCTTCCATTAAAGGCAGAAACTATCTCTCTGCCTTTGATATAGTGTTTGGTATCACCCCTGAAACTTGTATACTTTTTTATGCAAGGATGACTTCATTTGCTTATGTTTTTGATAAGCAAGCCCTCTGTACCTCTCTGTTTCCCCCAACGCCCATCCCTATCCGTATCCCATACCTCTAGTTCTAGTTCTTTTAAGGGAATCTCCAATGAAATTTGTGTGTGAGTTCTTACTTTGTTGTTCGTTTTGCCCAGTAGAAAGAAATTTTTTTGTACAAATTACATGAGTCATCTGTGATAAGTCTCCTCTTCTATAAATTTCAGTATTGTTAATGAATCCCTGCAATAAATAGGTTTCATTTTCACCGTGTTATCTGTTGACCATTACATAGTTTGTAACTGTGATTATTATGTCTTATTATTTAAATGTTGTAAATGTATTTTTATACTAGACCAGTGTTTAATCGTATATTGTGCTACACCATCATATATTTGGTGTGGTGACCTGTTCCTAAACATCAAATAACATTAAGTGAAAAATAAAAGACTAGGAGTTTTGTCTTCATTGAATGAGATTTACATTGCTATAGG